>NC_080067.1:47163072-47503272 GCF_949987535.1 Balaenoptera acutorostrata | reverse complement strand
GGGAGGGGTGACCTGGTAGTGAGTGCCAGAGTCCAAGAGGGCTGGAGATGGCATCCACCAAGGGACATCCTCGAGTCAGGGTGGGTGGGGAGAGGTTCTGTCCCTGTGAGAGTGAGGTGCGAGATGGAACATATACAAGGCTGAGAAAGTAAGTTTATGTATTAAACATAATGGGAGCAAGTTTCTCATTGTTGGAGAAGACCATTACAAATATGGAAAAGGAGAAATTCAGAATGAACCTTGGAGTGTTAAATGCAATTGGATTTGTTGGTGGAAACTCATGGCTTTTAATACATAGTGATAGATAGACAGAAATAAGTATAGATAGAAATGTATATATATATATATACATGCACGTGTGTATATCTATGTGTGTGTCTTTATTTTTCCCTATCTAGCTTTGGGAGCAATGATACCCCAAAAGCAGAAACCATCCTGGTATTTGAATAGCATTTTCCACTAAAAGGAATCAGGTCTCCTCATAAAAAAGACTGATCCCAAGTCTGGGGTATAACAAAAGGACTCCCGTGTAGTGCCAAAAAGCAGGAAAGTGCTCCAAAAATTAAGGGGACATGTCAACAGGACAAAAAAAAATCCAATTTGAAAGAGCTCTTACTGTCCAAATTAGGTCAATTTGGTTTAAAAATAACTTATGATAACAACAGACTATAAACCATTGGATAAAACAGGAAATCATTCATCTATACTGATACATAAGTGAATAAATTCAGAGTTTGATGACAAATAGGATATTTATATAGTTTCAAAATACCACCTTATGAAATATATATTAATTACAAAGGTGGGAAGTGTAATTTTACAGAGGAGAAGCCTGGCAGACACCACTGTAATCAAATGATCAAAGTGAACATCACCAATGATGGGACCAATGGAAACTGTGCACCCCTGATGGATGCAATGAGAAGAATACGGTATCACTTCTAAAATGTTCCTGCCAAAATGCATAACCTGACTCTAATTAGAAGGAAAAGTCAGACAAACCCAAATTTGCAGGACATTCTACAAAATAACTGGCTGTGTGCTCCAAAAGTATCACAGTTGTGAAACTCAAAGAAAGGTGGAGAGACTGTTCCAGAGAGACGGAGACAACTAAATGCGTAGTGTGATTCTTGTCTGCATCATTTTGTTATAGAAGATATAGTTGGGATGATTAGTGAAAGTTGAACAGGATCTGACAATTAGGTGGTGTCGTGTATCAATACTACTGCACTGATTTTGATGGTTTTATTTCAGGTTTTATTGCAATGTGTGGGAGAACATCTCTGTAGGAAATAACACACTACAATATTTGGGAAGAATGGGACATCATGTCAGCACTTAGTCTCAAATGGTTCAGGAGAAAGACATTTTGTATTGTACTTACAACTTTTCTGAAAGTTTGAGATAATTTTTAAAATATAAACATCATACTTTAAAATTTTTCAAAATAAAAAGAGCAATTACTCTTACCCTCCTTTTCCTTAAATTCTCTCCCTACTCCATCCCATCACTAAAATGATAAGTGTTGCATCTTAGCTTCTTAATAGGAAACAGGTTTTAATCACCTAAATATGAGTAAAATTTAAGAATTTGAATCAATTTCCTTTACTTTTTCATTTTTAAGTGTTATAAACCATAATGGTATTTTTACATGGTCTCTTGAAGCTCTTAGAAAAATGTTTTAAAAAACAGAAATCACTGAAACAAAATATAGTACAGAGCTTCATGGTACAAAATGTGTGCCAGTGGAATAGTATGTTTTTATTGACGCTGCAAATAGAAATTCATCATAATTGACCTTCCTGCAATATTTTAACAAACCTACTTGTAGAAAGAAATATTATTCTAGGACCAAAATGTTTTGAGTACAGTCACTAATTTCTATGGAATCAAGGTAACTCTTATGGCAAAATGTTGAAAGGGCTTGACATTTGTGAAGACAGATTTATGATGATAAACTGGATTTTTTCTTTTACCAATCAAGGATAATTATAATTTCATGCATTTTAAAAGTTGCATCAAGATTATCTTCTTAAAACCAATTTAATGTAAGATCAGTTAGACAATCCATTATATCAGTCAGCTTACACTGTATTATTTCTCACTAGAAAGGTGGCTTGTTTAAACGATGTATTTTATATCCTGTTTTTGCATGAATATATCTATTTTTAACATTAAGTAATTGAAAACCACTATATATCATCTTTTAAGATGCAGGCTTTACTTAATAAAATTAAGAATTTCTTTTTTGTACACTCGACTATATATTTTTAATACTTTTACTTTAGAGAAAAATTCTATGATATGCCCAATTATTAGGAGAAATGTACACTTTCTCCATGTTTAAAATAACACAACTATTAAACCCACTTCCATCACTCAACACATTTACAAGGTGAAGACGCCACATACACTGAGGTGGGTCAATTCAGTTCAATATACGGGATGGAAATATGTGCTCTGCCCACAGCCTTTACTTCTAATAAAAGACACAACAGATACAAATGTAAATACAATGTGTAAGTAAATATTGCTATATAAAGATGGTGAACTATTCAGCTTTTTTTTTAAGGCTGAATAGTATTCTATTTTATGTATATACCCCATTTTGGATGAACCTGGAGGATATTATGCTAAGTGACATAAGCCAGTCACAGAAAGACAAATACGTATAATTCCATTTATATTAGGTATCTAAAGTAGTCAAACTCACAGAATCAGCGAATGGAATGGGGGTTGCCAGGGGCTGGGGGTAAAGGGATGTAGAGAGTTTCTAATCAACAGGCAAAACTTTCAGTTAAGCAAGATGAATAAGCCCCAGAGCTCTGCTGTACAACACTGTACCTATAGTCAACAATAATGTACTGTATATCTACTTCAAAACGTGTTGAGAGTAATTGTCATGTTAATTGTTCTTACCACAATAATTTTTTTAAAAAAAGAGGGTGAACAGTGAGCATTGTGCTAATTCTATAGGTATTTTTCCAAACATAACTTGCTAATCGGTGTGAGCAAATTTGATAGTCTTTGCTATTATCCTGCTTAGATGTTAAGAAAAAAAAAATCATATTTTTTTAAGCCACCTAATGTTAGTATTCCAGACTTGTGTGTGCGTGTGTGTGTGTGTGTGTGTGTGTGCGTGTGTGTGTGTGTGTGTGTGTTATGGGGCAAAGAGAAAGGTAACCCTTTGGACATAACACTTCTGAGGTTATTTTGTTTGTGAATGTGTTAGAGCCTCACTTTTCTCACTAGTGTAATCTGAAAGTTGATAATTAATTCATTTGCCTATTCAGCTTTTTTAAGAACAGTAACTGTTAACTGTTAAGAAGAAAGTATCTAGACAAGAACTTGAGAGTAAAGAAAAAATTGCTGAAATCCAAAGTGTATAAGTGCAGTAACATTCTGACAAAAGCAGTTGCCTTCTCAGTGAGTTGAGATTAACAGAAACATAAAAGAATCGCCTCTTGCCAACTTTATTTGGAGAGCCCAGCCATCCATGTGTGATGGAATAAATTTAAAAGCCCAGATGATGCAGGAGATACTTGGAAAGATGGGCCAGAACATTCAGTTAGCTTTCAAATTTATTTCCTCACACATGGATAACCATTCAGCTTAAATGAAAACAGAGAAACACAACTCATCTACAAATATGCCAAGAAATGTTTGGTTTGGTTTTAGGAAATATGATTTTTTTCTTTGGCTCAACTGATTTGCCTGGCATGCTTTAAAAAGAAGTACACTCTCTCATCTTAATTTTTACAGCAGCAGATCAGATATTAGATCTTCCAACACTGGATTCACATAGGACAGTAAAACACCTGATTTTTTTAAATGTCAGACATGGACATTGCTAGTAATTGGTATACTAAAAAAAAAACTTATACACATCAAATGAAAAATCAAGCAAACAATACATTCAAAAATTCATTTTTTCAGTATTTCGTTTTTCCTAATGAGTTGCTTTGTTCATTCAATTTAACAAAAAGACTAATTTCCTTTCTGCACCTCTTCTGGATCAATCCCTATTCAATGCAGCATGACCTTGAGTCTCATTTCTCTTCTAATGAACTGTGGATGCTTTTAGTTTCTCACTTATCTGGAAATCAATCTCAAATTTTAGCAAAAACAAAGAAATTCTTTGTTGTGGTAGGGACTACCTAGGAATTATGGCATATATTTTCATGACATTTAAGGCCAGGTATTACCGTTAGTTGGTTTTAGAAAAACATTTTTCTACACATTGTAGTTTATGACCATCTCTGTTTTGTAGGGGAGAATAATTTTTCCTGTAGTTTCTTTTAACTGTTTCCTGGTGTGTTTCAGATATTGTACTGTCCTATGTGAATCCAATGTCAGATGATCTAATATCTGATATGTTGCTGTATAATTAAGATGAGAGACTACTTCTTCTAAAGCATGTTAGGCCAATCAGTTGAGCTGAAGAAAAAAATTATATTTTCTGAAACAGGAACAATTCCAAGAAAAGTATGTTTTTATATGATTAATTTTAAGCTTTTCTTTGGTTTGTTCAATTTTTTTCTTCCAGTTTTTTTTGAGGTATAATTGACATACAGCACTGTTTAAAGTGTACAGCGTAATGATTTGACTTACATACATTATGAAATGATGACCACAGTAATCATTTCCACAGTGAACATCCATCACCTCACATAGATACAAAAGTTTAAGAATATTTTTTTCCTTGTGATGAGAACTCTTAGAACTTACTCTCTTAACTTTCATATATAACATACCATGGTGTTCATTATATTCAACATTACTCATGTTGTATGTAACATCCCTAGTATTATTGGATAAGGTCTATTAGATATGAAGCTGAGTTCATCATTACAACTCACAGTCATAAGGAAGGTACTCTCACGTAAATTCACTACCCAATGAGAACAGTTAGAGTGTAGAAATCCCTCACATTTTAGATGTATAGATACAAGACTGAGAACTAGATCAAGAGATCTAATATCTGTTCCCAATTTTCTACTTTTTAATTCTGTGACTAGCCATTAATCATTTGAACTCTGAACTAGAGCCTTTTCATTTATAAAATAACAACAACAATAGCTGTAAGCATAAAGAGAAGCAAAATATATATGTACAGGCATACAGTAATTTATTATAGCTCGCTAATGAAAATCTAAGTTCAATTATGCTTTGCCAATAGTAATGTAAGATTGTTGAAGGAATGCTTAAATTATTACATTAGACCTAAGTATGAAATTCTACTCAGAGTCTACTTTTTGAGAGCTTTTTATATATGCTCTCATATATAAGCTCCAAGGTTTAAAGTATGCAGATCTACCCTTCGGTTCTCTATGTCCGGTTGGGACTAGGGGAGAAACTTGTAATAGCTACTAATCTCTCTTTTTAATCATGTCTGCTTTTAAAAGCTCTCTATGTCTAATACATTTTAATTTCATCATTAAAGCTGTGCTTTTAGAAGGTACAATTATAATCAAATGATTTTACTTTCACCTCACAAGGGCCTTCTCTATATTGATTCTGCATGGATTCTGTTCTATTTAATTTTTTCCTCCTAACTTCTAATAGTATTGGGTAATTATGAATTAAATTAATAAATATCTTCCTTTCAGGTAGAATTTCACATGTAAGAGCATGAATGAATAAGCAAGCACAGCCACCAGGTTTTATCTTTAATCAGTCTCTCCCTTGGCCTATCTCACTGTATTATAGCTTATTGTGTGTCTCTTTCTGCTACTGTCCTCTTAACCTTTATAAGCCAGGTTTATACCATTTAAAAATCTTTATTCCCAATGTTTCCCTTAATAGTTACTGAAATTTTTCAATAAAACAAAAAGAATCCAAAGAGTAATAATAAATATTCCACTTGCAGTGAGTGTAAGATGGAAAATATGAGTGCCATCTCTGCATACCTTTAAAAGTATGAGCATCTCACAGTGCAGAGGATTATTCTAGTGCTAAAATACATGTACAACATGGTCCATAAATGTAAGCAGTAGCTGAGATAATGTTATATATTCACTTAACACAACAGTGAAGATATGGAAACAACCTAAGTGTCCATCAATGAATAAAAATGTAGAATATATATACAATGAAATCTTATTCAGCCATGAGAAAGAAGGAAATCCTGCCTTTTTCAACAACATGAATGGAACTTGAGGGCATTCTTCTAAGTGAAATAAGTCAGAGAAAGACCAATATTGCCTGATATCATTTATATGTGGAAACTTAAAAAAAAAAAAAGTCAAACTCATAAGCAGAGTAGAAAAGTGGTTGCCAGAGGCTGGGGAGGTGGGGGAAATAAGTTGAGGTTGGTAAAAGGTACAAACTTTCAGCTATAAAATGAATAAGATTTATTCATGGTGACTATAAGTTGATAACACTATTGTATAATTGAAATTGCCTAAGAGAATAGAACTTAAAATATGCTCAACAAATTTATATATATGAGAGGAGGAGGGTTGTGTTAATTAACTAGATGGGAGGAATCCTTTCACAATGTATACGTATATCAAATCATTACAATATACATTTTAAATATCTTACAATTTTGTCAATCCTACCTCAAAGCTGAAAAAAAAATCCTACATACTAGTCCATTACATAGATGTATCTAAATGTATTTAACCACTCCGCTACTGATGGGATTCAGTTAGTTTCCAATCCTTTTGTACACAGGTGAATATATATTATATAAAAATATAGTTGATAGTTTTGCTAAGTATTTCGAATATACCTTTAGACAGTCTATCAATTCATACTTCCTTAAGCATAATGTGAGAGTTTGTTTTCCCATTCTCACCAACTGAATACTATCAAACACTTTGATATATGCCAATAGTTTCTCTTACTAATGAGGTTGAGCATCTTTTTCATTGAAGAATGTTTCATATTTTCTTTTTTAGGAATTGTGTGACAATTCATTTTTTATTGCTCACAATTTTAGGAGGTAAGTTTTTCCTATCAAGCTATCTGCATGTGATTCATGATGTGGGACAGATCCCACTTTCCTTTTGGTTGAAATTTCCATTATGACCCAGTTTTGTGAATGTTCTTTCAATCCTTAATTCTTCCCAGATTACAAAGTATCTTCTCTATCCATTCCCATTGACAGACTATTTCCTAAAACTATAGTCTTTGTTATTCCTTCTTCAGTCACAATTAGTCACAGGGAAACTCCTAAACCCATCTCTGCATCCAATTCCCACCATTATGAAGAGAGCTTTAGATATTGCATCTGGTGATAGCCTCCTCTTTTTGAAATATTTTCTTTGCATCTTCTTTTCACAACCACAAGTATATCCTCTCCTCCTCTTCTTGCACCCCCTACTTGATATTCACCATTATTTGGTTCCATTGTGATCTATACTTTGGTCTGTGTTTCAGTTTTGTTCTAGTTTCACTGAACCAAGTAGAGAAAAAATTTGTTTCTCAGTAACCTGAATGTTTTTCAGGAGAATGAGTAAAAGCTGACTTTATGCCCTTACCATTAAATCAAAAGTCTTATAAGTGGATTTCTTAAGCAAACCATCCAGTAAAAATTCTAAAACTAGACATTAAGCACTATTTTTAAAAATAGTGAAAAGACATGCCATAGACTGTGAGAAGATAGCTCTAAGTCATATAAGCAGATACAAAATTAAAATATAGAATATAAAGAAGTTATGCAAATCATAACAAAAAGACAACAGCCCAAGAGAAACATTTTTTAATGTGAGGCAATTTATAAAAGAAATTCAAATGACCAGATAAACATAATAAAAGATGTTGAACTTAAATGGTAGTCAGGTGGGCAAAAATTTTTAAATCTAACATTGCAAAATGTGAAATAAGGAATGAGAGGTAGCCTCATACTCTGATATGACATACTTCGGTGCAAACACCTTGGAAAACAATTTGACAGTTGCTAGGTGGAAGACCCAGCAATTTCATTCTTAGCTATGTACTTTAGAAAGACACTTGCCTAAGACACAAGTTTTTAAGAGCAGTTTCTGTAACAGTAAAAATTTGGAAACAACCTAAATATACATAAAAGAAATGGATAAACATTTGTAACATCCTCAAATCATCAAATACTACAACTCTATAAAAAATAAGTTTTGTATGTAAAATTATAAACATATTTAAAAAATGATGCTGACCATAAAATTAAGCCTAAAAGATCAGCTCAGTGCTTTGTGACCACCTAGAGGGGAGGGATAGGGAGGGGGGGAGGGAGACGCAAGAGGGAGGGGATATGGGGATATATGTATGCATATAGCTGATTCACTTTGTTATACAGCAGAAACTAGCACACCATTGTAAAGCAATTATACTCCAATAAAGATGTTAAAAAATTTTGTTTTTAATTAAAAACTTAAAAAATATATATGATACTATTTAAAGTTTATTACATATAATAATATGCTATGTATATTTTTAGGATTAAGTTTATTTGCAATAAAAGTATGAGAATTTAAAAAGCATGAGAATGTTAATTATCAAACATATTATTTACCCCAGAAATCCCAGTAAGCATTTGGGAAGGTGAACCAAGTACAAACCCAGACTTTATGCAATCAATGTTCAGATTATAGTCATATCAACACTGAAAGTGTTAAGTCACAAGCTGGTGATATATAGGACATTTGAATGCTAACATACAACCCACAGTCACCAGTTCAAACTGCTCCCCTGAGAAATCTATCATTTGAACCACTCACAAACTTTTCCTCTTCTGTCTCTATTTCTTTTCTGTTTTACTCCACCACAGCAAATCATAAAAGCTTAAACATCAAATTGGACTGGTAAATACATCTAAATATGTATAGACAGACACATGGAGTGTTAAAAAGGCAGAGACCTTAGCTCTGTAGCCAGGGCCATCCCATTTTGTAAAGGAGACAGTGCAATGCAGCTGCTGCCTCTGTCTCAGGCTGAGCAGCCATAGTCAGGGTTCTTATAACAAATTTCCATACCATGACTGATGACAGATTGATCCGTCTCCTGCAAAAATGAGGCCAGACAACACTGAATGTGAACCAGAGGACCTTATTTTTTTCTATCTTTAACTCATTTTTTCTCTTTTTATCTTCTATATTTTCTTATAAAGATTCCAAGGTATCAAATTAAGAATCTCAACTTCATAGCCACTTATTATAAAAACTCATACTCCTACCAACTATTTATAATTAAAATTAGCATTTGTCTCACTATAAAGAAATAAAGTTGAATTATAGATTGTTTTATTTATCTGCAGTGGAAAGTTATTAAGCCTGGGGCTGCTCATCATCTTTCTAGAGCTGTAATGAACCTTGCCAACCTGCATAGCAATCAGAGGCAAATGATGAGAAATCACAGACATTAGACCTTCTAGGACAGCATTTTTTTTTAGTAAGACTCACAAAGACAGTAGTAGGAGAGCTGTTCCCCATTGCTCTTTACACTCTGGGGTAGATTACTAGGATTTAGCAAGGACAGACAAACTTTCAAAGAAGGTTCTTGGTACTTGGGCCACAGGCATTTAAGTTGCACCAATAGGGGAAATTAACCCATGCCCTGGCATAATCAAGATGCAAGCCTAGTGTATACAGCATTATCCAGGCTCCCAGACCTGACTCACCACCTCAGCACTCTACCAAAGATGATTACTTTAAGCAATGAGGTGTTGCCAATTTCAAGGAACAATGTTCATTTCCTAAATCATCTGCCAGGAAGGAGGTCAGTTCCCTTTCTGGGATATCAGCCCACAGGAAATCAATCTTAGACAGTTAACCCCTTCCTCTCACTCCCAGTTAGAAGCCAGAACTCATTTCCCTGCCACCTTTACAGATAGAACACTGGCATGTGACTTAAGTTAGGCCCATCAGACACATCTATTAAAAACTTCAATTTGGAAATGAGCTGCATGAGGATACAGCCATGATAAGGAATCCATCTTCTGCTCAGAATGGTGAGAGAAAAATCAGGCTTTGGGAAGCAGCATGAACAAGATTTCTGCTGTCCAATGCCTAATGTCTACAATGCAAGCTGCAGCCCTGTCTCCCAATGGCTGTAGTAGTGGTGTATTTGCTGAGGCAGTACTCAGAGTACTGTTTGTACATTTTCTCTGGCTGTGCAGCTTCAAAGCCTACATCTCTAAGCCTCCCAAAGTTTATATAATCTACCTAATGTATTTTAACAAATTCCTTTTCTGTTTAAACAAGCTAAGTAGCTTTTCTTGTTTCCAACCAACTAATGCAGGCATGGCTGCAGATACCATATCTTAAGAAAAGAGAAATCTGAGATTGCTTATATGGACAGGTTGGGGTTGGAGGCAGTAAGGATCCAGCTCATGAAGCAGTGATTGAGCATTTAATTAAGTTATCACCTACGGTGACTGGGAATAAAGTACTAACTGCAGGCTAGCTGCAGAGCACTGAGAAGCCACTGCCACAGAACAGTGTGAAGGACACAGTAAAAAATACAATCCATATGGAGTCAACTGTCTACTTCTAATTACACTAGGGAGTCACCAAAAAGGATACCATACACTCAAAATCCCAAATTCACAGCTCAAAGTACCGTGAGAGAACCGGGAACTCTCTCTGACTAGCCTAAGAGAAATCTAGTTTCTTAGTAGTGTAATTACACTTAGTAGTGTGACTGCACTTAATCACTAAGTGTCCACTACTTAGGCGCAGGGCTGAGGTAAGCAAATGATTCAATGCTGTCAAATGACATCATTGGAATGGATATCCTCTCCAGAACTCTCGGGTAAAATTCAGACCACTGACTGGGAAAGAGTAGAACCCTGAAAATTAAATTGGGAAACATGAGGTTTCAAATGCCTCTGAGCACTCCAATTTCCCCAACCTTACTTAGCCTCCTTTACCACTGGAAGCAGGTCCTCCTCCCCTTTTGCTGGGCAGTGCTTCCCTATATAAACACCCATCAACGCCCTGGACTAGGACCCTTGCCATGTGATAGAAGGCCATTCTCCTGTGCCCACACCCCTCAGTATCCGCAGACCTAAGACCACAGGCAGTTCCTGTTTTCTCTATTGGGGTAGAGGTGGGGGGGAGCAACTTACATGTTCAAGTGGCAAAACTTTACCCCATCAAAAAATTGCAAAATTTGCTCATCTGTATTAGTAAAGTCCTTGAGAATATGTATGAGTATCAATTCAGATATTATGCTAAGAAGGAATGGAAATTATTTAAAAATAAGCTAGTTTCTCCTTACAGGTACACTTAGCAGAGATTTCATCTACATAAACAGCTGAAAATTGGTCTAAACATTTGCCAAGTTGGCTGACTGAAACTCAAATTCATGGTAAATAAAGTTAAAGGGTAAAGGAATTTTCGGTGTAACATAGAATAAGGAACACAACATCTTAGGAAGCTACAAAAATCAAAGTGGTTTATAATGGGTAGCCTGATATCTATTCCCCTGGTATCTCCAAGGACCCCAAACCATGTCCCGTAAGAGGGGCCATAAGAAAAGCCCTTCACAAAAGCCCTGAGAGTAGCACTACCTCTCAGAGCACCAATATATTTTAAAAGCACTAAGATGGCTATTCTCTGTTGGCCAGGAATACGTGTGGATGTGGTACTTTTGAAATGGGCTCTCTATTTCAAAGATGATGCTGGACCCCTTGGGTGGCAAAAAGCAGTGGCTTGGAAACAGAAAAGGGAATATAGACATGGTTATGTTAAACAGCTGCATTAGCAAGGCTATCAGGATGATCTGGCCAACAGGGATCTTTTGCGGTAGATGTCTGATCACTGGATTCTTAGGACCTAAGTAGATGGGCAGCTCACTTGGGTCAGTTCACAGACCTGGCATGCCTTTCATAAGGAGAAACTGTGTATAATTGGAGAGTACGTTACAACAACATCAAAAGTGCCAACTGTAAATCTTCCTTTATAGCTTTCCCCAGAGGTCCCACAGTTAACCACCAGGCTAAAGGTGCACTGAGGAAACAGACATCGCAAGATATTTGAGATGATTAGATGCTAGCTTAAACTCACAGTCCCTGAAGTCACAGAATATTGTCTTCTACTAGTAAGAATGGGGTTTTTGGAAAAAATAGAATTGTGACAAGAGACCACCTGAACTTGCAGAACTCTAATCCCATCTCTTCCAGTAACAAAGTGGCTTACAACAGTGATTACATTGTGCTCATAAATTTGCTACTTAGACAGGATTTGGCAGTGAAAGCTCATCTCTGCTCTATTCGGCATTGGCTTGAGCTAGAATCGTCTGTAGACTCATTCACTCGTCTCTGGTAGTTGATGCTGGCTGTTGGTCAGAGCACTTATAAGTCTTAGTTGGTGCTGCTATCCAGAGCAACAACAAGTGGCCACTGGATGCAGTCTGGACTTCCTCATGACATGGTGGTTGTGTTCCAACCACCACAAGCACCCCAAGAAAGAGAGCGAACCAGGAGGAAGTTGTATCTCCATTTCTAACACAGCCTTGGAAACAGGCAGTACCATTTTCCCCATATTTTATTAGTCAGAGCAGTCGCAAGTATCTCACTATATTCAAGGGGCAGAAGTACAGACTTTACCTCTTGATGGGGGAGTAACAGGGTTCTGGAAGAACATGCAGAACCAGAAAAATCACTGAAGCCATTTTGGGAATATATAATCTTTCACATCATTTTTATGTTCTTTACCTGGTTCCAAGGTGTACAGTTGGAGCAGATATACTCGGTAACTAGAAAACATCTCCACACTGGCTCCCAAATGAATATTTTAATGACAAAAATTATCATATATACTTAATCAGGCAATTTCTTCCATTGCAGCAGTCTCCCAAAATTTGGTCTCATTTGGGGAGCAAATAAACCCTGTCTCTGCTTGCCTGTTGGTTCATAAACATGGATCTGACACATTTTTTATTTTTGCTATCCCAGTCAGTAGAGAGTATGAGAAGCAGTTTATTTCTCTGAGATAGGCCAATAGTATACCTTCACCATCTTATATGCGGACTAAGTCAACAATTTGGCTCTCTGTCGTAATTTAATGTAGAAGACCTTGATTTCACCATCTCACAGAACATCATACTGTCCACTATACTGATGTCATCATAGACCGAGGTCCTGATGTGCAGAAAGAAGTTAGTACTTTAAATGCCGTGGTAACAGGTGGGTACTAGAGGCTGTGAGAACAATCTCAGAAAATTTCAGAAGCCTGCTACCCCCATGAATTTTCAGAATACAGTAGTCTGGGGGTGCTTAAAAATTAGTTGCTACATCCTGCAATTCTAACCTCTGAGAGGAAGACAAATGACACTTGACTGTTATTAAATTTTAAGAAAGAAATCCTCATAAACCCTGTTTTATGTGCTGCTGGAAGTCATTTATTAAGTGAATTGGAGTGTTAATAACTTTGAATGAGGCCCCAGTTAGGGGTGGTTCTCCAGCTAGCCCAGACTGCAGTACAAGCAGATCTTTCTCTTAGCCCCTATGCCCTGGTGCTCGGGGTATCTATGGCAGGTCAGACGGCTTCGTGGAAATTAGGTCCCAATAAGAAATCTACAACTCAGGTGTTAAAGAGAAATGATGCCCTCTTTAACTACAAATTTGCCCTGAGCTGCCCGTTACACACTGAACATTCAGGTTATCAAGCTAGGTACACTCACCAATGTTCCATCAGCAAATACAGTTCCTAAGGTCACGAGAAGTTTGCATGAGCAGGTGGTTCCATGGCCAGTATGCCCATTCCTCCTGCAGCGTCATCACTTCCTCAACCCACTCCTATGACCACGTGGAAAATGGGTGTTTTGCGACTACTTGATCACAGAGGAAACTTTTTCTGATTCACAGAGAGCTCTGCTCAATATGCTGGCATTAGTTTAAAATGAACTGTCTGGCTTTATAGACCCACTTGAGGTGGCCCTGGGGGACAGAGGAAAGGATAATCCTCCCAGTGGGCAAAACTACCAGGGTACATATTGTGGCCCACGTGTCCTGGGAGGAGAGATTACATGAGGAACAAGTACAATGACCAGTGGGGTTTGACCAGATGGTCTGGGACAAAGAGGTCTGGATAAACCTCTCAGATTTAACTCAGAATTTGAGACTATTTTTGTCCTATGAAAATGTCCAGCAAAAAGTTCCCAGTGAAGAGGAGGTCTCAATAATTCAGGGGACAAGTTGTTCTAACCTGTCAATGCTAATCAGTCTTTTTTCCCCAGTCCCAGTAGTGTTGACTCAACAGGCTCATTTAAAAAGTGGCCATGGTGGCACAAGGAGACTTTGAATCATCTCAACATATTGACAGTCCCCTGCTCAATGCTGACTTGGCTGTCATCACTACTGAGTGCCTACTTTTCCAGCAATAGCAACCATCCCTGAGCCCCTGATAAGTTCCCATACCCTGAGAAGACCAGATAGCCATTGGCAGCAAGTTGATTATTTTGGACCCCTTTTCCATAGTGGATTTTTCCTTGTTGGAATAAACACTTATTCTGGATTTGGATTTGACTTCTCTGCTTGCCATGCTTTGCCAAGAACACCATCTGTTGACTTACTGAATGTCTAGTCATCATCAGGTTAAACCAAACAATATTACTTCTGACTAAGAAATCTCAATTTGCAGTGAAAGAAGTAAGGCAGTTGGTTGACATGGGATTCACTAGTCTTGTGCCCCCAAAACAATTGGTCTTACGCAATATTTGAATGGTTTTTTAAGACTCAGTAACAATGTCAACTGCAAGACAATACTTTGTGAGATTCAATGCTATCCTATAATATATAGCCTATTTTTTGATGTTGTCCTCTTAGCTAGAATGTAAGATCCATGATCCAAGGGATAGAAATGGGAATGGTTCATTTAATCTAAGAATCTGATCGAAACAATGTCTATTTAAATTGAAGATACTCCTAAACTTTAAAAGGTATATATTGAGATTACTGCATCTAATTTCATGATCTTTGTGATTAGGAAAATTTGTTCTCAAAAACATGATTACAATGTGTTTAAATTGTGTGTTTAAATTATTTGTATATATATTCTACCTTATTAAACTCAGACATATAAACCTTTAAACATAAGGTTTACGTAAGAGTGGAATTATTCTATTTACCAAGTAGTCACAAAATATCTGCTCTATAGTAGGTTTTCAATAAATATTTGTGTAATAACTTTTAAATATAAACACGTTCAGTATATTTTTAACATTTTCCATAATAAAACTTTGGTCTGTATGTAACTTACTAAGAATATATCTAGTATGTTAAAATATTGTTACTCAATAGTTCCTGCCTTATTCCTTTTTTGGAAGTGATTTTTTTTTTTATCATTTCTACAACTAACAGTCTCTAATATTAACCAAAATTTATATTGCTATAAGCAATCAACTATTTCAGCCCACAGATAGTCTATGGAAATAAACTATATCTGATAAATATTTACTATTCCTAGTCATGACATCTTTCTGTCTAAATCAAAACAAGTTAGCTCTAACAAGGAAAAACACGACAGAATTTCACTGAAATGGAAAGAAATGCTATTCTAAAAAAATGTATTTTATTGTTGTTCTCATAGACAGTAACTTAAATGTGTTTGCCTTCCTTAGAACTACAGAAAAGTCTCTACCTTGCTCCTGGGTTTTATTTTTAAGGGTTTGAACCTGTGAAGTAAACAAGGCTTTTTCTTTTTGTTGCAGACATTTTTAATCCAATTCCTATGATAGTGAAACTGGGGGAATCTCAAACAGACATGGGCTTACTTTTTTTTTTTAATGGGATCTGATCTCATGAGATGAGATTTTTGATTTCCCACCTGGCTACCAGAGAGAAAAAGGAAAACAAGTAAAAGTAGAACTAAACTCTGCATGTAAATTTACACCAAGTCTTCAGAGATCTACTAATTTCATGCAACAAAAATAACAGCTATGAATTCAGTTCTTACCAAATATGGAAATACATATTAAAATATTTGTCTTGAGGCTCAAACACCCATTTTAAAATGGTTCATAAAACTCCAAGTCACTGGAGTTTTGTTACAGAAGTAACAAAAACAAAAGCTCTGAAAGAGTTGTTAAATTACTTAATAAAATATACCCTGATTTTATGTATTAGAGTAAAAAAGAAAAGATATAATACATATAAAATTATTAGATATATCCTAAACAACTATAGCTCCTTGATGCAGTGTATCAGTCATAATTCAGCAAAAATTCTATTATATTTCCATTAATACAAAAAATAAACCCCTCAAACTGAAGGAAAGTCAACCAACATAAATTCACTTTCTTAATTCCAATCCACATTGCTTTGTGATTCAAACAT
Organism: Balaenoptera acutorostrata; assembly: GCF_949987535.1. Classification (NCBI taxonomy): domain Eukaryota; kingdom Metazoa; phylum Chordata; class Mammalia; order Artiodactyla; family Balaenopteridae; genus Balaenoptera; species Balaenoptera acutorostrata. The sequence goes on along the minus strand of NC_080067.1, from coordinate 47,487,011 downwards.
TCTGGTATCTTCAGAATTAGAGTTACTCTGATAATGTAAGTTAAATCTGTATAGGATGCAACTCTACAATTCACAGATGTTTGTCTCTATTACTAGACAAGGATCATGTTTATTTCATTCAGTATGTTCACTTGCTCAGTCAAAGCACTAGGAAGCCCTAATGCAGATATCTTCCTCAAAGTCTAGGTGAGAAACAGTGGTGTTAATTACTAACAATAACATAAGAAAAAAATGAAGTTTGTCTGCAATAAAGTTGCAAGTCACACGCTGTGGGAACTAATCATTTTATTCTAATTTGAGTATTAAGGAATGTTCCAAAGAGATGGCAATGTTTAAACTTAATTTTTAAGGCTGTTATACATTGCTGTATGCCCCAGAATGTCTGAAAAGTGCCCTGCATGTGACAGTTACTCAACAAATAGTTACTGAATACATTTTCCAGAAAAAAATATTAGTTGGAAAAAAGAAGTTTGGAGTACATAAATAATGAGCTTTCACAAACAAAATCAGTCTTACATAGCTACTAATAGTCTTGGTTAACATGTGATGGTAACTGACCCATAGTATGATGATCATGCTATGCAATGGTTGAGGACCATTGCTCAAATGGAACACAAGTTGACCTGAAGGGTCATATCACTCCATTGTGCAGCAACATTTGCCTTAATGCAGTGAATATAACTCTCAAAATTTAATGTCACCCAATCTAATTCCATCAGAAATCTTTACCAGGTGTGTTTATATCTGATCAATGGGCCAGGATATATTGCTGCTATATGTTAAACAAATTAAAACAAGTCAAAGGAATCTACTCTGGCTATCATCATAGGGCTTTAGCAGCTATTGTAGTCTGGTAACAGATGGTCTTCATTACAGAGACCTCTGGCCTTTAAACAAAGATTTTTGTAAAAGCACGACTTAAGAATTTGGTGCTAGAGAAGCAAGAAGAACTACAATCCTGCAGCCTGTGGAACAAAAACCACATTCACAGAAAGATAGAAAGATGAAAAGGCAGAGGACTATGTACCAGATGAAGGAACAAGACAAAACCCCAGAAAAACAACTAAATGAAGTGGAGATAGGCAACCTTCCAGAAAAAGAATTCAGAATAATGATAGTGAAGATGATCAAGGACCTCGGAAAAACAATGGAAGTAAAGATCGAGAAGATGCAAGAAATGTTTAACAAAGACCTAGAAGAATTAAAGAACAAACAAACAGAGATGAACAGTACAATAACTGAAATGAAAACTACACTAGAAGGAATTAATAGCAGAATAACTGAGGCAGAAGAACGGATAAGTGACCTGGAAGACAGAATGGTGGAATTCAATGCTGTGGAACAGAATAAAGAAAAAAGAATGCAAAGAAATGAAGACAGCCTAAGAGACCTCTGGGACAACATTAAACGCAACAATATTCACATTATAGGGGTCCCAGATGGAGAAGAGAGAGAGAAAGGACCAGAGAAAATATTTGAAGAGAATATAGTTGAAAACTTCCCTAACATGGGAAAGGAAACAGCCACCCAAGTGCATGAAGCACAGAGAGTCCCATACAGGATAAACCCAAGGAGAAACACGCCAAGACACATAGTAATCAAATTGGCAAAAATTAAAGACAAAGAAAAATTATTGAAAGCAGCAAGGGAAAAATGAAAAATAACATACAAGGGAACTCCCATAAGTTTAATAGCTGATTTCTCAGCAGAAACTCTACAAGCCAGAAGGGAGTGGCATGATATACTTAAAGTGATGAAAGGGAAGAACCTACAACCAAGATTACACTACCTAGCAAGGATCTCATTCAGATTCGATGGAGAAATCAAAAGCTTTACAGACAAGCAAAGGCTAAGAGAATTCAGCACCACCAAACCAGCTCTACAACAAATGCTAAAGGAACTTCTCTAAGTGGGAAACACAAGAGAAGAAAAGGACCTACAAAAATAAACCCAAAACAATTAAGAAAATGGTCATAGGAACATACATATCGATAATTACCTTAAATGTGAACGGATTAAATGCCCCAACCAAAAGACATAAACTGGCTGAATGGATACAAAAACAAGACCCATATATATGCTGTCTACAAGAGACCCACTTCAGACCTAGGGACACATACAGACTGAAAGTGAGGGGATGGAAAAAGATATTCCATGCAAATGGAAATCAAAAGAAAGCTGGAGTAGCTATACTCATATCAGATAAAATAGACTTTAAAATAAAGAATGTTACAAGAGACAAGGAAGGACACTACATAATGATCCAGGGATCAATCCAAGAAGAAGATATAACAATTATAAATATATATGCACCCAACATAGGAGCACCTCAATACATAAGGCAACTGCTAACAGCTATAAAAGAGGAAATCGACAGTAACACAATAATAGTGGGGGACTTCAACACCTCACTTATGCCAATGGATAGATCATCCAAAATGAAAATAAATAAGGAAACAGAAGTTTTATATGACACAAGAGACCAGATAGATTTAATTGATATTTATAGGACATTCCATCCAAAAACAGCAGATTACACTTTCTTCTCAAGTGTGCACGGAACATTCTCCAGGATAGATCACATCTTGGGTCACAAATCAAGTCTCAGTAAATTTAAGAAAACTGAAATCATATCAAACATCTTTCCTGACCACAATGCTACGAGATTACAAATCAAATGCAGGGAAAAAAACGTAAAAAACACAAACACATGGAGGCTAAACAATACATTACTAAATAACCAAGAGATCACTGAAGAAATCAAAGAGGAAATCAAAAAATACCTAGAGACAAATGACAATGACAACATGACAATCCAAAACCTATGGGATGTAGCTAAAGCAGTTCTAAGAGGGAAGTTTATAGCTATACAAGCCTACCTCAAGAAACAAGAAAAATCTCAAGTAAACAATCTAACCTTACACCTAAAGGAACTAGAGAAAGAAGAACAAACAAAACCCAAAGTTAGCAGAAGGAAAGAAATCATAAAGATCAGAGCAGAAATAAATGAAATAGAAACAAAGAAAACAATAGCAAAGATCAATAAAACTAAAAGCTGGTTCTTTGAGAAGATAAACAAAAATGATAAACCATTAACCAGACTCTTCAAGAAACAGAAGGAGAGGACTCAAATCAATAAATTTAGAAATGAAAAACGAGAAGTTACAACAGACACCGCAGATATACAAAGCATCCTAAGAGACTACTACAAGCAACTCTATACCAATAAAATGGACAACCTGGAAGAAATGGACAAATTCTTAGAAAGCTATAACCTTCCAATACTGAACCAGGAAGAAATAGAAAATATGAACAGACCAATCACAAGTAATGAAATTGAAACTGTGATTAAAAATCTTCCAACAAACAAAAGTCCAGGACCAGATGGCTTCACAGCTGTATTGTATCAAACAGTTAGAGAAGAGCTAACACCCATCCTTCTCAAACTCTTCCAAAAATTGCAGAGGAAGGAACACTCCCAAACTCATTCTATGAGTCCACCATCACCCTGATACCAAAACCAGACAAAGATACTACAAAAAAAGAAAATTACAGACCAATATCACTGATGAATATAGATGCAAAAATCTTCAACAAAATACTAGCAAACAGAATCCAGAAACACATTAAAAGGACCATGTGCCATGATCAAGTGGGATTTATCCCAGGGATGCAAAGATTCTTCAATATATGCAAATCAATCAATGTGATACACCATATTAACAAATTGAAGAATAAAAACCATATGATCATCTCAATAGATGGAGAAAAAGCTTTTGACAAAATTCAACACCTATTTATGATAAAAACTCTCCAGAAAGTGGGCATAGAGGGAAGCTACCTCAAAATAATAAAGGTCATATATGACAAACCCACAGCCAACATCATTCTCAATGGTGAAAAATTGAAAACATTTCCTCTATGATCAGGAACAAGATAAGGGTGCCTACTCTCACCACTATTATTCAACATAGTTTTGGAAGTACTAGCTATGGCAATCAGAGAAGAAAAAAAAATAAAAGGAATACAAACTGGAAAAGAAGAAGTAAAACTGTCACTGTTTGCAGATGACATGATACTATACATAGAGAATCCTAAAAATGCCACCAGAAAACTACTAGAGCTAATCAATGAATTTGGTAAAGTTGCAGGATACAAAATTAATGCACAGAAATCTCTTGCATTCCTATACACTAATGATGAAAAATCTGAAAGAGAAATTATGGAAACACTCCTATTTACCAGTGCAACAAAAAGAATAAAATACGTAGTAATAAACCTACCTAAGGAGACAAAAGACCTGTACGCAGAAAACTATAAGACACTGATGAAAGAAATTAAAGATGATACCAACAGATGGAGAGATATACCATGTTCTTGGATTGGAAGAATCAATATTGTGAAAATGACTATACTACCCAAAGCAATCTACAGATTCAATGCAATCCCTATCAAATTACCAATGGCATTTTTTATGGAACTAGAACAAATCATCTTAAAATTTGTATGGAAACACAAAAGACCCCAAATAGCCAAAGCAGTCTTGAGGGAAAAAAATGGAGCTGGAGGAATCAGACTCCCTGACTTCAGACTATACTACAAAGCTACAGTACTCAAGACAATATGGTACTGGCACAAAAACAGAAACATAGATCAATGGAACAAGATAGAAAGCCCAGAGATAAACCCACGCACCTATGGTCAACTAATCTATGACAAAGGAGGCAAGGATATACAATGGAGAAAAGACAGTCTCTTCAATAAGTGGTGCTGGGAAAACTGGACAGTTACATGTAAAAGAATGAAATTAGAACACTCCCTAACACCATACACAAAAATAAACTCAAAATGGATTCGAGACCTAAATGTTAAGACCGGACACTATAAAACTCTTTGAGGAAAACATAGGAAGAACACTCTTTGACATAAATCACAGCAAGATCTTTTTTGATCCACCTCCTAGAGTAATGGAAATAAAAACAAAAATAAACAAATGGGACCTAGTGAAACTTCAAAGCTTCTGCACAGCAAAGGAAACCATAAACAAGACGAAAAGACAACCCTCAGAATGGGAGAAAATATTTGCAAACGAATCAACGGACAAAGGATTAATCTCCAAAATATATAAACAGCTCATGCAGCTCAATATTAAAGAAACAAACAACCCAATCCAAAAATGGGCAGAAGACCTAAATAGACATTTCTCCAAAGGAGACATACAGATGGCCAAGAAGCACATGAAAAGCTGCTCAACATCACTAATTATTAGAGAAATGCAAATCAAAACTACAATGAGGTATCACCTCACACCAGTTAGAATGGGCATCATCAGAAAATCTACAAACAACAAATGCTGGAGAGGGTGTGGATCAAAGGGAACCCTCTTGCACTGTTGGTGGGAATGTAAATGGATACAGCCACTATGGAGAACAGTATGGAGGTTCCTTAAAAAACTAAAAATATGGTGGTGTGCTGAATTGGGCAATTGGGATTGACATGTATACACTGATGTGTATAAGATTGATAAAAAAAAAAAAAACTAAAAATAGAATTACCATATGATCCAGCATTCCCACTACTGGGCATATACCCAGAGAAAACCATAATTCAAAAAGACACATGCACCCCAATGTTCATTGCAGCACTATTTACAATAACCAGGTCATGGAAGCAACCTAAATGCCCATCGACAGACGAATGGATAAAGAAGCTATACATATATACAATGGAATATTACTCAGTCATAAAAAGGAACGAAATTGAGTCATTTGTTGAGATGTGGATGGATCTAGAGACTGTCATACAGAGTGAAGTAAGTCAGAAAGAGAAAAACAAATATCATATATTAACGCATGTATGTGGAACCTAGAGAAATGGTACAGATGAACCGGTTTTGCAGGGCAGAAGTTGAGACACAGATGTAGAGAACAAACATGTGGACACCAAGGGGGGAAAACCGTGGTGGGGTGGGGATGGTGGTGTGCTGAATTGGGCGATTGGGATTGACATGTATACACTGATGTGTATAAAATGGATGACTAATAAAAACCTGCAGTATAAAAAACAAACAAACAAAAAACAACTAATACTAAACTTTCTTTGGGTTATTCATATGGAAATATGTTAATATAAATGTTTCAGACATTACATGAAATTTCTAAAAATCTTATATGTTCTGGTATAATGTTATAAGTCATAATTCTAGTTATTTCTTTAAAATGTATATCTCAGAAATAACTAAATTTCCTTGTCAATTGCATTATTATGAACTTTCATCAAATCTTTAACTGTGGTCATTTTTAAGTCTTTTGTCATTTACAGACAGTTCTGGGTGTACTCTGATGCTTTTGCAAAAATGTTCCTATAAAAGGGTTTCATCTTCAAGGAATTCATGGAAAAGACTCTGACAAGTACAGGTTTCTGGTAACTGACTATACTGCTGAACTGAATGAATAAGCATTTTCAGAACTCTAATGGAAAACTGATGAATTCATAAAAGTGCTAACAAAAGATCAAGATGAAAAAAAAATTAATTACATTGGACTGAGTGAACTGACGAGGATGATTATAATTTTTGTGACTTCCTGTTTGAATAAAAAAAACAAACAAAAAAAGAATATGGTGCTAGGCAGAAACTAGTGAGCAGGGTAGATAAAGAATCTTTGCTTTCAAAGGGTAAACGTTCTTCACCCAGGATATATTCTATCACCCCGGATTGTCAGTCTCCTCATTTGACCTTTCAAAATTTCAGAAAGGTGAAGGGACAAAGCTATCCCTAATAATCTAGCAATTTCCCTGCATCTGCTGAAACATCTTGGTACCCACCATTAGTGAGATGGATGAGAAGGGTGGCCTTCACTCCTCTGGTGATGGATGAAGGCTATTTCTTTGTTAGCAGCAATCCTCCTTTATTGTCATGCAAGCCCAGGAATGGAAACCAACCATATTTTTTTTCAGTTTACTCCAATAAAGAGACACATCCATTCCACCCAGAATAGATAGACGCGGGAACTACTTTATGTCCCTAAAAACTGTATTTCTTTGTGTGTAGTGGAATCTCCCTCATGCCACCTCTGGCTGAGTTTACAGACCGACTCCCCTTGAAAATTTAAAAAGCTCTTTAAACTCCTCAACTGGGTGGCAGGAGAACTGGATTCTAACTGTGTGAGTCTCCAGCCAATTAGGTAATTTTGTATAAGTAATTTGGTCATGCTAGGGCTCCGATTCCCCATATACTTGCTTTAAGGGCTTTTTAAAAAGTAAGATGTATACCATATATAAAGTGTGAGAAGTAAAACAAAAATAAGAACAATTATTCAACTATAGGTTGAAATAAATCTTATTTCAGCTTTCAAAAAGAAGAGAATATTTAAACCAGTCTTGGAAAATGGTCATCTATGACTGATACAAAGCTATCAAAATCAACTTCAAAGGAGGGAACAGATTTTGCTGAAGAACCAGATGATGTGCTAGCATAGCTTTTAAATTTGCACTCAGCCTTACCTAATCCATCTTTGATATTAGATCACCTTAATTTGCTTAACTATTTTATAGCACCACTTTATTTTTAATAATATCCTGCATAGAAAAAATTACAAAAATCCCAAAAGGGGTTTACAATCTAACCCCTACCCACTCACTCTTGTCTTATCTTCTCTCTCAATCCTGGACCAAAAGACATTCCTCAAGAAAGCCATTCCAATTTAAAACTTCACAACAAATACACCTACCCACTCACTCTTGTCTTATCTTCTCTCTCAATCCTGGACCAAAAGACATTCCTCAAGAAAGCCATTCCAATTTAAAACTTCACAACAAATACACCTACCCTTCTTTTCCACCTACTGATAGGGTCCAGATCAAGACGTACTTCTTTCTTAGTGATTTAAGAGGTCACCCCAAGTCTCATGGACCTCCCCCTCCTCTGTAATGAGTAACTTATAATTGGTCTGGGTACTGAAGAAATGGTTACCAAAATACGTATACATGATAAAGGTCTCACAGGTAACAAGAAACATTGCCCAAAGAGTAAAAGAACTAGAAGTTCACCATAACAAGGGACCCTTAGCACTAAATATGGAAACAAAGATTGATTAAGATTGATCATAAGGGGGAAGGAATATACAAAGATATCAACCAAGAAAGGACTTTGAAATGAATAGACCATTTTCCTCCTGTGATTCTTCATCATTTACTCACCCATATTTTGCTTAACTTTCAGGCCTGCAAAATAGAAGCAAAATAGAAAATAATATCTAAAAATATGAATGACAGTCTATGACGTGCCCCAAACTCTGCCTAGTATAGGGGGGAATACAGAATTAGGAGGCAGGAGCCACACAAGAAAGTAATTTGCAAACCAATGTTAAGCCATTTAAGCAAGCAATGACCATAAATTTAGTATTAAACTCAAAATGATGTGCTGTAATCTTCACATGTTGCTATTTCACCAAGGGACTGTGTGGAAGAGATGCACAATGACTTTACAGAGAAAGGTAAGGATTGACTCATACCAAAGGGATGGAGAAGATAAGGGGAGGAAGAAGAAAGGGAAGAAGCCATCTCAGGCACTGGGACAGTTCGAACAAAAGCCAAATCTGAATGTACATGACATTGTACAGGGGACTATGAAGGGCCCATGGACACTACAGTCCAAGCAGAGAGGTAAGATTTCCATTTCATTTCAAATCATATCCAGAGAATAAGACTGCAACTACAAGAATTGATCATCTACTGGGCAAACTGTTTCTCTTTAATATCTATATCTATAATTGGAGGAAACATAACATCTAGCTTCCAGATACTATGAGAATAGAAATAATGTGTTTAAAAAGCACGAAGCTCAGGGCCTACTCATGGTAGGTGGATATTAACTTTAGAATTGTTTTTCAAATCAGTAAAAGGAAAAACTTCCAAACAACTTAGAGCTGTCCATCAACAGGAAGAGCTCACTGAGGAATTTATTCCCTATCACTGGATGTGTTTATATATAGCCTGTACCAGTGGCTTTTTCAAAATGAGTTTTGTGTACACATGATGCATTGAGCAAAGGATAAAATTATTTATGTTTATTTTTTATATCACCTGTTTAAATTTATATTTTTACTCTGAGTTATAATGTGTATACTATATTAATACAGGTATATGTGTTCACTATTTTTAAATAAATGTACACAGAGTGGGTAATGTTCTCAAAAATTGCTAAGAGAAGAAAGGGATCCCTAAATGTTTTTATTGCTATCTATCAAGGATGTTAAAGAAGAAAGAGTAAACAAGGATAAAGAATAGGGTAGATATAAAGAAACTTGGTATGAAAGATTCAATTTATGAAAGACAAGTCAAGCCAGCTATCTGCCCTGTGTGGCTTTGCCTATTCATAAGTTGAATCCTTACATGCCTTTCACTATCATATTTACAGAACTTGGTTATAGAACATGTTAACAGAAAGTTCCAGCCATCTAGAAGAATTATTGGGGGAAAAAAATCACTTTTGAGTCTGTGTGGTCAAGTATAAAAACACGGAGACATAGAGATACTAGATTTGGACACAAAATTCCAGTCAATGATAATGATGATGATAGCAAACATTTGAGTCTATTCTATTTCAGGCACTGTTCTAAGCACTTTATCTGAATTACCTCATTTTTTCTTGTAACAAACTTGTGAGGTAGATACTGATGCCATAGGTGATACTGATGCCATAGGTGAAATTAAGTCACTTGCTCAAGATCACATAGCAACTAGGTAGAAGAGCCAGGATTCAAACTCAGGAAGGTTAGCTCCAGACTTTCAATTCTTAATGACTACATAATACTGCCTCCTATGGTGAATATAGAGAAACTGTTTGCTTCTTCCTTCTTGTCTAATATAGTATTAACTAGTCTCTGTAATCCTGCATTTCTGTCAAAGGATGAAATTTTTAAACCCAAAGAAACAGTATGAAAAGTGATGATCACTTCTCTCAAGAAGACAGACCTGGCAGCCTCACTACATACCCCCATCTTTCATGTCTACCTGTCCAGCTGTCTGTCTGTCCCTTCCTCCCTAGCCCAAACTCTTATTAAAGGAATGGAGTGAGAAGTCACAGGAGAAAGAAAATAGGAATAAAACCTGAAGCAGGGAAACAGAAAATTGTAGAGAGATAATGGGAAAAAATGAAAAAGAATGAAATCATACTTACTGAATCACCACTGTCCTACCACACCTAGTCTTTCACTTCTCAAAACCTCTGTTCATGATGTTTCCTCTAATCAGAATTTTTTTTATTATTTACCTGATACAACAGTATTCCTAACTGCATGCAAGTCGACTACTGACCACACACCCTTGATACCATAAAGTATTTGTGATCTCCAAACCTACACTTTAAATCCTCAGTGTCTATGCACATGACTTCTGCAAATATTTCCCTCACTTGCTGAGTTTCTACGTTTCAAAACCACCCAAGAGTAACTTCTTCTAGGTGTTCTTCCTGATCACCCCGTAATTAATCACTTCCCTCCGTGGTACCTCTGTATTTTGTATCACAGAAACTTCTACAAACTCAGCACTCTGTAATTAATGGACTTACATATTTTTTTCTTTCATTGGATTCTGGGCTGCCTTGAATATTCTTGTATTTGATTCACCTATTACCAGTGCATGGTACAGTACTAAGCGCATAGTAGGCTCTCAGTAAATATACTAATTGATCCCTTGCTGGGCATGGTATTCAGAGGAGATAGACATAAAGACAAACAAGACACAATTGTACAATCCAGGAGGCCAGAGTCTAGCAAACCAATGGAACCATGTAATAAGTGCTACCATAAAAGAAAGCAATGATATCACAGGGAAGAGTGCCAGGAAATGGAGCCCTGATCAGGATCTTCAAAGTTCACTAGGCAGACAAAAGAGGAGCAATTTCTAAGAGGAAGGACCATATATAAAACAAACAAACAAGCAAAAAACAAACAAACTCATGAAATAATATAAAATCTGGGAAAATATATGCAGCTCAAAATGGCTAGAGAATGGGTACAAAGTGAAATGTAGGGTGCTGGCTGATCCCTACTCTTCTTCCTCAAAGGTAATAACCGTCCTGACATCTAATGCCATAGATTAGTTTTTCCTTTTAAACTTTCTCTAAATGAAATCATACAATATATACTCTTTTCTATTTCACTCCCTTTGTTCACTGTAACTTTTGTGAGATTGACCTCTTGTATGTAGCAGCAGTTTGCGATTTTCATTGCTTCATGGTAGTCATATGCTGTATGTACTAATATATGAGTTTTTATAATGTATTGATACATTTTTCTGATGATGGATGGACATTAGGTTGTTTCCAGTTTGGGACTGAAAATAACATTAAGATATGAACATTATCTTAAATGTCTTTTGCTGTACCTGTATAGACATTTCGACTGAATATACACCTTGAAGTGAATTTTCCAGGTTAAAAAAAAAAGGCTAGAGAAGTTGAGGCATATACAGAAACATGGCTGTAGGTAAGGTTGGAAAGTGAGAAGAAGCACATAATGGGAGAGTCTCTATGTGGATGGCCTTCATCAACAGTTCATGCTTTCTATGAAGCAGGAAACTGTCATTTCACGCATCCCAAATCAGATCCACCTCATAAATGTATTAAGAAAGGGTGTTTGACTGAAGATTGCATGGGAAGACATGATTAAATGTATTACAAACTATTATGTAAATATTTTTTAAAAACCCCTCTAAAAAGTAACTATATAATTTGCTATCTGAATGAGGGCACACGAATAATATCCCTGGAACAATATACATAGACCAGCACTGTCCAGGGAAACCAGGATGTTTGGTCACCTTCTGCCTTTAAGCGCTGTTCTCCCTCAAACTTTCTCCTGTGCACTGATCACCTGTCTCCTCTGTTCCTCAATCTCCCCATGATACATTCCCCAAATCTCTCTATCAACCCTTCCTCCCATGTCACCTTCCTTTCCTAACCACCTTCTACTCTTCCTCCACCACCTATTTCATCGTCCCTCTTTTAAGCATAAATCATTCAGCCCTCGATTAATTTCGCCCATTTATATCCTTATACTTGGCACCCCTTAGCAAAGAAAGTTCTCTTTATGACACAGTCTCCCTAGAAGACAGTGAATACTGAAGAAGTGTCTTTATCAGAGATACTTTTCCTGACACCCATGCAAAGGAAATGAAGAAGGAGATCTCATTAGGACATGTACAAATAAATAACAAACACATGAAGAATACTCAACTTGAGTCATAACAAAAATTATACAAACAAAATTGAAATTGAAAAGATTTCGCTAATGATAATGTTTGGTGTTGGGTAAGGCACAGAGAACCCAGCACTCACACACCCCTCGAGGAAGTTTGAATTCGTGCATCCTTTCTAGAGGATGATTTGGCAGTACTTATTTTTAAATCTCAAAAAGGAATATATAATTCGACCCAGGAAGTCTACTTCTAGGAATTAAATGAATAAGTAATTATGGATGAGTACACACAGTACTCATATTACTCATGTGATACTGTTTATCACAGCAATGTTTATAATAGAGAAAAGCAAGAAACCACCTAAATATTCACAATAGAATCGCTTTAATAATTTATATTATATCCATACACAGGATGCAGCTATTTTCAATGGTGTCTTAGATCAGCACTTTTTTAACCATTTTAGCAGTAAAACCATTTAATCAAAATACCTCCTATGTATAGCTGCAACAGCAAAAAACAGATACAAGCAGAGTCCCTCTGTTTGAAATGGCATAACAGGCCAAGCAAATTGACCCCTGCCCTTATAGCACTATGACCTATGACTTTTGAGTCTTCGGTAAATCTCATTGCATATATGATTATTATTAACATGGGAAATTGTCCACAGTAGAATCCAAGAAACAAAAGATAGCTACAAAATGAGTATACACAAATTTCTCCCAAAAAGTCAGTGGGTGAAGGACAATATAGTCAGGATCCATTACCAGAAAAAAACAGTCCTTTTAGTAGTGGATAAGAATACAGGGGATCTTGCAGTCTAATTCTTTACACTTTCCTTTCAGATTGCCCTGAAGCTTACCTGGATGGTGTTCCAGTCTTCAGAACACCTTCATCCCTGGCTCCATCTGAAAGGGCAATTATTGCTTCTTAAAGTCCTACTTATAGATTCTTCAGAATGAAAGAATCTTAGTATTGTCAATATCTTTCAAGACATAACTGGATATCTTATTAGTTAAAAGAAGTACCTTCTCCCACCACCTAATACACATCAGGAGTAAGGATGGACTCAGTTCTGGGATTCCATCTCAGCCACTTGGTTCTATTTTTTCCCCTGATTCTTGATGCCTTTAGATTATTCTTTGTAGATGTCAGTATCCAAGTCACCTCCTTGTATACTCCACTCCCACACTAAATGAGGACTTACTGTTGGTGTGACCAACAGTACATCAAAAAGCGTGTGGTATGTGACTTCATAAAAAGTGCTGAAGCTTCTACCTGGCTCTCTTGGATTGCTTGCTCTGGAGGAGGCCAGCTCTTTTCCCCAGGGAACACTTAGTTATGTGGAGAAGTCCACATGGAAAGAAGCGAGGGTCCTGAACAACAGAAAGTACCACTTGCCAGCCATGGGAATGATCCTCCTTGCAAGTGAATTCTCCAGCCCCAGTCAAGCCTTCAGATGACTGCAGCCCAGCATATATCTAACTGCAGCTGCATGAGATACCTTAACTGAGAACTGATGAACAGAACCCTCCCCAAATCCTGACCCGCAGAAACTATTATCAGCGGTTGTTGTTTTAACCATTAAGTTTTGTTGTGATTTCTTGTGGAGCCACGGATAATAAAAACACTCTTGTCCAAATTAATCACTGAAAGTGAGAATCTCTCCCTGCATCTCTGAATCTAAAAGTGTCCTTAAGCCTCTGAATAGTCTGAGTTTGATGAGCTGAGCAAGGCTGTTTATCACTCCTACAAACACTTATTTGATATTCATGCCCTTTGTACTCTCCTACAAAAAGAAATTCTGATTCCATTAAAAAATGAAAGATATTTCTTTTTAAGACAGATGTTTAAGAACTTGATTTTGTGTTCTTGATCATTTCTGCTTTTCTAATTATATCAATCACTATTTAAAAGCAGAATTGATCAAAAAAAGAAGCAGCCATCTAGACAAAAAGAATTATTATTGGCTAAGCATAAGTGCTTCTAAAAGGCAAGAATAAACAAACGATACTGAAAGACTAAGAAACAGATTTATATTTTTTCATTAGACTGTGAGGTTAAAAAACTCACATAGGTGCTTCCTACTCAGGAAAACTGGTTTTGTAGCTCCCCTCAGCTGCTTACGTCTTTTGCTGCCCCTTTCCTAGTATCACATCAAAATTGCTATTTTTGGTGACCATTTGTTTCATTAGGATATCAGTTCAACAGATGAAATAGAGTGGCTCAAAATTAGAGTGTTTTCAACAAGTTATTTCCCTCTCACAGAAAATCTAAGTTAACAAAGCTGCTCTCCTTTGCAAAGGTATAAGGGCTCAGACTCCCTCCCTCACATTTTTTGGCCATGACTGAGGTACTGTCCTTGTCCGTATAGTCTATGATAGAGCATAGGGGGGTGGGAGGGAGGAGAGATATTGTTCATTGATATTTTTTTCACATTCAAGTGGCTGGAACATAATCATGTATACATAAATAACACAAGAAGATTGGAAACTTTAATCTCTCAGTATTTATCCCTCTACAATATATGTTACACATATATGTGAGACTCTCCAATGGATATATATACATTTTCAAAATCTCTCCCTATAGTCATGGACAAACTTCTTCAACTCTTGTTATTCTACATCCCTTTTGATTAATATTAAAATATCAATTCACTCTCCTTAACTCTCCACTCCAACCAGGTATTGAGAATTGCTGACTCAAGGCAATGGCTGTTGGAATGCATTCCAACAATTGCTGTTACTTTAAACTATTAGAACTACACCTAGGCTACACAGATGGGATGTTAGGTGATTTATTACACAAGAAGTGGTTTTCTTCCCACACAAAATCTTCATAAAATAACGTAATGACCATTTCATTGTCAAAGAACTCGAGTAATGATTCTCTCCATCTGTAAAATTCATATTAAACAACCTGAATCATGTCATTTTTAAATTGTAAATGATAATGAAATGATCCAGTTATAAACAGAAGTCACTCATTATCTCATCTTTCTTCTTGGATCTGTAATTGTTCCTGTGATAAATATCCTTAAAAATCTGCCTGTATAGTAGGATGTGATGAAAACACAGATTCAATACGACGAATACTAACAGCATTCACCACGTGACAGACACTGTAAGAACTCTGGTGATTAGGGAATAACCGCTTCCCATTCCTAAAGTATTTGAATGAAATTTGAATAAAGAGGATTTAACCAAGCAAATGTAGGTAATAAGAGAAATACTGCCTTGGGTGGATTGCATCAAAGGTCTATGGGAAAGAGACTGGCACATTCAATCCACTATGTGCAGATCACAGAAAATAAGAGATGGGCAAGGCCTGAGGCTAGAGACAGAGTCACCAACTGTAACATACAGAGGCTTTGGGAATTTTACTCCAAGGTCAATTGAAAGCCATGGCAGGATATCAGGTAGAGGACTGAAATAATTGTTTTATGGAAGAAATTGTTCTGTCTCTCGTGAGAAAACACATGGTGGTAAAAACAAAAACTGGGCATTGAGGACAGGCAAGACTGCATGCGGAGAAGGTAATTTAGGAAGCAATTGCAATAATCCAAGCAAGAGGTTAGAGACTGATAGTGGCTTAGACTAGGGGTATGGGTGGAGAGACAGGAAATGTGAATGGGTCTGAACACTGTTTAGCAGGCAGAATTGATGTGAATTGCATAGGAAAAAACAAAAAGAGCAACTGAAAAAAAAAAAAGATGTTAATACAGTTATTCTGTGTAGTATTCTAGACAACTTCTTTCAGGGTTTGCAAATATTCCATAACTTATCTTTCATTTATTCAATCATTCATTCAATAAATATTTATTGAACACCCATACTCTGCCAGCCACTAGGCTAGGCACTGGGGATACAGCAGCAAAAACCAAAACCAAAACCTGACAACAACCTCTACCTTCATGAAGTTTACATCCTAATATGTGTGGCTGGTGGGCGAGGGGGGATGGATATAAGACAGTAAACAAGTAGAATATATAGAGTATGCTAAATGGTTAGAAAAGAGATAGGTGGAAATTCCTTTTTATTAATTGCCAAAATAAACATCTTTGAACACAAATAAGAAATGAAGTAGGAATAGAATTACTAGGACAAGTTCAAACTAGATGGACTGATATGCCATCTCCTCATCTCTTCACTGTCCCCACCACCCAATAGCAAATCTTCCATCCCCACTCACTGATCTCAAAGCACTCTGCTTAACACTGTATAGTTCTTATCTGGTTCTATTAGAGTTGCCAAATATATTTTACCTCTCTTTTCAAGCCTAGACTAATGAGTAGACAAAGTTTGGAAATAGTGGTAGAGAGACAAACATTGTCCTTATATTTTAAGGATAAACATATCACAAATGAACCTCATTTTGTGCATAAAGACTCGATGTATGAATATCCATTTATTATTAATTAGGAAATATCCATTACAAACCCTCTATCTCCAAGAATACATGTTTGTAAATGGAACTTTTCCATCTGTAAATGAAATTTTGAAAATGTGCTCTCATAAACATTATCTCTTGAGTCTCACAAACCTAATGATACTTGCACCTCTCTGGCTGCAAATTTTACTTGGGAGCTATCTCTGGGTGGACAGAATTAATTGCACACACAACCCACAAAAGTCACTCTGCCACCGAATGGCAACCGATGGCATTGCAGCCTCTGAGCCTGAGAAACTTGAGAACTGCGTATTTGTGCCTATGAACAGTGAATAACGTATGACCACGAAGCTAATCACAGATGTGCTAGACTTTTTGAATGCTTTGAGATTTTCAGGTGAATCATTTTGTGGCTAAGTGAAGGGAACTCTGCATATTCTCCCTGTCTTCTGTTTTATAACGTGAAGATGAAGTTTCTATCCTAACTACAAATTAATGTGTATGTGTTTTTTAAAGGGTAGAACAAATGCGTTCACTTAATATTCATGACCCATTTAGTAATGCATCTTAAAAATTAATAGCATGCATAACGTTGTGTTTTTAATGAAATGATTTGAACATTCCTTATAATGTGCAATGACTAAGTTTATTTTATATAATGAAAGTAATTCACCAAGCACAGTATGATTAGCTGTTAGCTGCAAAGGGTACTCCACAAATCCCCATGCTAGAGGAATTATGGTTTGGGGGTAAGCTACTTCAAACCTCAATAACTTTGTTCCCTTTGCGTTATGGTAGGAATATGGTTTATTGATATTTCTCAAAACATCCAGTGCTTTTCAATGAGGCAAAAGTTTCAAGTATCTTCATGCAGTAATTTCAAAACTCCCCTCAAAATATAAAGATTCTTTTTCATATATAGTTTAGTGAATATGAAGCAATACATATTATAATGAGGATCAGGCTCTCTATGAGAACAAAAAGGAAAGGTAATTACAGGTAAAAATCATCATCTAAAGTAATACCTTTCCCAGAGAGCCAGGAGCATGCTACTTTAGCACATGGTATTTAACCCTTCCTTTCACAGGACATGTACTTTTTAAAAAATATAAATCTGTACAACATTAAGGAAGATTAAAACAAACAGGGTATACTTCATCTAAGTGTAAAATCTTTACATAGTAATTACAATAATGACCTTACTAAATAAGTAAAAAATGAACTATTCCAAAATAGAAAATTTGTCAAGTATTGATATTTGCTAAATGATTCAGTGAATTATTTTTTAACTGCAAAGAAATGAACTATTACAGTGTTTTTGAGTATAGATTTTTTAAGCATTTCTTCAATTAATAGATAACTAATTAGGGTTAATAACTCATCATTTATAAATACCTTTTAGATATCCTAAAACATTCTATAAACAGGGACTAAGTGGAGAGGGAGATTATAAGTGATTTTTGTTTTTTTCTTTTTACACTTTTTGGGATTCTGGATAGAAGTTGTTTTTCTAAAAGATATCATTTTTTAATATATCAACTTTATATGAACATTATCTATATTATTTCTTTTCTGATCAGATTCATCTATAGATGATACAAACTTCTCTCACCTATAACCAAATTATTATAAATTTCAAATGACAAATATACAATTAAAATGCTACCAATTTTCCTCTAAGGAAATATTTATTACTTAAATATTAAAACAATATTAATAAACTACTTTTCATTATGCATCTATGTTGTGCTAGACAACGTTAATTATTTTTAATCATCCCAGAAATCCCCTGAAGTAGTATGATTCTCATTTTACAAATAAGAAAACTGTAACCCAGTTAAATATTTTCCCTAGATTTGCACAACTCATAAGTCATGATTTTAGTCCTTGTCTAGAGGACTCTAATCTTGTATTCTTTTAACTACACTTCACTACAAGGAAGAGAGCTGGACATTATAAGGATTTAGGATAAGCAGAAAACCACTGCTCTGCCATGAATGGTTTTACCGTCTAGTTTTAAAGAAGATACAAGAACACTAAATGATTATTAAAAATAATTATAATATTGCTAATATCCATTTGTCATATACTGTGCTAAACACTTTGCATGAATCACGCCCTTTATTCCCACAAATGTCATCTGTTAAGTTTCTACATAAATGTCACTTTCTCAGAGAAGTATTCTTCAGCCCCCTAATCTACACTAGGCCCCCAGGTTTTAGATCCATCATAAACTATCCTCTTCCTTCATTGTACTCCTGCCAGTTTTAGATTTTCTATTTATTGAGTGAAAGTCTTCATGAGGGAAACAAAACTGGCCCCTCTTTGCCGCCACTGCCCCGATAAGGTGTTGGTCACTGGGCAGAGAAATAAATTGAAAGCTAGTATTTATCTTTCCTGAGTCACTCAAAATAACAAGAAAGTTTTACTCATAATCCAGAGTAAACTCTTTAAAAAAAAACCTTAATCTCACTTCTTTTCTCTTTCACTCAGTATCTCACTGGCAGTATAGCTACCACCAAAATCCCTCTTTCTCTCCTAACTTTCTAAAACTCCCTCTCAACCCTGACTTTTCTGTATCCTTCTTCACTCTCCACCTTCTCTCACCTTCTATATCTCTCAAGTTTCAAATCTGGGCTTCTTTCAATTCAGTGGCTCTATTGATTATTCTAATTCTACTCAAAGGTTCAAAGACAGGGGTGAAAAACACAGAATGAACAGGGAGATTATATATGTCACACATATAATGTTAGTCTAAAGAGTTTTTGTTCCTCCTGTGAATGGTGGTAGGACACTAAAGGTGTTTGAGCAATGTCATGAGGACAGTAATGTGGTTTGAAAATTAAGTAGGTGCTATTTGGCAGAATGAATTGGAGGAAAGGAAAGGAATTTGAGGCTGGGGGTTCTATGTGAAAGCTACTGTAAGGATACAAGAATGAGGTCCTTATTTTGGGGTGGAGGTAGTAATAATGAAAAGAAATGTATGAATGGGGGGACTTCCCTGGCAGTCCAGTGGTTAAGACTCCACGCTACCACTGCAAGGGGGCACGGGTTGATCCCTGGTCAGGGAACTAAGATCCTGCATGCTGCCTGGAGTGGCCAAAAAAAAAAATAGAAAATAAAAAAATAAAATAGGGATTATAAAAAAGAAATTTGAAAGAATTGTTGGCTGATAGACTATAAGTGGTGAAGGGAAGGAAAGAAGGATGATTTGAGTTTCAAGCCTGACTGGTACAAATGTACAGGGAATACAGAATTGCAATTTCCATCTGGCTTTGACTTTAGAAAATAAAGTTATTCATTATTATACTTACTAAAAACACTTAAGTGTAATTCAATATACTTATAAGGGCTTGTTATAAATGTGCTGCAATGTTAATGCATTTTCATCAGTGCTAGGTCCCTCACTGGCCAAGTACATAACAACAAAGCAGTGCAGGAAAGTAATACAGATTTATCCCACAGTAAATGAAGAAAGAAAAGAATAAAGTAATTGCTCTTTCACCTGCAACTCTATTTAATAAGAGAAAAAACAATCTTTCTGTTGTTAATTAATCTTATCAGATGTTTCAATCCATTTATTATCCAGAGCACAATAAAATGGTATTATTGGGTACAATATAATCAGTACCTTTAATCCAAAGAGAAGTCTTATTTGCCCCAAGGAAGTGCTATATTTTGAAACAAACTCTTAAGAAGCCAGCTAACCTAAGCATATAGGCAGCTCCATAGGGATTTGTCTTACTTCAGTCCAATCTTAACTCATATGGTGATATTTGTGAATAAAGAAATATTATGTGCAAAGCTTTTTATACACACTACTTAATGTTAGTAGAAAGACCTAGGAACCCAAGGTGGAGAGGGAAAAGGGGGAGAAAGATTTGAGATGTGTCCTGATACCCAAGAGGACTCAGTGAATCACCCAGCAGCCTGAGTGGGAAAAGTACTAGGTTTTCCCCATCCCCTCAACTCCATTTCTGCTTCATCATTGAAAATGAAATATTTTATTTCTGGTAATGGATATTACCTTCCTACTCTTCAAATATCAAGAGCTTAACAAAGAAACTTTATAAATTAACGTAATAAATCTGCTCAAAGAAAGAAAATCTCTTAAGGAGACAAAATAGATCCCAGAACATTAAGACCAGATTGGACCCTGATTAAAGATATTATCTTAAGAAAAAAATGTGAAAGTTGAAGAAAGAAAAAAAAGAGTCAAATGTCTATCTTGGAAGAAGTTTTTTAAAAGAGGCATGTTTTTCATTGACCATCCAAGTGCTATTTCATGAACACTCTAGAATGCCTGGCAGAAATGCATGCTTATGTGTGGGTAGGTATGTGTGTCCATTGTGAAGGTGCACCAATAATAGGACAGTCAAAATCTGATACCATTAAATATCCTGATTATATGTTATTCCTAGTTATACATTTACATCTGTATGTTTCCCATCAGAGTGGACTGGCCACCATAGACATTCTCATGGGGACCTTGGAGAGTAGATTTGAAGCAGCATTTTGTTGCTCATACATATACTTATCTTCTGACTCATGGTGTTGGCATGAGACTGCAGCCAGGTCTGCAACTCCTCCACCGTCTCCTGGATCTCCTTCAGCATCACTAACTCCTGGGGCAGGTTTGTGTGTTTAGCAACAAGACAACAGGCTCCTGAATTTCTGTAGGGCGCTCATTCCATCAAAGTCAGTAGCCACAAGAACTGACACTTCAGTCAGTCCTCACAGACTCCAGTTTGTGTATCCCAGCTTGCTCTTATTCTCTCCCAATTTGTATCTATCTTCCCTTCACAACTGCTAGGGGACTTTAAGCTCCAGCATCAGATCAAATGGGAAGACAATGAGTGGTACAGAGACTACTTAAGTAAATTCCAAAACCGCAAAAGGTCTGTCTCTTAGTGATTCTGCTTCTCTCCTTTAACCTTTACTGATATATATACTGTCCAAGTCAATTAACATGAGTATCCAGTATCCAGCCTACTAATTCATTTAACCAAGAGTTATTTAGCACCTACTATGTGTCAAATACTATTCTGAGCACTGGACACACACAGATACAACAAGTAACAAGACAGGTGTTCCTCCCCTCATGTAGTCTGCATACTAATTGGGAAGATGAAAATAAATTAGCATGTAATAAGTATAAACTTTAGACAATGTATTAGTTTACTATTGTTGTTCTAACAAATTTAGCTGCTGAAAACCATTCAAATTTATTATCTTAAATCTCTCGAGGTCAGAAGTCCAAAATGAATCTTGGCTAAAATTAAGGTGTGTTCCTTGCCGAGGATCTAGGAGAGAGTTCATTTCTTTGCCTTTTCTGGCTTTTAGAGAACACCAGCATTCCTTGGTCTGTGCCTCTTTCTCCATATTCTAAGTGCGTCACTCCAACCTCTGCTTCCACTGTCACCTCTCCTCTTTCTGACTGATCCTCTGTCTCCCTCTTAAAAGGACCTTTGTGATTTCATTGGACCCACTCAGATAATCCGAGATAATATTCCTATGTCAAGATCCTTCATCACGTCTGCAAAATTCCTTTTACCACATAAAGTAACATTCAGAGGTTCCTGGGCATTATTCAGCCCATCACAGACAATAACTTGTGTTCAGAAAATAAACAAAATAAAGAAATGAAATGTAACTTTTGTATAGTACAGTCAACGATATTCTCTCTTAGAGAAATTTCTTTTGAGCAGAAACCTTAATAAGGAGAAAAGTACTCCAATCTAGACAAAGACTAGGAAGTGTGAAGACCCTGAGGTAGAAGGAGTTGGATGTGTTCATGGAAGATAAAAGCCTCTTTGCTCATACTGAGCAGTGATTTGAGGCCAGATCTTCTAAGGCCTTGTGCTAAGCAATTCGGATCTTATTCAAGGTCTAGTGGGAGGCCAAGGAGGTAGAGGGTTGTGATGTAGGGAGATACATCATCTGCTGTACATCACCTGCTGTATTTTTTTTTTTCTTAAGATCACTCTGGCTAAATAAAACACTGAAAGAGATTGAAGAACAGTTATTCTCTAAGCCTGTTTTACATTCCCCACAGTCCAATCATTTTCTGAAGTTTTTTATACTCGATTATTTATATTCTAGTGAGGTCTATAGACCAGCAGCACATGTATCACCTGGGTGCTTGTCATAAATAAAGAATCCCAGGCCATATTCACGAATGACTAAATCAGAATCTGCACTTAACATCCCCAGGTGATTCACAGGTATAATTTTGTGAAGCACAGTATCAAGAGACATTGCAGTGGTCCTAAAAAGAAAAGACAGTGTCTTGGCCTAGGGAATGGGGAATGTGAAAAGTTATCATATTCAGGATGTATTTTGAACGTAGATGCTGGTATTTGCTGTTGGATTGGTTGTACATGAGAAGAGGAGGGAAAGAAAATCTACAAGGATTACATATAAATCGGGGTCCAAAATAATTAGAGTTGATCATGGTGCTGTTTCCTGAGATGGAGAAGATTGAGAGAATGGGTTTTGTGTTCCAGACCTGTTATGAGCTGCCTAGTAGACATCCATGTGGTGGGGTAAGTCATTTAATTAGCCATGTTAACATCAGAGCCACCCCTAAGGCATGGGGAACAAGTGCAAATACTTTATTTCAAGTGGTTCATGACAGTTAACAATGAGCACTAAGTCTGTGAGTACATGTCAAGAAAAGTGTCAAGCAAGCAGAACATATCCCAGGACTCCTGCCCTATAAAGAACCAAGGGTATCAGAATCTTCAACTATTCAGACTAACCCAGGGCAACTGGCTGGCTTAATTTAGGTGTATTCAGATGTTTCCATATCTCGTACAATATATGCCATACAAGTAAGGTAACACTGGCTTGGTTGTACAGGTCATTCATAATTCCTTTGCTTTATTCTGCTTATTTTAGGTGCAAGGGTGGTACTGGTTAACGTGAAGTTCAAAGATGAGATTGGGACAGGGGATATAAATTTGGAAGACATGAGTGAACAGTTGGAATTTAAAGGCATGGGACACTTGAGGCCATCATCTTGTGAGAGAAGGTAGGAAAGCCAAGAAATGATCCCAGGAGCAAACCACCATGTAGAGGCAGGAGAGAGAAAGGAGAACCATCAAAGAAATCTGAGACCAAGTAGCCAGTGAGATCACTCAGTAGGTAACCCAGAAGATGAAAGAAAACATTTCACAGAGTCAATCATGTCATGTTCTTAAGAGGTTCAGTAAAATAAAGAATTTATCATTGCATTTAGCAACATGAAGGTTGCTGGGGACCTTGACTGAGTGAATCACAGAATAGGAAATGAATGACCTGGGCTCACTACTGGTCAGTCACTATGCGAAGATTTTATTCCTGCAACATTCTGTAGCAGAGACTTTGTCTAAGGCAAAGATGGCGCAGGTTCTGAAGTGACCCAATGAGACTACAGTGTGGGGTTTCATTTCATGTCATTGAATCTTGAAGATTGGCCTGCATCAGGGGTCACAGAAATCGTACAAGTATCTGTATTGCACACCATTTTCCTAACTGACTGGTCAGCAAGCTGAATCTCTGCAAGTAGCATTCAACCAATAGAAGGAGTCGAGGGAAGGCATCTTGACTGAACTTCGGTATATTTCAGCCAGGCTATTTGTTGAAAAAGTAATGAACAATTTTCCTCCAAATGCAATTTGAAAATCAAAATTTTTAAAATAAATATAGGTTCTTTGGGGAAGAAGACATGCCTTTCACATGGCTTCTTTTCATGCTTTTCTATTCTATCTTGTTCTAGTGGAGTGACGAGAGAGAGATCCTATCTGCAGTGGGTTGAAGAGAGAATAGGAGGTGGGGAGGTATAGGGATCAAGTATGTATGTCACTTCTTTGAGGAGTTTTGCTAAGAAAAGGAACAGAGAAATTGGATGGTGCCTGGAGGCAAATATAAGATCTAAAGAGGGCTTTTTTTAAGATGGGAGATATGAGAGTATGCTTACTGATGACAGAATAAGGAGGAGAAATTTATTGATAGAGGAGAAAGCAGGAAAACTGCAGGAGCTAAGTACTTTAAAAGTCAGTGAGAAGGAATAGGATTCACGTGCAAGTGAAGGTTTTGGCCTTGGATAAGAGCAAGGATGGTTTAAACTGAAAGTCATATTCCTCATTAACTAAAAGATTGACATTCTATTTTTGTAACTTAGTCTCTTGTGACTTTTGTTAGCAGAAAACGGCATCCTGAACCTGAGCACTTCAAGACACTGACACGACTGCATCTCTAAGTCTTTAAGGCTGACAGCATCATACTCAATTGTGGCAAATTCAGAGAGCAAGACCATCTTGTAGGGACCTGTCTGGGAGTCCAGCCAACATTCCCCTGATGACATGCCTTCCCACTCTGTGAGCTAAGTTCATCACCTTTAGATCTCAAGTCACACAAACGTATTTTTAAAATAAGTGTACCTTTAGCAAATAAGCATACATAATTTTTAATTGATATACTGAATCAACTAGCATGAAAGCAGCTGTTTTTTTCCACCCTCATTGTTGGGTGGGAATTCTGTAAGTGTAGGGATTAGCCAATTAAAACCAGATGGTAGAGAATATGACCAGAAAATAGCTTACAGGGCTCCATGCAACTTTATAGAGAGATATTTTACTACCAGGTATATTGTTGGAGTTAATATATAAATCTTTTATTTGGTATTCTACTTTATTACTGATTCCTGTGCTTAATTCATAGTTGACATACATTTTTCAAGAAGGAATGAATAGTCTACAATGGAATGCATGAAGACATGGCAAATCAAGGTTCTATTTTAGTGGGAAGCGGGAAAAAAAAATGAGAGGTATTGATGCTGTTGGTTATGCAAATAAGAAAAGCACGAGAAGTGAGAGTTATATCATTTCCGTGATGGATAGAAATAGGCTTAGAGTTGACAGGCAATCTAAAAATTACTATTACCTCTCATTATATCCTTCCAAGCATTTCTGTTTGTGCAGAATGGGATTTTAAACATCTTGATCAAGCAACAGGAAACTGCCTCATCTCATGACACTGATGATCATCTATCAGGGCAATATTGTTGCTCTAACTGGCATCTTGACGCAGTTATGAAACTGCATGAGGCATTACTCAAGAAGTGGGTTGTGACTGGAAATAGCCAGCAGAAATTTAAAAGCAAGTATCATTTTGCCACTCATGAAATGATCAAAGGCTTCATATAGCATTATGCCTATGAGGGCTGGTATATGTATGGTATAAGATTCACTCCAATCTTAAGATGTAAATTTTAATATCTTCAGCTGTCTTAGGTTACTAGAGGTGTAGGACTCCAGAAACTGTCCAGTTTCAAAGTGTTCAAATAAGGAAATGGAAGCCACCAGTTGTAATAAATACAACACTCCCATTATCACGGGGCAAACGCTGGCTGTGGAAATCAGTGGTCATGGGTCATATACCATTACTTTTTCCAACTCATAATTTTAGAGCAAAAACATGATAGGTGTTTCTTTGATCTACAAATTCAAATTCCTACAGTTTTTAAAGTACTTTTGGGACAATCTGCTTAAAACACTTGAGGTCTTCTGGCAATAAAGTCATACGAATCACAAAGTAAGTCTGGGAATAGTAAGGGTGATAATAGTATTCTCGGCTTCTCTACACTTTAGTTTTCTCAGCTGTAAAATATGGAAAGTAATGTCTACCTTCCAGGCTGGTTTAAAAGATTAATTGGATTATAATTATAAAAATATTGGGTTCAGAATCTGGCACATGGTGATCATTCAAAAAATGGTGATTGTCATTGTAAATGTTGTTCTCTTTGTGCGAAAACCAAAAAGACACATTCTGTCATAGACTCAAAAGCCTGAAAGGAACTTTTAAAAGACATCAATTCAGTGCTCTTGTTTTGTGTACCTGGATTAAAATCCCACTTATCTACCCTGACTTGCCTCTCAAATGATCCTACGAAGATAACAATACTTCTTAGTGGATTATTATGATTATGTAAATAATGTTTAATTGTTTTCATTAAGTATATTTGTTTTTCTCAAGAGATTTCTGCAGTTCTAAAATGCAGCAGCTGACAGCTTCTGGGGACAGTATCTTAATTAAGGATTATTGTGCAAAAATCTTTCCTCTGACTAGGAAAGGGGAGAGAGGTTGTTAGGAGGCAGGCAGAGATGTAATAGAGATGTCTAGAGAGTGAAGGGCCTTTGTGAGCTTAAAGGGTCTCTCCTTTGCCTAAGAAAGCTCTCTGATTAGGCAGAAAACTGTCACAGGAGCATAAAACCATTTTTAGCACCATGTAAGGCAGTTCCATTTTTTTTATAGTTGGACCAGCAAAATGAGAACGACATCTCTCCAGTTGCAACTGCCAATTCTTTAAGAGGGAAAACTCAAGAAAGTCAGGGACGAGTCTCAGGCATGAAATGATAAAGTTGCAACCAGAACTGAGTACAGATTATGTCTGGTTTATGGTTCTTTAATAAGACTGGGCTTGAAGTAGCCAGAAGAAAATAAACTCTAACTTTACTTAGTTAGAAGTAGATGTCTTAGTATGGGTAAGACAGTTCTATTTAAAATTTGCTGTTGCCAGGGGTGCAAAAGTCACTATGTCTCACCCATATTAGGCATGAACAACCTAAGAAATGACAGGTTGTACTTTTTAAAGAAAAATGAAGAATCAAACTCAAAAGACAGACAAGCGCTCCCAAAAGGTTTTAAGCACAGATTAGAAATACAAATCTAACCAAAAATTCAAAAATGAATTGTATTCCTGGGACCATCCCTAAACTGTAATAGGGAATTATCTAAGAGCCCCTATTAGATTTAGGTTGTGTGTTTGCACCTGAAATCTGGTCTAAATAGGTATATAAGATACTTTTGGTATTGTGAAAGCTTCTTAATAAGTATTTTAATCACTGATGTAATACTTATGAAATGCCCAGTGTACCAAGAACCAGGGTTACAAAGGAGGAAAAAAAGTACGTAATACCTGACCTCAGGGAACTTAGAATCCAGTGAGAAAAATGGATATTAAAACAAGACATACAGCTTATGCCATTAAGAGCATGATGAAAGATTCTAAGAGGGGATCTGATTTAGACTGGTGAGGCAATGGAGTTGAAGTTCTAACCTGAAATACTAGTAACGATTAGCTAATGAAGAGAAGGAGGATAAATATTCTGAGGCAAGGGCACTGAGGTGGAAGAGAAACTGGAATAACTGAAGATCCAAAAGAAGGCCAGTGAGGGTAGTGTTGACCATGTTGACGGAAGAATAGAAAGATCTGCAGCTGGAGATGCAGACAGTGACAAGGTCAGACCGTCCGTGTAAAAAATTTAACGTATCCTAAATGCAATGGGAGTGCCTCTAAATGGTTTTAAGCAGAGGGAGTGAAATCGTTCGATTTACATTTCAGAAGAAATAACTTGGCATAGTTGTGTATAGAGCATAACAGCATACAAGAGTATGTGTAGCTACAAGTTAGCAAGGAGCTGCCATGATCTGAGGCATGGTAGTGTTTTAGGTAAGAGAGGTGGAGAAAACGGATGCATTCAAGGCGTATTCTGAAAGAAGCATCCATAGGTGACAGATAAGAGTATTTGTCTGGTTTCTGGTTAAAATGACCAAGTAGAAGACGGTGCCATTTACTGAGACAAAAAACACAACAAAGTTAGAATTGGAGGAGAGTGAGGGGAAGGAGAAGAGTTCATTGGGTACATGCTTCGCTGTAGACTGAAAAAGGGAATGAGGGGAGAGTGGTAGCAGGGGAATATCAGAATCTCTGGGGTGGAAAATAATTTTTTAAGCACAGCCAATTTTATGATTATATCACTTCATCTATATACCTTTTGTTTGGGAATACAAGCCACAAATCTCAGAAGTCCTTTTTGGCTAAAGGGAGTAGCATGTGCCCCTAGGGCAGGGACTCTGAAACCCCAGGGACTGGTGGTTATCACAGGGGGCCTGAAAAAGATTAAGAAACTCCAAGTAGGGCTTCCCTGGTGGCGCAGCGGTTGGGAATCCGCCTGCCAATGCAGGGGACACGGGTTCGTGCCCCGGTCCGGGAGGATCCCACATGCCGCGGAACGGCTAGGCCCGTGAGCCACAACTACTGAGCCTGCGTGTCTGGAGCCTGTGCTCCGCAACGAGAGAGGCCGCGATAATGAGAGGCCCGCGCACCGCGATGAAGAGTGGCCCCCACTTGCCGCAATTGGAGAAAGCCCTCGCGCAGAAACGAAGACCCAACACAGACATAAATAAATAAAATTGAATTAAATTTAAAAAAAAAATCAAGGTATAATTAACATACAATAAAAGCAAAGATTTAAAAAAAAAAAAAAAAAAAAAAAAAAACTCCAAGTAATAAGGAACCTCAGGACCAGACAACTGTCAAACAATTTTGAGGTTTAACAAAAAATAGAAGCAGTTAATATTTGATAGTGTATTACAGGAAAGCAGAACCACCCAAAGAAATAAGTCAACAGGAACTCAGTTGTCAAAGATGGGACCTTGATCGGCTGTATAAGCAGACACTGAGAAGTTTTGTGATTATTTTTATCTTGAAATGGCAATGTGGCAACCACGCACAGATTAGCATAAAATAAGCTGATGTGGGACACACTGAAGAGATGCGCGCTAGGTCCCCAGAGCCCAGGCAGGACAACTGCAGTCTCTTTCCCACAGGGACCCTGCAGGGAAGGGTTATCGTCACTAGTCCCAGAGTGAGGCAGCCCTGGAAATTGGTTTCAGCACCTACAGTCTTCATCCTGTGTGTATAACATATGCTTAGTGCAGCCTGTATAGTTCTCATTTCAGGGTATGGATTCAATCAGTCTTAACAAAACACTTGCATAAAGTCCAGAGCTAAAAAAATTTCTCCCAGTGTTGTTTTTAAAGATATGTGCACTGGACAGATACTACCTGATTCTTTTAAAATTTGAACGACAGAGGTGGAAAGTTTCTATAAACAACAGCCTTTACAGAATACTGCCTTAACCATGGTTATCAGGCAATCTTGGAGGACTACCCATTACAGTGGCACAAGAAGCTGCCGATGCATCAGAAACTGCTTTAGAGCTTTACAGTCTCTACCTTTCCTGACTTTTCCTCTGAATGCCTCTGCTGTGAAATCCCTTGTTTTGACCTCGGTGGAAATGGTTATCCTTTGTGAAATAACCTAAAGGCCTTTGTGTCTGGTCTGCACATATCTGTTAATTTCCTGCATCCTTTCTTCAGAAGTTCCCAGCTTCAAACCAATTAATCACTTTCATTATTCTTTTTTAGACTGTCTCTATACACCACCCCTCCCTCCTTGCTCTCTACAGTTACGGAGCCCAAAATTAGACCCATTAGTAAGTGTTCGGTCAGTGCCAAGTCTAATGAGATGACGTTCTCATGAATCCTGCCGGTGTGAGACTGACCATTCATGAAACAGTGATGTGATGCCAGGATCTCAGGGAAGGTCTTCATGTGCTCTCTGAATCCTGGTTGAAATAAGTATGTGAGCTAAAACTGAAATAATGTTTTGCCAACAACCAAACTCCAAATCACATACCTGAGGTTCCAAAGGTGTCAATCACCACATTGCTCCTACCATACACACACACCACCACCACCACCCCTTCTTTATTCTTGCCTAATTTCTATAAATATAAGAATTCTGCGTTGGATGGGAGAGCAGAGAAATAACACCAGAAATGACCAAGAGCTGGAAACTAACATGCAGAGGCCACAGTTGAACACACATAGCATAAACTAGAAAGACTTGCCAGTGAAGAGAGAAAAACCTAGTCTGGCTAAGAGCATGACTCTGGAACCAGACCTCTGAGTCTCAATTCTGACTCTACCATTTAACAGCTGTTTGACATCGGAGGAGTTACTCAGCCTTTCAGCCTCATGTTCCTCATCTGCAAAGTAAGGCTCATGTTGGTACATACGCTCTAGAGTTTAACAATTAAATGAGTTAAGTATTTGTAATTGTTTACTAGATCTAAAACAGTCATGTTGTAACTTTATATATAGGTGCACTTTTTTGAATAATTTTTAAGTATTTGTTAACTTGACTAAAATAAGCTTGTAAAAGGGCAATTTAGACCCTCTTTGCTGTTGAATCACTGGAGGAAATATCAGGCATTGTCAATTCTCCAACAAGCATATAAATATTTGACCAACATGGTAGCCATGCCAGTGGCATCAAGGTTGCAGTTAATGTAAAACAATTCAATAAACAAACTAGGCAATTAGGAGAAATAACAGGTATGTATGACAGAGAACAAGTGACAAAATCCCTGGCCCACATCCTGTGAGCTAGCATTCTTGTCAGGAAGAAATAGCATTAATTTAAACTGCCCCTTCAGTGAAGTCATTTAATTTCTATCAGGAACTAAAAGCAAAGTTGAATATCTGTAAGTATTTGAAACTTCAAGTTTTCCACAAGACGTATTTTGTAGAGAAAACATAGGTTCACTCAGTATTTTTGCATATGAATACTTACACACAAGACACCTCTCACTTAAGCTCATAAATGATTATCCTTCAAATTAGTAGTACACACCAGAGCAGCTATTCATAGATTTTCTATTGCTGCTCTCAGCTGAAGTTGCCAATGTTTACTTATAGGCCTTAACATTTAAGGTTTTATTTTCTATTCTATTTAAAAGTCACAGGAAGAGTGAAAAAGGCCAGACACAAGTAAGTGTATACTGTATGATTCCATAAAATTCTAGAAAATGCCAACTAATCTACAAAAACAAAAAGCAAGTCACTCGTTTCCTAGGGCTGTGGGGTTGGGGTAAGGATCGCAAAGGGCCACAAGAAAACTTTGGGGTGATAGAAATGATCTGTATCTTTATTGCAGTGGCAGTTTCATAGTATACAACTGTCAAACCTCACCAAATTGTACAATTTAAATGGATACAGTTTATTATGGGTAAATTACAACTTGATAAAGTTGACCTGAATAATAAATGTCACAGGAAAATGTTTAGAACCACACACAAAATATAAATGAGACTGATCAAGGGTTAAGACATGTTTCTAGCTAAAGAGCAAGTTCAGTTCTATTCAACTAAAATACAGAAATATGATTTTTACAAGCACAAATTAAATTAAAACTAGCATCTTAAAAAGGGTTGTAGAACCAGGATGTCATCTAAGACAAGATGAAAAGTCTGTTTTTATAAACCTGACACTGTGGGGAATAAAACAAGGAAATAAAGTCGGAGGTACCTGTCTCTTTACAGAAAATGAAACGGGCTATTGAATGCAGAGTTGGCAGGAATATTATAGTTACTGATGGTTCAACATGAACATTTTATGGAATCAGATGTTAAAACTCTTTTCTAAACTCTTAATGGAACCAGCATAAAGGATACTTCCTGAGCATTTTCCTTGTACTTCATAAAGCTCTCCACCCCACATCAAAATTTTAGAGTCCACATTATAATTAAGTATGCCTACAGGCTGTTGGCACATGCAAGAAGGTCATAGGCAAGCCTTCATGTCTCACATAAAACACCATCGCAGGATTACAACACACTATCACACTCATTTCATTTTACCACAAGCCTGACAAAATAATCAAATTCACTGAATTGAAACTAAATTATTTTCCTCTTTTAACCAGCACAGCCTGCTTCACAAACTCCAAGTTCAATTACGGCTATATTTCTTTACCCTCTTCAGTCCATTACTCAATCCATCATACAAATAGCCCTAAGTCTAGTGTCGTTCACGTGACGTTTCTCCCTCCCCCTGAATTATTCGAGGGAAAAGAAAGAGGTTAGAGCAGTCTAGGAAGAGGTCAAGGAGTGAGTAATCCAGGAGAGCGCAGGGTCTCCATCATTCCACTCTCACGGCTGCTTCCTCCTGCCACCTAGTATCACACCATTAGAGCAACCGGCAACTGTGTTTTGCTTTCCCAGTTCACTCCATCAACACAGTTCCTTGGGGATGGTCAACCCTTCTCAGGCTTGGGCTCTCTTTGGAGTTGCCACCATTATGGCCAGACATTACTCATCAAAGCTCAAGTCCATGCCACAATGATAGAGTTCAAGGGGGCTTTCAGAAATCGCCACGTTTTCTGCCAGAAGCTTCATTCACTGCAGAGCCTTTGTTTGGAGCCCAAAGACGTCAAACTAGAATCGGCCTCAAGCTAATTTTACTAAAGGCAGTTTTATTTCAGGAACCTCACTGTCCTTCTTTGCACCTGAGCCTTGTCCAGAGAAACTAGCCTTAATGGGTCTTCCTAGCTTCATATTCTGGGAAATGGATTCCCTCCTTTCCACAAGCCTCAACGATCCTGATGCAGGATAATCCATCTCCTCTCCCAAGTCTTTGCATACCAGGCATCTCAAGGGGAGAATAGCCTTGAAGGGCAAAAATACATTTTTCTGAACCCTAATCACAAGAAATTGGATATCCCCATAACAAATGCCGCTGATGCCCTAGTCATACCCCCTGGCTGTCATCGTTTCTGGGCACACCCTCCTTCCTCCCAACTGCAAGCACTTTGCCTGAGGGCTTTTTCTGGACTCCTGTGCACTCTGCCCATACACTGGACAAGCTAGAAGTGCTGGGGAGTTACCATACCCTGCAAATGGGGCACTCAAAGGAATGTTCTACACTGTTTCCAGAGCTCCCCCAAAGGCTTGGGATCCAGGGCCCACCGTGATAATTTGCTTGATAACTGACTTTCACTGACTTCCTTTCCTTACCAGTGTTTCCTGAGATAGTCTCCCAACAAACTGCTTGCACTCCAATCCTTCTTTCAGAGTTTACTTCTAGAAGAACTCAAACAAAGACACCCACTTCCTAGTTCAGCATATGAACAAGAGGACCCAGGCTAAAGAGCAGTAAGGAACAATGTCAGACATACAATCTCAGAACATGCAGGCTACTCAGGAAGTAAGAGCACGAAAACCAAGTAGGGAAGGAAGGAAAGCCAGGCAGGTGGGCAACAAGGGCTGGTCATAACTGGAGGAGTTAAGAGACAGCAGAACACAGAGGCGGAATTGGGGAAAGGATTCAAACATAAATGATATGGGCTGTTAGCACTATCCCCAGCTATCAGGCAGAGGGAAGCCTTGGGAAGAATGCACAGGATTCTTAATCCTGAATTCGTGCTTTTCAGAGCACCAGTAATGAGACGCCTTCACAGCAGGAGGAAGATCTCAGCCATGGAGATCTGAATTGCTTCTCTATATTACCAAAGTGTACTCATTCACAGTGTCCCAGGAGACCTTTGAAAATAAATCTTGTCTTTCCAGTAAGATTATACATTTAAATAGGTTCTTTGCACGGAGCCTAGTCCGGGGTATTCAACAAAACTAAACCAGACATACATGGCTTGAATGTTTATGCGGCTACCTGTGTGTATCAACAAATAAACCTCAAATAACAGCAACTGTACTGCTTTATTATTTACAGATGATTAAATACGCTGTTTAATCCTCAGACATTTTGCATGGTCAATGGGAAAAAGTGTTTTTTCCGTTCTTGGTGTTATATACACCGTGTCTGTGGGTTTGTACGTGGGTGTGCTGAATTACTATGTACAAAGTGGGTCACTGGGAATCACTGCAACCTCAGTGAAGTCTGGTAGTCAATTCCAACCTAAATTATAAATGTTAATATTTCTTTGATTGACTTTCAGCAATCCCACTTTCTGGACCCAAACCTTCAGCTCAGAATAAAATATAAAAGTAACCATACTGTTGGAACTTTAAAATAGAGCAAGTTTTTCCTTCTTTTATTCCTTCTGCTTTCTCTTGAAAATAGAGCTTATTCTGTCAAGCAAACACACACAAACTGTTCTTTAGAAAAATTATTCTGTTGCATTTATTTTTCTATTACAGGATATTCCAATCACTAGATATGTTTGATGTGACTATTGCATTGGTAAGCATAAAAATCTAGTCATGACCATTTCATAGCTTGGAAAAACTTTGACACATCTGAAAACTGAGAGGAAGGTTGGATCGGCTACTTAAAGGACATTTAAACAACTGCTTTTTCTTCCAGTAGGTAATACGAAGCAACAACTATTATCACACATTTTCATCACCATTTTCAGCTTCTAACCCTGATTCTAGAAAATTACACTTCAATATCTGTTGATTATTCACTACAGGAAAAGAACTGAGCTATTTTCTTCATCTGGGGTGGGGCTAGGGGAGCAAGAAGGTTTGAAAAATGAATATACATAGTATCTGGCTTAGAGAAAACAAAATTGAGCCAGACAAAATTGAGCAATTTGGTCAAGTTATTTAACCTTCCTGTGATGCAATTATCTAGATAAAATTAAGGTACTAATAACACCTGCAGGTTTTTAATGAGTTTTAAAAAAATGATTCTTAAACGTTTAGCACTGAGCCTGACACAGTATGTCTTAGTATTTAGTAAAGAATGGTTTTTAATATAAAACACTTAAGACACATAAATATAATCATAAAGTTGAAAAAGTGGAATTCTGTAGGATTCAACAAAAAACAATTTTATTATTCTCCTTCACTCTACCTTTAACTGTGTATTTGGACTCATACTTTATTGTCCTTTTTGATAAGATATTGGCCTACCTCTAAATTTTCCAGTCAATCTTAGATAAGTTTTTAAGTCCTCTGGTTATATTTGGTTACAAAATATTCTCATATCAGTACTAAAAACTGTATTAATCCTGTGTAATGGTCAAAATTCCAATCTTCATTTGCAGTTAAATCCTCTTCTGCAATTTGGGTCAGCTTCAGCTGGAAGTCTGCAGGAGCAAACTGCTCTACCTTGAGCTTACCCTCCTCCCCCTACTCAAAGATTTCTAGCCATGGTTTCTGAGCCTGTCTTTTGCCCAGAGGTAGTCAAGTTAGAATGAGGTCATTAGGGTGGACCTTAATCCAGTAGGACAGGTGTCCTTCTAAAAAGGGACAAATTTAGACCTAGACACACACACACACACACACAGAGCACCATGTAAAGATGAAAGCAGAATTGGAATGATGCTTCCATAAGCCAAGGAACGCCTGACCACCAACAAAGTACTAGAAACTCGGGGAGGTGCCCCAAGCAGATTCTCCCCTCACTGCCCTCAGAAGGAAGCAACCTTGCCAACACCTTGATCTCAGACTTCCAGTCTCCAGAGCTCTGAGACAAAAGGTTTCTGTTATTTTAAGCCACTTGGTTTGTGACACTTAGTTG
Source organism: Balaenoptera acutorostrata (assembly GCF_949987535.1). NCBI lineage: Eukaryota > Metazoa > Chordata > Mammalia > Artiodactyla > Balaenopteridae > Balaenoptera > Balaenoptera acutorostrata. Next base: position 47,451,263 of record NC_080067.1, on the reverse strand, counting down.
TGGCAGCTCTAGCAAACTATATAATTTGCTATATATACACACACTAGTTTGCATATTTACACATATATATGTATTATAGACTGTGTATATAAAATGAAACAAACTACTTTCAATTCTTTGAATATTTCTTTTTCTACATAGCCTAGGATTGTTTTATTTTTACCACAATTTTTCAAAGTATTGTCTCATTCAATGCTTAAGTAATTGTAAAGAAACAGAATCAAAAATTCAGGAGGAATTCATTTTCTCAGTTATCACTTTTTTGAGTCAAAGTTTTAACTTCACTTTCAAGATAAAAGTTATAATTTAAAATGGGAGTAGCATATATTAAAATTTGATAACAGAAGCTTCTCTGCCATCTTGATAAGTCAATACCATCAAATGCTTTTAAGCCTATGTTTAAGAAACAGTTCTTAAAGTTTATGGGTTAGAAATTTAAAATTTCCCTGGGCAGCCAGAATTACCTGGTCCATATTAAAAGAAATAGAATTGATTAGTAATGAAATTAGTAATTCCATTATTTTATTTCTAAGAGAAACTGAGTTGAAATAATTTCTTGCACTTTTATTCAAGCATTTCCTACTAATGCAGTGAACATCTCCTAATATAAGTGCGGAAAGGAGCGAATGTTAACAGGGTTCTGGATAGTCCAGATGTATCTTGTTTCTTACCAAACCCTAATTTCAGATTCGGCATTCTGGCAGATGACTTACTGAAAGGCAGTTGTACTTATCTTCTCTGAAGTAACGTCAGCCATTTATTTCTCCTTACTTGGCATGTTATTTTCCCAAGACAGACAAAGAATTAACTTCTTACTCATTTAGACATCCACTCTAATTGTTTTGAACTTTCTTGGCCAAATGAAGGAATCATTTTTCTCCTCTTAAAATAAAACAGTAACTTTTTTTTTCCCCCAAGAGAAAATTAATTCAGACCACAAAAGCACTGCACTTCAGTTCAAGGCAATGTGTGAAACAATTAGTGTGAGAATAAAAAAATTCTTTTTCTTACTCACATACCTTTTGTCTTGGTTCTTCCAAACAATGACTGCTTTTGTTCAGTGCTTAAAAGGAATGGGACACATTTTTCAGACATGGTTGGCAGAGAGAAGGATAGGGAGCATTACATCTCAGAGGAATTTCTTTTTTTTTTTTTTTTTTTTTTAACATCTTTATTGAAGTTTAATTGCCTTACAATAGTGTGTTAGCTTCTGCTTTATAACAAAGTGAATCAGTTATACATATACAATATGTTCCCATTTCTCTCCCCTCTTGCATCTCCCTCCCTCCCACCCTCCCCATCCCACCCCTCTAGGTGGTCACAAAGCACCGAGCTGATCTCCCTGTGCTGTGTGGCTGCTTCCCACTAGTTATCTATTTTACATTTGGTAGTGTATATATGTCCATGACACTCTCTTACTCTGTCACATCTCACCCCACCCCCTCCCCATATCCTCAAGTCCATTCTCTAGTAGGTCTGTGTCTTTATTCCCGTCTTGCCACTAGGTTCTTCATGGCCTTTTTTTGTTTTGTTTTGTTTTTCCCTTAGATTCCGTATATATGTGTTAGCATACTGTATTTGTTTTTCTCTTTCTGACTTACTTCACTCTGTATGACAGACTCTAACTCCATCCACCTCATTACGAATACCTCCATTTCATTTCTTTTTATGGCTGAGTAATATTCCATTGTATATATGTGCCACATCTTCTTCATCCATTCATCTGTCGATGGACATTTAGGTTGCTTCCATGTCCTGGCTATTGTAAATAGAGCTGCAATGAACATTTTGGTACATGACTCTTTTTGACCTATGGTTTTCTCAGGGTATATGCCCAGTAGTGGGATTGCTGGGTCGTATGGTAGTTCTATTTGTAGTTTTTTAAGGAACCTCCATACTGTTCTCCATAGTGGCTGTATCAATTTACATTCCCACCAACAGTGCAAGAGTGTTCCCTTTCCTCCACACCCTCTCCAGCATTTATTGTTTCTAGATTTTTTGATGATGGCCATTCTGACCGGTGTGAGATGATATCTCATTGTAGTTTTGATTTGCATTTCTCTAATGATTAATGATGTTGAGCATTCTTTCATGTGTCTGTAGGCCATCTGTATATCTTCTTTGGAGAAATGTCTATTTAGATCTTCTGCCCACTTTTGGATTGGGTTGTTCGTTTTTTTGTTATTGAGCTGCATGAGCTGCTTGTAAATCTTGGAGATTAATCCTTTGTCAGTTGCTTCATTTGCAAATATTTTCTCCCATTCTGAGGGTTGTCTTTTGGTCTTGTTTATGGTTTCCTTTGCTGTGCAAAAGCTTTTAAGTTTCATTAGGTCCCATTTGTTTATTTGTGTTCTTATTTCCATTTCTCTGGGAGCTGGGTCAAAAAGAATCTTGCTGTGATGTATGTCATAGAGTGTTCTGCCTATGTTTTCCTCTAAGAGTTTGATAGTGTCTGCCCTTACACTTAGGTCTTTAATCCATTTTGAGTTTATTTTTGAGCATGGTGTCAGGGAGTGTTCTAATTTCATACTTTTACATGTTCCTGTCCAATTTTCCCAGCACCACTTATTGAAGAGGCTGTCTTTTCTCCACTGTATATGCTTGCCTCCTTTATCAAAGATAAGTTGACCATATGTGTGTGGGTTTATCTCTGGGCTTTCTATTCTGTTCCATTGATCTATATTTCTGTTTTTGTGCCAGTACCAAACTGTCTTGATTACTGAAGCTTTGTAATATAGTCTGAAGTCAGGGAGCCTGATTCCCCCAGCTCCATTTTTCGTTCTCAAGATGGCTTTGGCTATTCGGGGTCTTTTGTGTTTCCATACAAATTGTGAAATTTTTTGTTCTAGTTCTGTGAAAAATGCCAGTGGTAGTTTGATAGGGATTGCATTGAATCTGTAGATTGCTTTGGGTAGTAGAGACATTTTCACAATGTTGATTCTTCCAATCCAGGAACATGGTATATCTCTCCATCTATTTGTATCATCTTTAATTTCTTTCATCAGTGTCTTATAATTTTCTGCATACAGGTCTTTTGTCTCCTTAGGTAGGTTTATTCCTAGATATTTTATTCTTTTTGTTGCAATGGTAAATGGGAGTGTTTTCTTAATTTCACTTTCAGATTTTTCGTCATTAGTGTATAGAAATGCAAGAGATTTCTGTGCATTAATTTTGTATCCTGCTACTTTACCAAATTCATTGATTAGCTCTAGGAGTTTTCTGGTAGCATCTTTAGGATTCTCTATGTATAGTATCATGTCATCTGCAAATAGTGACAGCTTTACTTCTTCTTTTCCGATTTGGATTCCTTTTATTTCTTTGTCTTCTCTGAATGCTGTGGCTAGGACTTCCAGAACTATGTTGAATAATAGTGGTGAGAGTGGGCAACCTTGTCTTGTTCCTGATCTTAGTGGAAATGGTTTCAGTTTTTCACCATTGAGGACAATGTTGGCTGTGGGTTTGTCATATATGGCCTTTATTATGTTGAGGAAAGTTCCCTCAGAGGAATTTCTATTATGTTTGATTTAATAACTTGCTCAAGACATCAACTGTAATTCGAATTTTCATCCAACCAAAACTTAAATTACAATTAAAAACCTGATTTGATAAATCAATAGTGGACCTTAACAGAAGTCCTTCAGGCTCTCCTGACAAGACCAGCCCAGCCTCATTAAAGCAATCAATTCCTAGAGTTTCCTTTTTCCATTTTATTTTGTTTTGTTTTTAACATATATGGCCCCCAGAAACAAAGAAATTAAGATTGGAGAGCAAGCATAAAGCAAATAATAAATTGAAGCAAGAAAATTTGGAATGAATATTTTCTAAAAGGCTTCAGCAAATTCTCAATATGGCATCTAATTTCCAAATAATATCTCAGAAACACAGGTCTCCCAAGAAGCTTTGGTCTTCTCGAAGCTCCTGACAAGGTTTAACTGTTCTCAAACTAAGTCATTTCTGTGCCAAGTTATTTCAGAGTACCCAAAAAAACAGCTTTGGGGTATGGTACATGAATGGGAATTCATCTTGTATTACCTTGAAGATTCCAAGAAGGCTCTAAACCAGGGAGAGTTGGTGACTCCTTCTTTAGAGAGAACTCGCACGCCCTCAGAGAACACTGCGTTTCTGTGGCGCTACCCAGGCTATTTATATGGCTCCGCCCAGGCTTATACCAGTTTCAGGTGAGTCAGTGCACGACTCAATCATTACTTAAATCAGCCACACGAATTTCAGCTGCTCCTTCATGGATCCACGATAATTCTACAGAAAATAATCCTTTCCTAATTGAAGTTAAGGAACACTTGGCTATTTATATCCAGTTATTCATAACTGGCCCTACATAAGGCAAGAGAGTAGAATAGTTGTTCTTAACATTTGCTGCATATTAGAATCACCTGGGAAGCCTTTCAACCTCCCAAAGCTCAAATCCCACACCCCTACCAATTAAGTCAGAGCGTCTAAGAGTGGGAGACAGGCATCAGGAATTTTGTTTTTAAATCTCCAGGTGATTCCAATGTGCAGCAAACTTTGGGAATGAGGCAGAATTTTAAAGGAAATTAATGGCAGAAACACAGACAAGGGCTAAGGAAGAAAAGGACGAGATTACCCTGTCTAGAAACCATAGGCCCAAATATTTGGATATGTTTCCTTTTGAAATGGAGCATGAACGTGCATTAAGAATATGAATCACGCATGTATGTCCGCACACCCCGTTGAGAACTAAATGCCCGTTTATAATTCTACAGGAGTTGACCATAAATACACACTGCTTTGGCACACCTTTGATAGTGTGTCAAAATGCTACAAGGGATATAAAAAGGATCGACTGGTAAATCAATAAATGAATGACCTAGAATAAATGACCCTGCACACTTTAAGTGTTTTGTTCAAAAAGTAGCAGCAGTCATTAAGAACAACTGATATTGTTCACACCTGTTCTGCTCTCCCTGCTAAGAAAGCTTTGAGACCTTAGACAAGAGCACAGCTGCCATCAAACAGATTGATTTCTAAGTATAACCAGAGATGATGGTAGTTTTCAGAAAATACTGGGGAGGAAACAGGAAGAGGAATTGCACCCAGAAAAACGTGCTGGTCCTCTTTGGGAACTATCTTGGGAACCATCTCACTTTTCTACAAGAAATGGCAGGAAGCATTGTGTATACCACCACCAAGTAAACCTAATAGACTAATCCACCCTCTGATTTGAGGGTGCAGCAGAAAGGTAAATTAGACAAATAATAAAGTTAGGGAGAAAGAACAGAGCTGAAACAAAAATCCCATGCAAAATCTCACACTGTAGTTTTACAACCTGGTTTTGCAAATTGGTTTATAAAGTCTTCAGAATTAGTGTTGTACTTAACAGGTGCTGGCCTGCACTGCAATAAACAAGCTCTGACTGTGCCCCCGTATGTTAGCATGCCCTGAAACATTCACTTCCCTTCCCAGTCTCCCGACATACAGACAACAGCAATGTCCCCGTGCCAAGTCTGGAGGCCCCTCCACTTTAGGTGCCTCTCAGACCACATGAACAACCCTTCTCACCCAGGGAAATATTTGACTGGTCCTAGGATCCTTTTGGGTTCAAAGGGCCTCATGAAGTTTCCTCAGGACTTTCTGCCTACACCCAAGGAAACGCTCTGTGGTGGAGCTTTCTACCTCTCAGGACCCAGAGAGGAAGCAGGGAACAGAAACCTTGCACTCTTCATATCTGCTCTTTTGTTCATATTTCTGTTGACAGCTTCTGTCTCTATTTGCTCCTCCAGGTGGTCTCACATGTTACTGGTGGAAGCATAGCTAAGGGCATGCTCTGCCCCAGTTGCTCATCTGACAACCAAGCCCTGTGGTGATACTGATGGCTGGAGAATTGGGGTAGTGAGCACTGATGGCTGGGCCTCTGGGAGTAGTCCCAAATTCTCAAGCATATTCACATTCACATATTTCACAGACTCAAAACCTCTTCTTTTTAGTGTTTTTTTTTTTTCACTCACAACCTCCCATGGGGTCAGCTGGTTCACCCCCTAGGTGATACCACAGTGCTCCTGCTACACAGTACAAGTTAGTCTGTACATCCAATTCTTGTTTTACCATTTTTATATGATGGAGGGTGGTTTGGTATCCTAGGCAACTATGGCTGGCTCCTGTACAATTATTTGCTGATGACAGTCATAATGCTAGTTTATTTTTTTTCCTATGTTATGATTTACATAATACACATTTGTGACCCAAAGTTTGGCAAAATATCAGCTATTTACTTTTAATTTTGTATTATATTCACCAATTGGTATTAAATTGACCTAAATAATTTTTCATGTCCTAGTACTTCTTTTTTTTTTTTTTTCCACACACACACACTGTATTTTATTTTTACAAGAGATAAATAGACTGACACCAAGCATTGTACATGGATGACCACAATGAAAGCAACAATGATTGCAATTACCAAACATGAAACACACTCATACTATGTCATAATATTGACATTCAGTCCAGTAATCCTCCTGTCCTAGTACTTCTTGATCTGTTTTTCAGGAGAGTCTGTTTTTCTTCAGATGGTAAAGCCTACTGGTTTCTAAAATTTTATATTATTTGCCCATACTGACCTATTTTTTGTCAAATTTACCTTTTTTCTAAGTCTCACAACTTATTTAACAAATATATATTGAGCACTTTATATTTTCCAGGGAAGATGTCTGTCTAGAGATATAAGTTTAGAAATCTCCAGCAAGCAAAAGGCAATTCTTTCCACAGGACTAGAAGGTATCACCTAAGGAAATAGTGTTGAAAGAGAAGAACAGAGTTTAAAAGTCTGATCCCCAAGACACTGTAACGACTAGAGATCAGAAAAGTGAGCAGACTCTACCAAAGGAGATTAAGTTAGAAGGATAAGCAAAAGATAACAGCATCCTGGAGACCAAATGAAAGAAAAATTGTCAAGAAAGCTGGAGTAATCAGCTATGTAAAATGCTGCTGATAAGTTGAGTAAAAGGAGAACTGAGAATTGGCCATTAGATTTGGCAGTATGGTATCACTGTTGACCTTATTAAGCACAGTTTATATAAAGGAAGAGAAAGCATGATTTTTGTATGTCCTGGGCACACAGAGGCAGTGAAATAGTCTCTCCCATTCCCAGCTTCTCACTTCCAATGTGTGATATGCCTGATATTGAATGAAAGAAATAATGCCCAGGTCTAAGAAATTGCCTGTGTTGTTAACTCAGAATGAGTCGTCCTCTACTCTATGCTACAGACACTTGTATCACAGGTTCTCACCTGAATGGGTTCATCTTCTCCAAATGAGCAAAGACCGCGTCTTATGCTTTGCTGTTCTTCTGTTCCCAGCTCCTGGCAATGTAAGAGAAAACTCCATACTCAAGTGAAATGCTACATGGATGGTTCTGTGTTACACAGCCCCTCTGTCAACATCGGAGGCTATAAGATCCAGTGTGCAAAGGCCATAGCACCAAAGAAGACAGGCACCCTGCTTTTGTCATAATCCAGACCATAAAGTTGGACACCAAAAAAGTGCTTTGAATTATTATGGCAGGCCATCTGCCCTTGAAGACAAGAGGGACTTCAGCTAAATGGGCTTACTTCAGAATGTGAGAAATAATGCACTTCTCTATCACTATGGTTGGAAATTATCCCTCTGAATTGGTCACATATTGTGGTGCTGCATCATACAATGAGACACACTCTGTGTCAGAGTCAAAAGCCAAAAACTCCAGCTCAGCCTTTATCACTAAATTACTGAATGACATTGGGCAGGTCATGGAATTGTCCTCTGACTTCATTTCCTTGTTTGTAAATGGATCTGTAATAATACTTACCCTTCCTTCTTCATTGAATAATTGTAAGGATGCAAAAATAAAATTAATGTGAGAGATTATATAAAAGCATATACTGCTATACAAATCCAAAATGGCATAAAAAGACTATGATTAGATAAGACATTAAATCTAGAGACAAAAGAATATAAAATCATTACAATCTATAAATTCCCTCCCTCTATACTTACAAATCCTTCCAATTGAGCAATGCAAAATGAAGAAAATTCTTTAACCTCAAATTTGTATGCCTGTGGGTTAAAAACATTTGTTCTGTTATAAATTTTTGACATGCTTCAAATGGTAAGCATGTATGATGAGTTTAATACTGTAAATATGAGGAAAATTCAAGAAAAACTCAAGATAAAAATGAAAATTTAAGATAATAGGTAAGACATATATTAGGGATGGGAATTTTTGGTTAAATAAAAACTTACATTTGGGTGATAAAGAAAGACTTGTTGTTTCACCTAATATAACACTGAATATTGGCTTTTTGATTTATGGATGAGTTCTGTGTTTATATGCTTTTTTTATTTTATTACACAAAGCCTTGAGATGCTTGCATGAGAAGGTACCCTATAAATTATGCTGTGTAACTTCATACAGCCTAGCCATTAATCAGAAGCATTAAACTTTTTTTTTTCTTTTGGCATTGAACAAAGAAATCTTTAAGACATAAAGGAAACAGGCCAGGATAAGCTGCCATGCCTATTTATTTCACTTTAAAGAGTTGCCTCAGAACAGGAAAAATGTGTCAGATTTATCATTCCCAATATCACTAACTATCCTAAGTTTGGGCAAGAGTTTTCTAAAACATTCCCCCCAAAAAAGTCTCAGTTGTTGCCTGAGATTTTCAGCATTCAAGCTCGGAAAAAATTTCAATCATTTTTAACAAAACTTTTCACTCACCCCTCTGCTCTCATGATGTTTTGGGACACATATTGAAATTCGCAAAAAAATAACAAACACATGATGTTAATTTCTCATGAACAAGATTTGTAATTGAATACATATGGATATCCAAGTCTCCTAAGATCATAACACATTATTTATGCCTTACCCATATACAAAATAGCACAGTCCTTTCGCTGGTAAGGAAAGGAAAGGAATTAAGTTCCTAATACTCGGAGTGATTCAAACAGATTACTTTGCATGTTACCTTTTCAATAACCCTCAGAGAGAGTATTACATGTTGTAAATCCTCATTTAAGAATACATGTAGCAGAAAGTAACAATTGTTGGCAAGACTACAGAGAAAAGTAAATCCTTGTGAACAATTGGTGGGAGTATAAAATGCTGCAATTTCTATGGAAAACAGTATGGTGGCTCCTTAAAAAATTAAAAATAGATATACAGTATATTCCAGCAATCTCATTTCTGGGTATATATCCAAAAGAATTGAAAGCAATTTCTTGAACAGATATTTACACATCCATGTTCATAACAGCATTATTCAAAGTACCCAAGAGGTGGAAGCAAACCAAATGTCCATCAATGGATGAATGGATAAACCAAGTGTGGTATAAGTATACAATGGAATATTATTTAGCTTTTAAAAGGAAGCAAACCCTGTCATGTGCTACAACATGGGTAAACCTTGAGGACATTATGCTAAGTGAAATAAGCCAGTCACACACAAAAAAAATATTGTATGATTCTACTCACATGAGGTATCTAAAGTAGTCAAATTCAAAGAAACAGAAAGTAGAATGGTGATTACCAGAGGCTTGGGGGAGGGGGGAAATGGGAGTTATTTTTAGTGGTTATAGGGTTTCCGTTTTGCAAGATGAAAAAGTTCTGAAGACCTGTTACACAATAATGTGAATATACTTAACACTACTGAACTGTATACTTAAAAATGGTTAAGATGGCAAATTTTATGTTATGCGCTTTTTACCACATAAAAAGAAAAGATATATATATGTAGCATCTATTATGACAGCATCTATGTTTTGATACACATTGCTATTTCAACCCCAAACATTATCTTGTATGAACTTCCTAACGAAATTTGAAAATAGGAATAGATATAGATATAAACAATTTTTTAAATACCAAGAAAAGGATAGGTTTGATGGGAAAGGAATTGAAGCTGTGGAGTTTGGGGGGAAAACTACTTGGGTGATGGATAATAACAAATTTATTTTACTAGTCAATGACTCAGGCTTTCCAACAATGAAACTATATATTAGTGGCAGTGCTAAGGATAGCAACCATGTGATTTCATATGAAATTTTAATTATTTGGTTGTGAAACCAAATATTGTTTATAGTGGGTTGTGATACTATAGATAACATTAAATGAAACTGTGTAATTCTTGTTTGTTATTTAATTTTCATGTATATGTATATAGATATGTAAGATGAAAATTTCTTGACTGTTATTTGTTATATTACACATATATAAAATGATAAACAGGTCATGAAACAACTTTTAATTACTTTGAGATGTTTCTTTGGTTCCTTTATTGCTTGATGTATTGTTTAATAAGTGTTATCTAGAAAAGGATAACTCTCTTGCCCTAAGGAGCCAGGGCTTGATAATGACCACCTCAACCATAACTACAGAATATCCACAAAGAATGAGAGAACTGTGACACACAACTTCTTTTGGGGGGAGATATTTTAAGGAAAGGACCAAATGGGGAGAAAGTTAGTCTTCCTTTATGAGAGAAAGCACTGCAACAGAAACTTTATATTTTTTATACAAGGTATGTTACAGTTAAAAAATAATTAACAGGTGATGTAAAGATGCAATAGGGTATAAAATATAAAGAAGTTTGAAGGCCTAAAACTATTTCAGAAAATAAAAAGAATGGTAAGGACCAAAGGAAAATAAATCTAGTATATTTTGTAAAATGCTAAATTTGGAAAATATAAGGAGGAGACCCAGGTAGGAAGTTACACAAGGAAGGAAGAAAAGAAGGGAGGAAGGAAGGAAGGAAGGAAGGAAGGAAGGAAGGAAGGAAGGAAGAAAGAAAGAAAGAAAAAGAAAGAAAGAAAAAAAGAAAAAGAAAAAGAGAAGGAGGGAGGGAGAGAGAAAAGAAGGAAACAAGGAAACAAGGAAGGAAAGCCAAAATCATGCAGACAAGTCCTTTCCATTTTCAAAATCACAGTAATGTCTACTCCATATATACATGATGGATATTTTGTAGTATAAGTAAAGCAATCATATATAAAACAAAAGATGTCAGAAGGCGTGAAGATGGAAGTATCGGTGTGTGGTCCCTAACTGAGTTTTCCCACAGCCAGTGCAAGGCATCTCTGTAGTTGCTAAGAGGTGCTGTTCTCAAGGGGTGCCTGATTGCTGATGGCCACCCTTCCTGCCTGGTCCCCACCAGCAACCCCAGGAAATATGCCCATCTGAACTTCCCCTCAGCAAGTGATCATGTTTGTGCTTTTGGTGGCTCCATCTTTCAGGCTGCATTCCACTCCATCCTTGCCGCTGGATATCACAGAAGGGTCCCCAGGACATATGACTCACTTGTAAATAATGCTGTTACTTTGTTCTTCAGTGTTATTTTTATCTCAAGCACTTTAGTGAGATTGCAGAATACATACACATAGGTAATACCTTCCATGGGTAGATATGATTACCCACAGCAATCATAACATGTTAAACTCTGACTGGATACAAATGAAACTTCATTACTCATTTTTCTCAGTTAGGGTTTCTCAACTCCTGGGAGATGACATTGATTGTGTGACTCTAGGTACCATATTCTCACTCTTCTCCTGATGTTTTTACTCCAAGTGTCCAGACAGAAAATTAGGACAATTTTCTTACAATGGCTATGGGTCAGAAACACCACTTCAATCATCTGATTGCATTATAATACTTACTTTCACAGTTCTTCAACACATCAGAACATTAATCAGGATCAGAAACATGCTTGTCCTCTTAGTCTACATCCTTCCTCAAATGTCCTAAGTAAATATGTGTCCGTACATGAATCTCTTGTTGGCTGTACCTCATCCTTGCTACATCTGGCAGTATTGTTATATTCTAAGGCCTTACCACATCATACCGCTCTAATAGGATTCTATATTATCTGACCTGAATGTTCTTGAAACTATTTCAACACCTGGCGAGTTTTAATAAACATACTTCTACTTCAGCAGAATTGTTAAAGGACAGACGTTTTGAAGACAAAGTTTCCTTATTTGGAATCCTAATTCTGTCACTTCCTAGCTTTATAATTTACTTAGCTTTGTCTCCTTAAATTTTTAAATGACCTCCAGTTTCCTCATGTGTAAAATAGAGGAAGTAATGCCCTCTTCACATATTTCTTTTATATATTAAATAATATATGTAAAATACTTAACAGAAATTCACCAAACAATAGATGTCATTGTTTATTAAAAATTCAAAAATAGCTATTATTAATAATGTTGCCATTGAGGCAAAGCAAGATCTTGAAATGCCTTTTAGATTATTTAAAAAATAATAAAATTACTTTCAAATTTTAAATGTACTTTACTTTCTCTCTTGCTTTTTTTTTTCCTTTAAAACTAAACAATGCTGGGGTTTCCCTGGTGGCGCAGTGGTTAAGAATCTGCCTGCCAATACAGGGGACACGGGTTCAAGCCCTGGTCTGGGAAGATCCCACATGCCGTGGAGCAACTGGGCCCGTGAGCCACAACTACTGAGCCTGCGCGTCTGGAGCCTGTGCTCCGCAACAAGAGAGGCCACGAAAGTGAGAGGCCCGCGCACCGCGATGAAGAGTGGCCCCCGCTTGCCGCAACTAGAGAAAGCCCTCGTACAGAAACGAAGACCCAACACAGTCAAAAATAAATTAATTAATTAATTTTAAAAAAAAACTAAACAATGCTGATAAATCATATTAGGTAATTTTTAATAAACAGAATATTTGACAAATTGAAGTAAATAAGTGTTTATCCAACTACACAAGCAAATACTTTATTAAGTATCTCCCTCTGATTATTCATAAATAATGGTTGTTATAATTTTTAAAAACTCATAAAAGCTCAACTCTTCTAATATTTTTCAAAAGTAATGTTTCTAGAAATACATTCCCAGATTTAACAATTTAAAAACAGTGTTGTCAACTTATGAAGACAGATGAAGATGGGAAAAATTCACAGAGAGATAGAGAAATCATATAGAACTAAAAGGTACCACAAAGATCCCATTTTCCCACATTAAATATAGTATATTTTTATCTAAGCAGAGGAGGTTTTTGTTAATTTTTTAGTAAAAACTTTATGACAAAAATCAGGTGATTTGCTTTTAATGTAGCTAAGAATTTGCTAATATTAGTAAGATTGTTATGAGCTGAATGGTGTCCCCCAAAATTTGTATGTTGAAATCCTAACCACTAGTACCTCAGAATGTGACTGTATTTGGAGACAAGGTATTTAAAGAGGTAATTAGGTTAAAGTGAGGTTATTAAGATGGACCCTAATCCAATATGACTGGTGTCCTTATAAGAAGAGGCAGTTGAGACATAGACATGCATACATGGAGGACCACGTGAAGACACAGAGAGAAGGTGGCTGTTTACAAGCCAAGGATAGAGGCCTCCAAAGAAACCAAAACTTTTGACACCTTGACCCCTGACTTCTAGCCTCCATAATTGTGAGAAAATAAATATCTGTTGCTTAAGCCACCTACTTGGTGGTACTTTGTTATGGCAGCCCTACAAATCAATACAAAGATACAACACTCTAGCATTCTTAAATAAAATTAAATTAAGTTAAACCTGTGGATTTTTATGAGATATTAACTTATATCAAAAGTCAAGATACACATACAAAGGAGTAAGACTCATAACTCTATGGAGAGCAGCTGACTCAGGCCTGTGTGAAATGAAACAACTTACATGATTAACTCATGTGGAAAAGGTCAAGACAAACGATTAAAGTTAAAAACTAGTGTGATACTAACACAACATTGTAAATCAACTATACCACAATAAAAGTTAAAAAAAACTAGTGTGATAGAGATCTTTATGAGGTACTATCCTATAACAAAATGTTGAAGATATATATAGTTCTAGAGAGCAGTAATTCATAGCTGCAAAATCTCATGTAAATTGTAAAAATGTCTTAGGTGTTGTTAACATATACTAACAAAACATTAATCAAAATTACTGTAACTGGGATTAAAAGATTGCTTCTAGACAGAAGACAAAAGTATTCATTCCAATTAGTATGAAATTATAGTATATATAGTCAATACTTAACACATTAACTTCAACCTCAAGCATTAACCTAAACTTCGGTCCTCATTTACACTTAAAATTGACCCAGTTTTATTTTTATTAACTTTTACTAATTAATTTTCCTCAATCTTTTCCAATAGACATCACAGTTAACGTTTCAAGGAGCATCTATAATAACATCTTAGCTGTTGACATCCTAAACTGCTAGTCAGAACTCACCAGCAGCATGAATGACTATGTACATATGCCATGATAACTGTTCTGTATGTTTCAGCTCTGCTCTTTTCTTTATAGATGTATAAAAACTAAATGAAGAAAGAAATGACTTTGACAGATCTTAATTTTATCCTTACATATTGTATATATACAAAATTTTTTTAAATTTTCTATTATACCAATACCAGCAATTTCGCAAGGCCTTTTTCACTTATTTTGTCATATACATACACACACTCACGCTCACAAATACAAACTCAAAAGTCTGGAATTAGCAAACCCATTCTGTTCTTGCATAAATCATTTGGCCTTTATCAACAAAGGTACAAAATTGACTCTCAGACTAAAGAAATGTATGGGAGATGTCTTACAAAATATCCAGGTCTCCTGATGTTTAGATGATACATACTTAAGTCTCACCTGCCATGCCCAATATGATACCAATCACTACTACAGTGATGGTGGTCAATTCCAGATTTTCTCTGCTACGTCTTTTTTAAAATGTATATTCCACTCTTTTGACATTCCACAGTAATCACAATTCGGTTTTCAATCTTGAACCCCATATACATGCAATTATTACTGTAAGTACTCTAATTCTTAATGTTATATAGGCAGCACAGTGTAAAAGCTTAGGACATACGTTTCAGACTAAGAAGGAGCTGGAGTCGAATCTAGCTTCACAATTTTGATTCAAGATGGCAGAAAGAGGGATTAAGAGATACACACTACTACATATAAAATAGATAAACAACAAGGCCCTACAGTATAGCACAGGGAACTATATTCAATATCTTATAATAACTGATAATAAAAAAGAATCTGAAAAGGAATATATATGTATGTATGTATGTATAGCTGAATCACTTTGCTCTACAGCTGAAACACTGTAAATCAACTACATGTCAATAATAAAGAAATTGGTATCTATAGCAAAATAAAAGGCAGAAAGACCATGTGTATGTATGTCTCTTATATCCCTAAGTCTGCCTTCCCTAAATACCTAAGCCCAATAAGAATTA
Source organism: Balaenoptera acutorostrata (assembly GCF_949987535.1). Taxonomy (NCBI): domain Eukaryota; kingdom Metazoa; phylum Chordata; class Mammalia; order Artiodactyla; family Balaenopteridae; genus Balaenoptera; species Balaenoptera acutorostrata. The sequence continues at coordinate 47,436,019 of NC_080067.1, read as the reverse complement.
CAGCCCTAATAAGAAATGATAAAGGAAAAAAGAGATTTAAACAGATGAATTTAGCATGACTCCAGAAGCACACCTTGGAAATACTCTAAGTTAAGAATAAGGTAGGGAGAGTGCTTATGTTGGAGAAAAGAGAGCAGAGAAAGATACAACATAGAGTATGAGACGCAAGAGTTGTCTTCTCCCATGGAACTCTACAGAACTCCAAACATAGAGTCAAGTTATGGTTTGCTCCAGAAATGAATGAATGGTTCAAAATGAGGAAATCCATCAACATAATTTATTATCTTACAAATTAAAGAAGAAAAAAAAATTATTTTATTATCGGATGCTAAAATGGCATTTGAGGAACTTGATCAGCTAATTAAATGTAAGCCAAATAGTAATAGAAAGAAATTACTTAGAGGGGATTTACCAAATACAACTGCAACCTTCATTGTAAGTGGTAAGACAGTTTCATTATAATCACAAACAAGCAGGAATGCCTTCTATCACCATAACAATTCAGCATTGCTTCTGAGATTCTACCAATAAATGCAATTTAAAAAATCAAACATTTGATATCAATCTTAGGAAAAATAGAATTTTTTTGCTCATGATATAACTCTGTATGCTTCAATTTAAAGACATGTAAATACTTAGCTTTCTGCTTCCACCACCTTAATATTTAGGTGTGTAAATGGAAAAAATATTCCATTCTTTATACCATCATACAATACCTACGAATATATTTAATAATCAAAAGGACAGAATTTATAGAAAGAAAACTAGAAATTTAATTCAAAGTTATAAAACAGAATCTCAACAAATTAAAAATACATAATATTTTTGAATGGTAACATCTGACATAAAAATATTAATTCTTCTAAATTAATAAGTAAATAGTATACAATTCCAAATATAATCCTGTGACCTATTATTTGAATTAGAGTCAAAGATATTAACATATGTAGAAGACTGTCAGAAAATAGACAAGAAACTAGAAAAAGAAGGCTAGTGGGGGTCGCAAGTGGACCAGGGGAAATGATACTTAACATCTAAGCCATTCTATTCAAAGCAGTATAATACTGGAATAGTAATAGCCAAATAATTCTAGGAAATAAAGGAGAGAGCTCAGGAATAGATGCCAAATACCAGTGTGTGTGTGTGTGTGTGTGTGTGTGTGTGTGTATGTGTGTGTGTGTGTGTATATGGTGTGCATGTGTGTATACATGTACATATATAAATATGTATTCAATATATGACAATATTAGCATTTCAATTCAGTGATAAAAATGTTTTCAAAAATCATTATTATGCTTAATAGAGTTCAAGAAATAATACCCTTAATATGTAAAGAACTATTACGAATGACTAAGAAAATGGAAAAGAAATCAATAGAACAGCGGGCAGCAGATCTGAGTATAAAAGTCACAGAAGAGAGATCACAAAAGGCAATTTCTTATTCTCTTGATGGAGAAATAAAAACTTTACAGACAAGCAAAAGCTAAGAGAATTCAGCACCACCAAACCAGCTCTACAAAAAATGCTAAAGAAACTTCTCTAAGTGGGAAACACAAGAGAAGAAAAGGACCTACAAAAACAAACCCAAAACAATTAAGAAAATGGTCATAGGAACATATATATCGATAATTACCTTAAACATGAATGGATTAAATGCTCCAACCAAAAGACACAGGCTTACTGAATGGATACAAAAACAAGACCCATATATATGCTGTCTACAAGAGACCCACTTCAGACTCAGGGACACAGACAGACTGACAGTGAGGGGATGGAAAAAGACATTCCATGCAAATGGAAATCAAAAGAAAGCTGGAGTAGCAATATTCATATCGGATAAAATAGACGTTAAAATAAAAAATGTTACAAGAGACAAGGCAGGACACTACATAATGATCAAGGGATCAATCCAAGAAGAAGATATAACAATTATAAATATATATGCACCCAACATAGGAGCACCTCAATACATAAGGCAACTGCTAACAGCTATAAAAGATGAAATCGACAGTAACACAGTAATACTGGGAGACTTTAACAACCCACTTACACCAACGGACAGATCATCCAAAATGAAAATAAATAAGGAAACAGAAGCTTTAAGTGACACAACAGACAAGATAGATTTAATTGGTATTTATAAGACATTACATCAAAACTAGCAGATTACACGTTCTTCTCAAGTGTGCACGGAACATTCTCCAGGATAGATCACATCTTGGGTCACAAATCAAACCTCAGTAAATTTAAGAAAATTGAAATCATATCAAGCATCTTTTCTGACCAAAACGCTATGAGATTACAAATCAATTACAGGGAAAAAAACATAAAAAAAAACAAACACATGGAGGCTAAACAATACGTTACTAAATAACCAAGATATCACTGAAGAAATCAAAGAGGAAATCAAAAAATACCTAGAGACAAATGACAATGAAAACACAATGATCCAAAACCTATGGGATGCAGCAAAAGCAGTTCTAAGAGGGAACTTTATAGCTATACAAGCTTACATCAAGAAACAAGAAAAATCTCAAATAAACAATCTAACCTTACACCTAAAGAAACTAGAGAAAGAAGAACAAACAAAACCCAAAGTTAGCAGAAGAAAAGAAATCATAAAGACCAGAGCAGAAATAAATGAAATAGTAATAAAGGAAACAATAGCAAAGATCAATAAAACTAAAAGCTGGTTCATTGAGAAGATAAACAAAATTGATAAACCATTAGCCAGACTCATCAAGAAAAGAAGGAAGAGGATTCAAGTCAATAAAATTAGAAATGAAAAAGATGAAGTTACAACAGACCCCGCAGAAATACAAAGCATCCTAAGAGACTACTGCAAGCAACTCTATGCCAATAAAATGGACAACCTGGAAGAAATGGACAAATTGTTAGAAAGGTATAACCTTCCAAGACTGAACCAGGAAGAAATAGAAAATATGAACAGACCAATCACAAGTAATGAAATTGAAACTGTGATTAAAAATCTTCCAACAAACAAAAGTCCAGGACCAGATGGCTTCACAGGTGAATTCTATCAAACAGTTAGAGAAGAGCTAACACCCATCCTGCTCAAACTCGTCCAAAAAACTGCAGAGGAAGGAACACTCCCAAACTCATTCTATGAGGCCACCATCACCCTGATACCAAAACCAGACAAAGACATTACAAAAAAGAAAATTACAGGGGCTTCCCTGGTGGCGCAGTGGTTGGGAATCTGCCTGCTGGTGCAGGGGACACGGGTTCGATCCCTGGTCTGGGAGGATCCCACGTGCCGCATAGCAGCTGGGTCCGTGAGCCACGGCTACTGAGCCTGCGCCTCTGGAGCCTGTGCTCAGCAGGGGGAGAGGCCGCAAGGGTGAGAGGCCCGCGCACCACGATGAAGGGTGGCCCCCGCTTGCCGCAACTGGGGAGAGCCCTCGCACAGAAACGAAGATCCAACACAGCCATAGGTAAATAAATAAATTAATTAAAAAAAAAAATTACAGACCAATATCACTGATGAATATATATGCAAAAATCCTCAACAAAATACTAGCAAACTGAATCCAACAACACATTAAAAGGATCATACACCACGATCAAGTGGGATTTATCCCAGGGTTGCAAGCATTCTTCAATATATGCAAATCAATCAATGTGAAACACCATATTAACAAACTGAAGAATAAAAATCATATGATCATCTCAATAGATGCAGAAAAACTTTTGACAAAATACAACACCCATTTATGATAAAAACTCTCCAGAAAGTGGGCATAGAGGGAACCTACCTCAACATAATAAAGGCCATATATGACAAACCCACAGCAAGCATCATTCTCAATGGTGAAAAACTGAAAGCATTTCCTCTAAGATCAGGAACAAGACAAGGATGTTCACTCTCACCACTATTATTCAACATAGTTTTCGAAGTCCTAGCCATGTCAATCAGAGAAGAAAAAGAAATAAAAGGAATACAAATTGGAAAAGAAGAAGTAAAACTGTCACTGTTTGCAGATGACATGATACTATACATAGAGAATCCTAAAAATGCCACCAGAAAACTACTAGAGCTAATCAATGAATTTGGTAAAGTTGCAGGATACAAAATTAATGCACAGAAATCTCTTGCATTCCAATACACTAATGATGAAAAATCTTAAAGAGAAATTAAGGAAACACTCCCATTTACCATTGCAACAAAAAGAATAAAATACCTAGGAATAAACCTACCTAGGGAACCAAAAGACCTGTATGCAGAAAACTATAAGACACTGATGAAAGAAATTAAAGATGATACCAACAGATGGAGAGATATACAATGTTCTTGGATTGGAAGAATCAATATTGTGAAAATGACTATACTACCCAAAGCAATCTACAGATTCAATGCAATCCCTATCAAATTACCAATGGCATTTTTTACGGAACTAGAACAAAAAATCTTAAAATTTATATGGAGACACAAAAGACCCCGAATAGCCAAAGCAGTCTTGAGGGAAAAAAACGGAGCTGGAAGAACCAGACTCCCTGACTTCACACTATACTACAAAGCTACAGTAATCAAGACAATATGGTACTGGCACAAAAACAGAAACATAGATCAATGGAACAAGATAGAAAGCCCAGAGATTAACCCACGCACCTATGGTCAACTAATCTATGACAAAGGAGGCAAGGATATACAATGGAGAAAAGACAGCCTCTTCAATAAGTGGTGCTGGGAAAACTGGATAGTTACATGTAAAAGAATGAAATTAGAACACTCCCTAACACCATACACAAAAATAAGCTCAAAATGGATTCAAGACCTAAATGTAAGACCGGACACTATAAAACTTTTAGAGGAAAACATAGGAAGAACACTCTTTGACATAAATCACAGCAACATCTTTTTTGATCCACCTCCTAGAGTAATGGAAATAAAAACAAAAATAAACAAATGGGACCTAATGAAACTTCAAAGCTTCTGCACAACAAAGGAAACCATAAACAAGACGAAAAGACAACCCTCAGAATGGGAGAAAATATTTGCAAGCGAATCAACAGACAAAGAATTCATCTCCAAAATATGTAAACCGCTCATGCAGCTCAATATTAAGGAAACAAACAACCCAATCCAAAAATGGGCAGAAGACCTAAATAGACATTTCTCCAAAGAAGACATACAGATGGCCAAGAAGCACATGAAAAGCTGCTCAACATCACTAATTATTAAAGAAATGCAAGTCAAAACTACAATGAGGTATCACCTCACACCAGTTAGAATGGGCATCATCAGAAAATCTGCAAACAACAAATGCTGGAGAGGGTGTGGAGAAAAGGGAAACCTCTTGCACTGTTGGTGGGAATGTAAATGGATACAGCCACTATGGAGAACAGTATGGAGGTTCCTTAAAAAACTAAAAATAGAATTACCATATGACCCAGCAATCCCACTACTGGGCATATACCCAGAGAAAACCATAATTCAAAAAGACACATGCACCCCAATGTTCATTGCAGCACTATTTACAATAGCCCATGGAAGCAACCTAAATGCCCATTGACAGATGAATGGATAAAGAAGCTGTGGTACATATATACAATGGAATATTACTCAGCCATAAAAAGGAACGAAACTGAGTCATTTGTTGAGACATGGATCGATCTAGAGACTGTCATACAGAGTGAAGTAAGTCAGAAAGAGAAAAACAAATATCATATATTAACGCATGTATGTGGAACCTAGAAAAATGGTACAGATGAACCGGTTTGCAGGGCAGAAGTTGAGACACAGATATAGAGAACAAACGTATGGACACCAAGGGGGGAAAGCCGCGGGGGGTTGGGGATGGTGGTGTGATGAATTGGCCAGTGAGATTGACATGTATACACTGATGTGTATAAAATTGATGACTAATAAGAACCTGCAGTATAAAAAAACAAACAAGCAAACAAACAAAACAACTAATACTAAACTTTCTTTGGGTTATTTGTATGGAAATATGTTAATATAAATGTTTCAGACATTACATGAAATTCCTAAAAATCTTATATGTTCTGGTACAATGTTATAAGTCGTAATTCTAGTTATTATTTTTAAATGTATATCTCAGAAATAACTAAATGTCCTTGTCAATTGCATTATTGTGAACTTTCATCAAATCTTTTTTTTTTTTCTTTTTTATATGGTGTGTTAGTTTCTGCTTTATAACAAAGTGAATCAGTTATACATATACATATGTTCCCATATCTCTTCCCTCTTGCATCTCCCTCCCTCCCAACCTCCCTATCCCACCCCTCTAGGTGGTCATCAAGCACAGAGCTGATCTCCCTGTGCTATGTGGTTGCTTCCCACTAGCTATCTATTTTACGTTTGGTAATGTATATATGTCCATGCCACTCTCTCACTCTCATCAAATCTTTAACCGTGGTCATTTTTAAGTCTTTTATCATTTACAGACAGTTCTGGGTGTACTCTGATGCTTTTGCAAAAATGTTCCTATACAAGGGTTTCATCTTCAAGGAATTCATGGAAAAGACTCTGACAAGTACAGGTTTCTGGTAACTGACTATACTGCTGAGCTGAATGTATAAGCATTTTCAGAACTCTAATGGAAACTGATGAATTCATAAAAGTGTTAACAAAAGATCAAGATGAAAAAAAAAATTAATTACATGGGACTGAGTGAAATGATGAGGATGATTATAATTTTTGTGACTTTCTGTTTGAATTAAAAAAAAAGAAAATTTCTTATTCTCTATATTAATCAGGAAGGCATATTGAAGTATTAGTAACATACTGCCTTATGTTCATAATACTTTAAAGCTGGCAAAAAAGGAATTCCCTTAACTGAAACAGGGAAAACTACAGAATGAATAGGTTTGACAAGAGGAGAATATCCTAGACTATATCAGGAGCTCAGTGTGGACATGTTACCTTTGAGATTCATATTGGACACCCAACGTGGAATTGTCAAGTTGGCAGTTGTAATACATACAGGTCTGGAGTTTATGGGTAAGACCTGAGCTGGAGCTCTATACATTAGTATGGACACAATCACTTTTATAATAAATGTAAAGGAAAGATATAAGAATTGAGCCCTCCAGCACTCCAACATTCTGGAAGATGTTATTTACAGAGTCATCAGAATCACAGAGCTAAATACAGAAGGGTAAGCTTGGAGATGAGAGAGAGATAAGAGGTAAATTACCAACACGTCATGGAATAACAGTCATTTAAAAGAATGAGTTGACACTATCATTTACTTTGGAGGGATTTCCAGGAAGTATGCTTACGTGCAAAAAGCAGTGTGCAGAAAAGTTTATTTAATATTATCCCACTTATACAAAATGAATTATGAACCTCTCACCTCCCCCCAAAAAAGTTGGGAGCATTTGTGTTCATATATAAGTATGTGAGCAAGCAGAAAGATAAGAAAGAATATGTACTAGATAGTTAACTTTGGTCACCAGGAGGAAATATAGGAGAGAATGGAGGGGGAATTAAACTGGAAATTGATGTAATTTTAATATAATAATTGTATATAATTTTGAAAGTTGCCCATGATTTTTAAAATGACGTGTATGACTGTGGTAGAGGCTATGGTATAACACCAAGTCAGTCATTCCCCAAGCTGCCAGGAGTGATGGCTGCTGACACCTCATGGCTAATCATTTTTCCAGGAATTGCCTTTGGCAGAAGGGAAATGCCTCACCCAAGGTGTGATATTGTGACATCAAAGCACTGTATATTTGTTCTTTGTCCCTGGTTCCTGGCACAGAGCTCCTAAAACCCTTGAAGTTTCCTGAGTGATAGATGTGTCCCTTGTCTTAATGAGGTGACTCTTGGTGGGCTCCTGGTTAGCTTCAGGATGGACGTTGGTCACCAGAAACACCAAGCCATGATTAGAAGCTTGGAAGTTTTAGCCCCACTCTCCATCCCACAGGAAGGGGAGGGGGTTGGAGATTGGGTTTAATCATCAGTGACCAATAATTTAGTCAATCATGCTTATATAATGAACCTTCAGAAAAAACCATAACCAAATGGGTTTGGAGAGCTTCCAGGTTGGTTAATACATGGAGGAGCTGGTAGGGTAATGTGCCCAGAGAAGGCATGGAAACTCTGTGCCCCTTCCCCATCCCTTACCCTATGCCTCTCTTCTATTTGGCTCTTCCTGAGTTGTACTTTCTATAATAAATGGGTAATAATAAGTAAAGTGCTTTCCTAAGTTCTGAGAGCCATTCTAGAAAATTATCCAACAAAAGGATATCATGAGAACCCTTGATTTATAGCCGGTCAGTCAGAAATGGGGAGTAGTCTTGTGGGATTGTGCTCTTAACCTTTGAGATCTGCACTAACTCCATATAGTTTTTGTCAGGATGAGTTAAATTGTAGGACACTCAGTGTGCACCAAGAATTGGAGAATTGCTTAGTGTGGGAAAAAAACAGGCACTGGTTGCCAGAAACGGTGAGAGTAGTAGTAAAATCAGTGTTTCCTTTTACAGGGTCATAGTCTTTCCCTGAGGGAAGCCTAACCCTCTTATTTTAATGGTATAACAGAGGACTCCTGAATTTCCCATTGAATTGGTTGAGATTTTTGTAGTGATTGCATCCGAGTTCAATTTCTCCCACTGCACCATCTTGCTTTCCTTGCTCTTTCATACTGTGTCCAATTACTTTCCAGAACACAAACCTCTTTTTCAGAGTCTCTTTCCTGGGAAACCCAACCTAGGGCTCCATGTAATCTTAATTATGTAAAAATAAGCATAGAGGTGTTTTGAATGTATGTTATGTTAATGTACTGACAAAGATGACATGAAATATGGCCTGCAAAATATTAATGTAGTTTCTGACAGTGAGGGTGGGATTTCCTGTTTTTCCAATTTTGCCATGAGCGTATATCATTTTTACAATCAGAAAGTATATATTTATTATAAAAAGTTATGCAAATAATAAAATAATTAAAATAATATAGTTATTATAAACTGAGAGGAGAATAAGAAGAAAATAGGAAACTAATACTTTGCCTTTCATAACAGGGATTCATAAGATGCTGTGTAAAGATGATTAATCACAAATGGGGAATGAGCATATTACTTTAGAGTTGAGATAACCTCTAGAAGCAGCAAAAACTAAAATTATTAAAAATTATTACTATGGAATATGAAGCTTGGGGTATGAAGTATGGGTAGAAATAGTGCCTTTTGCTTTTCATTTGGTGCTTTTCTGTGCTGTTTAAATTCTTTATTTTTATCATATGTGTTATTACTCTAGTAATAATTTCTTAATTTCTTTGAGAAAAATAGCACACATTAAGACAAGTCAGAAATAAAATTTTAAGATTATAATAGTGATATTAGAACTATAATAGAACTGTGGGTTATTTATGTCTTTACTGTCAAACTGCCTATAGTGTTATTGTCCATGATTTATATAAATACATAAAACTTAAAAATCAGTCTTTGCCACCTACAAGATATGGAATCTTAAAGGAGTTAGTAACCTCTGTTAGAGTTAGTTAACCTCTATTTTCCTCATCTAGAATATGGTTATAACAATAACTCCCTCATGTGCGGGTTTGAATTAAATGAGGTAATGCATATATGATGCTTAGTAGAGACTCTGCCACATACAAGTTTTAGGTAAATGACAACTTAAACTAAAGTCCGATTTTTCATCTTTCTTGCCAGTTTCATTTACACATGTAGATTTTCATTAGGTACCATAGGTCCTAGTTAATATCTATGTTTCCAGAGTAATTATTAATGGTGCTAAATTTTCATTCTCGAAAGTGTCCCAATCCAGTTAATAAATTATATGGTTATTCTACTTATTAATAATAACACTAATATAAGAAAGAGAAAGAATTCAGATATTCTTTTCAAGTTCGTAAGGTACTTTTTTTCTCAGCATACTGCTTAGCTAAGGTTATGGGGAATGAAGATTTTCCATTATGTGCAATATATATTTCACATATAAATCATACAATCATTGAAAGGTTCCACTCCACACTATCTTTCAGTCACCAAAGATGAGAACACCATTATTACAGTTTTATAACAACACAGCTAAATTCTTTTTGAATTTGAGTTTACTGTCAGCAACTTTAGAAAAGGTTAAATTAAGCAGTTATTATTATTCTTCCACACAAAGAACATAGGTCACCCTAAGTAAGGAAAAACAATCACTAGAGATATGTAAGACTGGATCCCCTCATTTCTGTCCTCCTCACCCTCCGAAAACAGCTCACTGTGTTTCTTTGAAGCATATTTTAGGTTATTGGGATACAAAAATATAAAATTAACTTTTTTTAGTATGATAAAGTCCTTTGAGAACACTAGGACATTATGAATAGACTCTTTTCTCATTTTATGTAGACTATCTTTTGAAAGACTGTATTATCAATTTCTTATTTTAAAAAAACCAGGCACATTTTCTATTAGAATTACGTTGATTGGACAGAGAAAATTAGAGTTTTACCTGTGCATTTTTAAATGACCTATCTGTAATGTCTAATCATCTCAGACAAAGATATTATATTCCAACAAAGTTGTACTGAGTGATGCCTCTGCAATGCTAGTCTTCGTAATTAAGACTCAATCTTCCAGCCATTATGCACACAACTACCAGTGACCCAGAAAACTCCTGCTGACATTGAAGGAACATAATGAATGTATAATAGGCCATTCCCAATCCATCCCCTTTTCAGAGTCTGTGTATGTTTTCTTCACACAAACTCTCTTCTACCTAAAGGAAAGCATCAAATGCTGAAATATATACAGCAGGCCTAAAGAGATTAAAATTATAAGTAGTCAATGATTCTAAATGGTCAGTACGATTTAAATGACTCTAGATTATGCCTTTTTAATATGAGCAGCATTGAAGGACCTCAGCTCCATTCCAACATCTCCAGCCATCTTTAAATTTTCTTAATCTCCGAAAGAAATCGACATAGTCAAGCAAATCCTCTCACGGCCCCTCAAACATGTCATAATCATTTCTGCCCCTAAACATTTACATTCAGTGTTGCCTCCAACAGGAATATATTTATCCACAATTTCATCAACCCTGTACATTCTACTCATCCCTATTATATTTGATGCCTTTCCTGATCCATATCATAATATCATAATGATGTCTCTTGCCAACCATTTCCCCAGCCACATCACAGGCTGAGCTCTTGCATCTCTATTTCTGGCACCATCACCTACTGCCTGACACTGTCTCGAGGAGTCTGTTTCCCTATGTGTCAAGCTGTGTGCTTTAAAAGACACAACTGTGGCAGAGACTGGCTAGCTTTTCATCACGCTCATTTCCTTTTCTTGCTAGGCTTACAGCTCTACCACATTTTCCAGGCTTCCTTGCAGTCAGGTTTGTCCATATGATTGAGTTACAGCCAATTAATGTGAGTGGAAGTGATGTGTGCCATTCTAGCCTAACCCATAAAAAACCTCCCACATGCAATTCTCTATGTTCTTTCCACACTTCCCTAACTTGAGTCAGACAATCATATCAATCTTGAGAGGAAGGAATTGAAGATTGTGGAGCCACAATTATGGATTCCCCTTGTAGACAAAGGTGCTCCCTAACCAGGAATACCTGCTTTGGACTGTTACATGAGTGTAATATAAATCTGTGTTGTGTTAATTCACGGGTATTTGGTTATCCTGTGTCAACCTTTGGCATTATCCAAATTAATATAGAAATCAAAATCAGAAGTGGGGTTACTAATGGCCAGGCAATACTTGGTAAAGGAATTGGCATTAGAGGTTGCAAAGATAGAGATTTATGTTACACAACGGCAAACTAGTTAGCAGAGATAATCTGGAGTGCAAACAATATGACTACTGAGCCTTTATCTCCAAGGAAAGTGGTTGCAAAAAGTTAGAGTGTGCATCACTTTTCCTTTCTGCTTCTTTACAAAATTTTATGGTCTGCATGTTTGTGTCTCGCAAAACGTTGTATGTTGAAGCCCTAACCCCTCAGTGTGGTGGTATTAGGAGGTGGGGCCTTTGGGAGGTGGTTAGGTTAGATGAGGCTATGAAGGTAGAACCCGCATAATGGGGTTAGTACCCTTATAAGAAGAGTAAGAGACCAGAATTCTCTCCGTCTGCCATGTGAGGACACAGTGAGAAGACGGCCATCTGCAAATCAGGAAGAGAGTCATCACCAGAACCCAACCATGCTGGTATACTGATCTTGGATTTCCCAGCCTCCAGAACTATGAGAAATAAAAGTTTCTTGTTTATGCCACCCAGTCTATGATATTTTTGTTACAGCTGCATGTGCTAAGGAAAGAATTAATGGGTTTAAAGGAAAAATGAAGAGGGATAGATAACCCAGAAATGCAAGGTCTTGAAGGGTTGGAAAATTAGAAAACTCAACTGCTTTTAAACCTCAACTATAGGAATAAAAGACTGAAAATGACATTGAAGGACAAAAGCTCATTGATTGTTCAGTTAAGCGAAGCGTCTCACCCTTAAGCAAATGAGATTGTATTTCCTTCACATACAAGCCTACTGTGTTTCAGATGCCATAAAAATGGTCCCATTAAAGTGAGAAATAGAAGCAAGATGTATTGAAGCCCTCTCTCAGACACCACCAGGAGAATATATTGATTAAGTAAAGATGAGTTTATTAAATTTATTGCAGTAAGGAAGAACACCACCTTGACAGTCTTAATGGTATCTCAAAAGCTGGGAGTTAGGAAATTACCAAAAAGTTTTAGGGCCTTGTTTGAGTAAATGTAAGGTAGATGTTGAAGGGCAGGGATCTGGTTCAGAATGGGCAGATTATGACATAGTAGCTTTGGATTTGTGGGCACAGTGGAGCAATGGCCTTGAAGCAGCCTTGATAAACAAGCTGTTGTTCTTAATGAGTATGTTAGTTGCTTTATAGTCTTATATTCCAGGAAAGTATTTTCTGGAACAAGTAACTAACTTGTGCTTGGTCTCGGTAATATTTAAATGAGGACAGGGCTATATATTCTCAGGCAGAGGAAAGAATGGTTTAAGTAATTGTTTAACACAGAGACAAGATATTATGTTGGTGTCAGTTATCAGTTCCTACTTTTGGTCATTCTCCATCCAGTCTATTCCAGAGGGTAGATTGTCATGTGGAATCATGATCAATCCAAATGCACATTGCTATTTGATGGGTCATGGTCATGTATTAACTATCCTTGTTGGATGATAATCTACTGGATCATTTGACAGAAAAAAATGGCTATATATCACCATTTAAGACTCTGGAGGTAACACACTTGAGAACTAGGACACAGGCAAATACTAAGAAAAGGATCATGATCAGCGTTTATAATCCACTTCTAAGTCAAGAGTAAAGAGTGCCTAAATTAAAGCAAGAGAATAGATCCAACTACCAATGTGAAGAGCCTGTAGTACATAATTTAGTTATTTGTTCCCAGATGTTTTAAAAATAATAAAAATTCCAGAAAAGCCTGTAAGGTTAAAGAGAACGATATAATATCTAGGGCGGCTCTGTTCAGAATCAACACCAATCTGGTCTCACAAACTTCTTAGGCAAGGACATCTATAGCCTTAGTGGCACTGTAATGCTCTCCTGTCAATCTGTGAGCTATCACATGTAGGACATGCCCTCACCCCCATACATTGTAAAGCAAGAAATGAGGAGACTTAAGGACAGAAGAAAGACACCTAAAATTCCCTTTTAGGAGTTACATTTTGGAGTCGCAAACTGAGACTTGGTTTATCTTCCTTTTAAACTAACTTACCTAAAGACTTCCTTTTGGTTTTTTTCTTTTGCTTTTTTTTTTTTTTTTTTTTTTTTAAGAGAGGAAAAATGTCATATCAAAACGGGTCCATAGTGATATCAGGTACTATCCTGAATATAGGCAACAGCTACTAAGATAATCAGACCCTCATCCAGTTTTGCAGGTAGTAACCAATAAACTTTTCATACACAAATCCAATACCATTTGTTGGGAGTCACCCAGCACTCTTTTGAGCCAAAATACCCTTGTGGGTTGCCTAATTATTCTGTAACTTTTAGTGCTACTCAGTAAGAGTGGATTGGAGTCAGACAGCAAGATTTAAATTAGGTAGATCATCCGTTAGAGCTATAGTAAAACAGCATGAGGTTAAGCTTAAGAAGTAAGCCTTCTTGCAGGTCTGTTAAAATGAAGTGGTGTCTTAGTCTGCTTGGGCTGCCATAACAAAACACCATAGACTAGGTGGCTTAAACAACAGAAATTTATTTTTCTCACAGTTCGGGAGACTGGAAGTCTGATATCAGGGTACAAGCATTGTTGGGTTCTGGTGAAAGCTCTCTTCCTGGCTTTCAGATAGCTAGATAATTCTTATGTCCTCACATGTCATAAAGAATGAGAGAGAAAGAGAGAAACACTCATGTCTCTTCTTATCATGGCACTAATTCCACTACAAGAGCCCCATCCTCATGACTTCATCTAAACCTAATTGGCTCCCAAAGACCACCATCTCCAAGTACCAACACATTGGGAGTTAAGACTTCAACATATGAATTTGGGGTGGGAAAAAACTCCATCCATAGTGCATGGCTTTCCCTAGTATACTGTATTTTTCTTAGTCATATTCCAAACTCTACTTCTGTGAAAGTTTTGTTATATAGTCATATTCTAAACTCTATTTCTGTGAAAGTTTTGAACTTTAAGAAACTCCTAGATGTTGTTTTAACAAAGATAGAACCTTCCTATCCTAGATGTGCTATCTAAGAGCTTTTACTTTTGCCTGTCTGGCCGGTTGCATTGTTTACAATCTAAGAAGTTGCTTAGAAGGTGTGTCCAATCAACCAATATACTGGCTAATTTATTAGAAAGAACTGGTATTAATGGTATTAAGTTGGTCTGATTTATATTTTAGCCAAACCACAAGAAAATTATAGCCAGCCACTGAACACATACCAAGGAGTTGCTAGTGATACAAAGAACAGTACTTATAATATGGGCTTCATTGGCACCATAGTTAAAGGATAACAAGTGAATGTCAGCAAATCCAGAAGCTTAAAGCAGCATAGAATATATAAAACAGCCGGAGAAAATAAAGAACAAGAGCATGCAGATTAAATCATGATAACCTTTGTCTCTAGTCAGCTGAATCTTGTTCTGTGGGTCTTGAGTAGAAGCAGTCTACTTCATGTTTTGATAGTTGTCAACTTGATCCAAATATCTCTCTCTTCTCAAAAAGTATCTGCTTCTGGAGGATACCTAAGAATTATCATCTTAAAGCCTTTGGCTAGGAATCTTCCAATGAGCTGCAGATGGTTTATATCCCTTAAACCGGTAGATATAAATCAAGGATCAACCCTTCAAAGATTTACTAATGTGCTAATGGTTAACAGGTGCCTGATAATGTCTATTCCATAGGAATTCCAGGACTATCTATCTTTGACATCTTTTCCAGAAAGCCAAATCTCCAATTTTAAGTTAGGCAAAGTTTGCTTGGGAGGGTGTTGAGGAAAATCTGCTGTACCTGGTGATGATAAGCCTGAATGCACTGCATAAATCCTATGCAGTATTTGGTTATGTCTGCTTACAATAGGGCAGAGTCTAGGATTAAAGGTAATATTCCTAAATTCATGAATCAGTTTGTTTCTAACCCATAACAAAAAAGTCAATGAACGTGAAAAGAAGTGCATCACAATATCATTAAGATCGGTTGAAATACTTTAGACCATGGAAGTTCAAAGTTCTGAGAACTTTGAAATGTTTCATTTTAGAATTCCATTTGTGCTTTTCTTCTTTCTCAAAGATTGAGGGTTTTGCTTTAGAGACCATGAAGTTTTTCAATAAGTAACAAGGCCTTGAAAATCTCTTAAATGAGATCTCTAGCAAAATGGGTGCTCCATCACTGGAGAGATAGCAAATGAAAATCAAGTGGTTATTTCACCACCATCATAGCTCAGCTCTCTGGCTGGAAAATCTCCAACCAATCCTGAATAAACAATGGCCAAGAAATATTTAAAATTCATTCTATGGATAGACAAAAAGTCCTACTCTTTAGCACAGGGAACTATATTCAATATCCAGTGATAAACCATATGGAAAAGAATAAAAAAATAATGCATACATATGTATAACTGAATCACTTTGCTGTACAGCAGAAATTAACACATTATAAATCAACTATACTTCAATTTAAAAATTTAAAAAATAAAATTCATTCTGGTTGTTTGTTAAATAAAATGTATTTTGAGATTTTCATAGATTTGAATTGCTGGGCACAGCAAGGTAAGGGCCTTGATGAGTAAGCTGTGAAATATGGCTGATTTAGTTGTTTTACAGTATATCTCTCAGGAGCAAGAGCATCCTGGAGCAAGCACCTAACTGTTTTTTTCTTGATCTCAATATTTTTAACATAGAGACAGGAAAGTGGGCTTGGTCTCAGTAATTCATTCCATGGGAACAAGAAGTTATGTTGGTTTCCATTTTCAAGAGCAAAGAAGTAAAAGAAACAAAACAGATCAGAGAACTATGTCTAGGAAAGAACTTTGGGAATGATTCCTGGCATCAGAACCTACTCGAGAGGGAGGGAAGATGGCGGAAGAGTAAGACGCGGAGATCACATTCCTTCCCACAGATACAGTAGAAATACACCTACACGTGGAACTGCTCCTACAGAACACCCACTGAATGCTGGCAGAAAACGTCCGACCTCCAAAAAGGCAAGAAACTCCCCCCGTACTTGGGTAGGGCAAAAGAAAAAAGAAATAACAGAGACAAAAGAATAGGGACGGCACCTGCACCAGTGGGAGGGAGCCGTGAAGGAGGAAAGGTTTCCACGCACTAGGAGCCCCTTCGCGGGCGGAGACTGCGGGGGGCGGAGGGGGGAAGCTTCAGAGCCACGGAGGAGAGCGCAGCCACAGAGGTGCGGAGGGCAAAGCGGAGAGGTTCCCGCACAGAGGCTCGGCGCCGAGCAGCACTCACCAGCCCGAGAGGCTTGTCTGCTCACCCGCCCGGGGTGGGCGGGGCTGGGAGCTGAGGCTCGGGCTGCGGTCGGATCGCAGGGAGAGGACTGGGGCTGGCAGCGTGAACACAGCCTGAAGGGGTTAGCGCACCACAGCTAGCCGGGAGGGAGTCCGGGGAAAAAGTCTGCAGCTGCCGAAGAGGCAAGAGACTTTTTCTTGCCTCTTTGTTTCGCGGCGGGCAAGGAGAGGGGATTCAGAGCGCCGCCTAAACGAACTCCAGAGAAGGGCGCGAGCCGCGGCTATCAGCGCGGATCCCACAGCAACAGGGGCGCAGAGGGAAAATCGGAGAGACTCCCGCACAGAGGCTCGGCGCCGAGCGGCGCTCACCAGCCCGAGAGGCTTGTCTGCTCCCCCGCCGGGGCGGGCGGGGCTGGGAGCTGAGGCTCGGGCTGCGGTCGGATCGCAGGGAGAGGACTGGGGCTGGCGGCGTGAACACAGCCTGAAGGGGTTGGCGCACCACAGCTAGCCGGGAGGGAGACCAGGAAAAGGTCTGCAGCTGCCGAAGAGGCAAGAGACTTTTTCTTGCCTCTTAGTTTCGCGGCGCGCAAGGAGAGGGGATTCAGAGCGCCGCCTAAACGAACTCCAGAGAAGGGCGCAAGCCACGGCGATCAGCGCGGACCCCAGAGACGGGCGTGAGACGCTGGGGCTGCTGCTGCCGCCTCCAAAAAGCCTGTGTGCGAGCACAGGTCACTCTCCACACCAACCCTCCCGGGAGCCTGTGCAGCCCGTCACTGCCAGGGTCCCGGGATCCGGGGACAACATCCCCGGGAGAACGCACTGCGCGCCTCAGGCTGGTGCAACGTCACGCCGGCCTCTGACGCCGCAGGCTCGCCCCGCCTCCTCCGTACCCCTCCCTCCCCGCGGCCTGGGTGAGCCAGAGACCCCGAAGCAGCTGCTCCTTTAACCCCGTCCTGTCTGGGCGGGGAACAGACGCCCTCAGGCGACCTACACGCAGAGGCGGGTCCAAATCCAAAGCTGAACCCCAGGAGCTGTGCGAACAGGGAAGAGAAGGGGAAATCTCTCCCAGCAGCCTCGGGAGCAGCGGATTAAAGCTCCACAGACAACTTGATGTACCTGCATCTGTGGAATACCTGAATAGACAACGAATCATCCCAAATTCAGGAGGTGGACTCTGGGAGCAGGAGATATTAATTTTTCCCCTTTTCCTTTTTTTAGTGAGTGTATATGTATATGCTTCTGGGTGAGATTTTGTCTGTATAGCTTTGCTTTACAATAGCTTTATTTTACTTCACTATATTATAGCCTCTTTCTTTCTTTCTTTCTATTTTTTCTCCCTTTTACTCTGAGCCGTGTGGACGAAAGGCTCTTGGTGCTCCAGCCAGGCATCAGGGCCGTGCCTCTGAGGTGGGAGAGCCAACTTCAGAACACTGGTCCACAAGAGACCTCCCAGCTCCACGTAATACCAAACGGCAAAAATCTCCCAGAGATCTCCATCTCAACATCAAGACCCAGCTTCACTCAACGACCAGCAAGCTACAGTGCTGGACATCCTATGCCAAACAACTAGCTAGACAGGAACACAACCCCATCCATTGGCAGAGAGGCTGCCTAAAATCATAATAAGGCCACAGACACCACAAAATACACCACCAGACGTGGACGTGCCCACCAGAAAGACAAGATCCAGCCTCATCCACCAGAACTCAGGCACTAGTTCCCTCCACCAGGAAGCCTACACAACCCACTGAACCAACCTTAGCCGCTGGGGACAGATACCAAAAACAACGGGAACTACGAACCTGCAGCCTGTGAAAAGGAGACCCCAAACACAGTAAGATAGGCAAAATGAGACGACAGAAAAACACACAGCAGATGAAGGAGCAGGCTCAAAACACACTGGACTTAACAAATGAAGAGGAAATAGGTAGTCTACCTGAAAAAGAATTCAGAATAATGATAGTAAGGATGATCCAAAATCTTGGAAATAGAATAGACAAAATGCAAGAAACATTTAACAAGGATGTAGAAGAACTAAAGAGGAACCAAGCAATGATGAAAAACACAATAAATGAAATTAAAAATACTCTAGATGGGATCAATAGTAGAATAACTGAGGCAGAAGAAAGGATAAGTGACCTGGAAGATAAAATGGTGGAAATAACTACTACAGAGCAGGATAAAGAAAAAAGAATGAAAAGAACTGAGGACAGTCTCAGGGACCTCTGGGACAACATTAAACGTGCCAACATTCGAATTATAGGGGTACCAGAAGAAGAAGAGAAAAAGAAAGGGACTGAGAAAATTTTTGAAGAGATTATAGTTGAAAACTTCCCTAATATGGGAAAGGAAATAGTTAATCAAGTCCTGGAAGCACAGAGAGTCCCATACAGGATAAACCCAAGGAGGAACACGCCAAGACACATATTAATCAAACTGTCAAAAATTAAATATAAGGAAAACATATTAAAGGCAGCAAGGGAAAAAAAACAAATAACACACAAGGGAATCCCCATAAGGTTAACATCTGATCTCTCAGCAGAAACTCTGCAAGCCAGAAAGGAGTGGCAGGATATACTTAAAGTCATGAAGGAGAAAAACCTACAACCAAGATTACTCTACCCAGCAAGGATCTCATTCAGATTCGATGGAGAAATTAAAACCTTTACAGACAAGCAAAAGCTGAGAGAGTTCAGCACCACCAAACCAGCTTTACAACAAATGCTAAAGGAAATTCTCTAGGCAAGAAACACAAGAGAAGGAAAACACCTACAATAACAAACCCAATACATTTAAGAAAATGGGAATAGGAACATACATATCGATAATTACCTTGAATGTAAATGGATTAAATGCTCCCACCAAAAGACACAGGCTGGCTGAATGGATACAAAAACAAGACCCATACATATGCTGTCTACAAGAGACCCACTTCAGACCTAGGGACACATACAGACTGAAAGTGAGGGGATGGAAAAAGATATTCCATGCAAATGGAAATCAAAAGAAAGCTGGAGTAGCAATTCTCATATCAGACAAAATAGACTTTAAAATAAAGACTATTACAAGAGACAAAGAAGGACACTATATAATGATCAAGGGATCGATCCAAGAGGAAGGTATAACAATTGTAAATATTTATGCACCCAACATAGGAGCACCTCAATACATAAGGCAAATACTAACAGCCATGAAAGGGGAAATTGACAGCAACACAATCATAGTAGGGGACTTTAACACCCCACTTTCACCAATGGACAGATCATCCAAAATGAAAATAAATAAGGAAACACAAGCTTTAAATGATACATTAAACAAGATGGATTTAATTGATATTTATAGGACATTCCACCCAAAAACAACAGAATACACATTTTTCTCAAGTGCTCATGGAACATTCTCCAGGATAGATCATATCTTGGGTCACAAATCAAGCCTTGGTAAATTTAAGAAAATTGAAATCGTATCAAGTATCTTTTCCGACCACAACGCTATGAGACTAGATATCAATTACAGGAAAAGATCTGTAAAAAATACAAACACATGGAGGCTACACAATACATTACTTAATAACGAAGTGATTACTGAAGAAATCAAAGGGGAAATCAAAAAATACCTAGAAACAAATGACAATGGAGACACGACGACCCAAAACCTATGGGACACAGCAAAAGCAGTGCTAAGAGGGAAGTTTATAGCAATACAAGCCTACCTCAAGAAACAGGAAACATCTCGAATAAACAACCTAACCTTGCACCTAAAGCAATTAGAGAAAGAAGAACAAAAAAACCCCAAAGCCAGCAGAAGGAAAGAAATTATAAAGATCAGGTCAGAAATAAATGAAAAAGAAATGAAGGAAACAATAGCAAAAATCAATGAAACTAAAAGCTGGTTCTTTGAGAAGATAAACAAAATTGATAAACCATTAGCCAGACTCATCAATAGAAAAAGGGAGAAGACTCAGATCAATAGAATTAGAAATGAAAAAGGAGAAGTAACCACTGACACTGCAGAAATACAAAAGATCATGAGAGATTACTACAAGCAACTATATGCCAATAAAATGGACAACCTGGAAGAAATGGACAGATTCTTAGAAATGCACAAACTGCCGAGACTGAACCAGGAAGAAATAGAAAATATGAACAGACCAATCACAAGCACTGAAATTGAAACTGTGATTAAAAACCTTCCAACAAACAAAAGCCCAGGACCAGATGGCTTCACAGGCGAATTCTATCAAACATTTAGAGAAGAGCTAACACCTATCCTTCTCAAACTCTTCCAAAATATTGCAGAGGGAGGAACACTCCCAAACTCATTCTACGAGGCCACCATCACCCTGATACCAAAACCAGACAAAGATGTCACAAAGAAAGAAAACTACAGGCCAATATCACTGATGAACATAGATGCAAAAATCCTCAACAAAATACTAGCAAACAGAATCCAACAGCACATTAAAAGGATCATACACCATGATCAAGTGGGGTTTATCCCAGGAATGCAAGGATTCTTCAATATACGCAAATCAATCAATGTGATACACCATATTAACAAATTGAAGGAGAAAAACCATATGATCATCTCAATAGATGCAGAGAAAGCTTTTGACAAAATTCAACACCCATTTATGATAAAAGCCCTGCAGAAAGTAGGCATAGAGGGAACTTTCCTCAACATAATAAAGGCCATATATGACAAACCCACAGCCAACATTGTCCTCAATGGTGAAAAACTGAAACCATTTCCACTAAGATCAGGAACAAGACAAGGTTGCCCACTCTCACCACTATTATTCAACATAGTTCTGGAAGTCCTAGCCACAGCAATCAGAGAAGACAAAGAAATAAAAGGAATCCAAATCGGAAAAGAAGAAGTAAAGCTGTCACTATTTGCAGATGACATGATACTATACATAGAGAATCCTAAAGATGCTACCAGAAAACTCCTAGAGCTAATCAATGAATTTGGTAAAGTAGCAGGATACAAAATTAATGCACAGAAATCTCTTGCATTTCTATACACTAATGACGAAAAATCTGAAAGTGAAATTAAGAAAACACTCCCATTTACCACTGCAACAAAAAGAATAAAATATCTAGGAATAAACCTACCTAAGGAGACAAAAGACCTGTATGCAGAAAATTATAAGACACTGATGAAAGAAATTAAAGATGATACAAATAGATGGAGAGATATACCATGTTCCTGGATTGGAAGAATCAACATTGTGAAAATGTCTCTACTACCCAAAGCAATCTACAGATTCAATGCAATCCCTATCAAACTACCACTGGCATTTTTCACAGAACTAGAACAAAAAATTTCACAATTTGTATGGAAACACAAAAGACCCCGAATAGCCAAAGCAATCTTGAGAACGAAAAATGGAGCTGGGGGAATCAGGCTCCCTGACTTCAGACTATATTACAAAGCTTCAGTAATCAAGACAGTTTGGTATTGGCACAAAAACAGAAATATAGATCAATGGAACAGGATAGAAAGCCCAGAGATAAACCCACACACATATGGTCAACTTATCTTTGATAAAGGAGGCAAGCATATACAGTGGAGAAAAGACAGCCTCTTCAATAAGTGGTGCTGGGAAAATTGGACAGGAACATGTAAAAGTATGAAATTAGAACACTCCCTGACACCATGCACAAAAATAAACTCAAAATGGATTAAAGACCTAAGTGTAAGGGCAGACACTATCAAACTCTTAGAGGAAAACATAGGCAGAACACTCTATGACATACATCACAGCAAGATTCTTTCTGACCCAGCTCCCAGAGAAATGGAAATAAGAACACAAATAAACAAATGGGACCTAATGAAACTGAAAAGCTTTTGCACAGCAAAGGAAACCATAAACAAGACCAAAAGACAACCCTCAGAATGGGAGAAAATATTTGCAAATGAAGCAACTGACAAAGGATTAATCTCCAAGATTTACAAGCAGCTCATGCAGCTCAATAACAAAAAAACAAACAACCCAATCCAAAAATGGGCAGAAGATCTAAATAGACATTTCTCCAAAGAAGATATACAGATGGCCTACAGACACATGAAAGAATGCTCAACATCATTAATCATTAGAGAAATGCAAATCAAAACTACAATGAGATATCATCTCACACCGGTCAGAATGGCCATCATCAAAAAATCTAGAAACAATAAATGCTGGAGAGGGTGTGGAGGAAAGGGAACACTCTTGCACTGTTGGTGGGAATGTAAATTGATACAGCCACTATGGAGAACAGTATGGAGGTTCCTTAAAAAACTACAAATAGAACTACCATACGACCCAGCAATCCCACTACTGGGCATATACCCTGAGAAAACCATAGGTCAAAAAGAGTCATGTACCAAAATGTTCATTGCAGCTCTATTTACAATAGCCAGGACATGGAAGCAACCTAAATGTCCATCGACAGATGAATGGATAAAGAAGATGTGGCACATATATACAATGGAATATTACTCAGCCATAAAAAGAAATGAAATGGAGGTATTTGTAATGAGGTGGATGGAGTTAGAGTCTGTCATACAGAGTGAAGTAAGTCAGAAAGAGAAAAACAAATACAGTATGCTAACACATATATATGGAATCTAAGGGAAAAAACAAAACAAAAAAAAGGCCATGAAGAACCTAGTGGCAAGACGGGAATAAAGACACAGACCTACTAGAGAATGGACTTGAGGATATGGGGAGGGGGTGGGGTGAGATGTGACAGGGTAAGAGAGTGTCATGGACATATATACACTACCAAATGTAAAATAGATAGCTAGTGGGAAGCAGCCACATAGCACAGGGAGATCAGCTCGGTGCTTTGTGACCACCTAGAGGGGTGGGATGGGGAGGGTGGGAGGGAGGGAGATGCAAGAGGGAAGAGAAATGGGAACATATTGTATATGTATAACAGATTCACTTTGTTATAAAGCAGATGCTAACACACTATTGTAAGGCAATTATACTTCAATAAAGATGTTTGAAAAAAAAAAAAAAAAAAGAACCTACTCGAAACAAATAGATCAGGAGCCTACTACATCCCTAAGACAAATACATTGCCAAAGAAACTCTGGGCTCGGTTTAAAAATTCTTTGATTTCTTTAAGACTTAACACATCACTTGAGCACAATAAAATTGCACCAGCACAGACTGACTGTGAAAGTTGTACAGCTCCCAAGGAAGGCATACTTCCCAGTTCCTACTTTTGTTGTGGCCATGGAGGATAACGGACAAGGTAGAATCTTTTGTCCAATGGAAACAAGAGTACTAGATAATGCTGGACAAGGGAGTTCCTTCCAAGGAACAGAATCAAAATCTAACAAATATCCTCCAAATCTCAAATAGAGGGTCTTCGCTGTGCCTTCCACTAGAAAGCATTAATTTGCGGACCAGAGACAACTGTGTCTTTCCCAATATTCCATTTGGGTAATGGAAGTTTCTAGTGTGTTATTTTGTCTCTGCTTTGCCATTGTATATGGGACTTGTGTGGAACCATGGGTGTGAGGTGAGAAGGGTGAATAGTTTGTTTTAGCTTTGCTTTTTAGCTCACAGATCACAAGAAAACATGGACCCACATCTAGATTTATAAAAGAGGATGCTGCACAACAATGAGATCCTGAACTTGGAGCTAGATGCTACCTGAGGTTGTCTCCTTTGGGAAGTGTATGGGCATAATTTCTTGTCCCTGTTTGTATAATACTGAGACCAGGCATATTTTCTTGCCCCTATGTTAAAACAATATTGAGACCAAAGCAAAATTAACTTAGCTACTTGCCCTGGGACATAGCTGTTCCTAAAATAGAAGATTGGGAAACAGCTATCAATATATATAGATGTATAGATATACATGCAGATATAGACATAGAGTTACAGACATAGATACAGCTAATAAGTAACCAGAAGAACAGAGTGTGGCAGAGCCTAGCCAACTGTTCACCAGACCTTTTCTTCTTCTTCCTGAGCTCACAGCCAGGTTGTGTTTTCCATCCTCTCCTGAGGTTGGATGTGGTATTCCCCTGAGTCCTAGCCAATAGAACATAAGCAGAATTGATGTGTTCCTGCGTCCTCATACACTTCTTACCAATGATCCTCCATGCCCTCTTCCCCTATGTGGCTTGAAGTGGACAACAACAGTGACCTTGGAAATCATTTGGTGAGAAAGGTAGAATCACAAGACGCAAGGAGACTCAGTCCCAGAATCACTATATGGAGGAAAGCCATCTACAGACCAGAAATGTAAATTGGATAGTTTTGTAACCCAGAAATAAACATTTATTCTAAGTCACTGAAACTTTGGAAAATGCTTGTTACAACAGCTAACACCACCCTAATTAATAGATTAGTTAATTACCTTTTGGAGCAGATTTAGACTCAAACACACACCTGGCTTGGTAAACAGAACAAAAGCAGGTTTTCCCCCTACACTCCCCTCCACCACACCCCCTATATGAACAAGTATACAGAGAGGCACTCTACTATCTTCGTTTGCCCTCCCTCTTCAGATAGACTATTGCAGCCTTCAGGGCAGGAAATGTGTGTTAGATTTCTTTTGTGTCTGCCCAGTAAAGCACAAGGTGGACACTCAACAATATCCATTGAATTCAACTTAATCTCTCAGTGCTTACGTTCTAACACAGACTGCTTCTCCTTAGTAGCTTGAGGCCTCTCAAACTTCTTTCCAGCAAAGACTATGCTTTACTGAAGTTCTTCTACTTTGGGGGAAAGCATGAATTCAAATAAATTTCCAATGGAGAAGAAAGAAAACTCTACTAGGAAAACAAGGTTTTCAAGTGACAGGCCAGTACTAAGCTGTCAAAATCTTCCAAGCAGTTAAGAAAATCCTTAACTCTCATAAGTCCTATAAATGGGTGTCAGTCTCAGGTCAGGATATTCTGTTCATGCTGCCCTGGAAGTGGATATGCGAGAGGAATTTGTTTGTGACCGTAGGAAATTCTATATACAAAATGAGTCAAAAATCAATAGATACAGTCATTGAAATGTAGTTCAAAAGCCTTGGATCCTTTATTTTTTTAACATAGCATTTGCCATTACCTCCTAAGTAGATAGTTTGTGAAAACTGGCACATTGAAATGTACTAAGCAGAATCTAAAATCTATACCAGGTTCTGAACTAGTCCTAATAATATGAAAATTTAGCAAAAACACATCTGTAATTAGCAAGTGCCAACTAAAGAATGTCACTGGCCATCTGGTTCTACAAGAATGAAGTCACTAGCCACTTCAGTCACTGACCTTCAACACACACTGAAACGAGTTCTGGGCAGAGATCAGGAAGGAGGCTTTCCGTGCTCTGGGAAAAACTGGCAGAGCAGGCTTTCAGATGGTTAGATATTTTCAGGAGCAAATTTTATGAACCAAATTTCTTGCATCTTCTCACACCTAGAAAAGCACTAAAATCATTAATGGAGACATCTGCTCCTCGTGACTAGCAGCAACCTTCTATTGAGATGTGTGCTTGATAACATGTACCCCTTTCACCAAAATCATATGTATACTGACCTCCCCCTGCCACCTCTTCACAGCAGTTCCTCAGAGCTATCTGAGAGTCTGTCTCCTAGGCTATAGTCCTCAGTAAAACCCAAATAAAACTGAACTCACAGCTCTCAGGTCGCATTTTTTTTTAGTCGTCACTAGCCACTTCCATAAAAGTATAATGCCTCTAGAGCCAGCCAGAACACTTTTCCTTTTTTTGTAGTCTACCAGCAACCCAAGATCCAAGAAAACAAAACTATTTTAGTCACAGTATTTCACCCTACTTCTTTGTGTATCAACCAGGGAATCGAAGCAAACCACGCCTCATGTCAGCATTCTGGAGAAGGCAACCGAGGAGTATCAGAGACTTTCTGTGCCTTTAACTTTATCACATTAGCCAAGAATAATTAGCAATGGTCTGAAAGTAATCGATTTTATTTTTTTAAGGCAACAATTCACACTTCAGCATTTATGCAAATTTGGATAATTTAAATGTATGAGATGATTAAGAAAGAATCTTCTCTTTAATTCTCCAAGAGTGTGTATGTTCTTTTCTCCTTATGCAAATTTCTAGGATAGTCTGTTCTTTGATTCTTTTCTTAGATCCTCGCACTGCTTAAAATAAAGCATTGTAAATATACACAGTAGAATCGGAATCTTGCCTATGGCTTCTTATGAGTCTATGTAAACACTTGGCAAGAGTGGTATTTTAACTATCTTTGAATTGTAACATGCTTACTTGGAAAATGGTGGTGGAGGAGAATATAAAGGCAGGTATCTATGGAAGCTCTTCAGGATGATTTGTCAAGTCTGATAAAGGTAGTGCCCACATCTAAACTCTTAAGTGCCTTACTGCTCTGTGACCTTGCATCAATTAACATTTAATTTGACTTTTTAACAACCTCACTTATCACTAGTTTTTTCATGCCTGTGAAGCTAACAAATGTTAGCTTTTCAAAGCTGATAGTTTATGATTACTTACAGCCAACACAATTTCAGGGTAATGAAATAAGAGATTAATGGACCACAGGGATGATGCAGCCACAGGGGTTGCTATTAAAAAAAAAAAAGAGATGAACTACAATCCTGGCGAATGCCTCTTTGAAAAAATATATTTGAAAACCATGTAAACCAATGTCAAGAGGGAAAACTTCAACCTAATTCTATTAACAGTGCTTCTAATTGTGCACTTCAGAAGTGATTTAAGGCCCCTGTTGATAAAAATTCTTCCACTACATAACATATGTGGTATTGGAAGTGAAACGAAAAAATGTGTCAAGGAGAAGTTTGATTTAATAGCATGAAGAAAGCAATAATTTTAGACTCAAATTAATAAAACAGTATCACTATTTTGCTACAGGAGAAAGCAACAGATTTGAAAGTAAATATATATATTGGTGTTTAGAAAACATACTGAGATATTAACTGCATTAAACTTAAAAAAACAATTCTAGTCCTGAATGGGTCAATGCCTAAGAGGAGTCACTAAGCTGTCTTTTCAAGGATGGTCATAGCATTTTACACTTCAAAAGGAAATTCCTTGTATAGAGAACCAGTGTTAAAAAGAAGATTCACGTAGGTATTTGGATATCACCCAGATGTATAAAAATATATGAGGGCTTCCCTGGTGGCGCAGTGGTTGAGAATCTGCCTGCCAATGCAGGGGACACGGGTTCGAGCCCTGGTCTGGGAAGATCCCACATGCCGTGGAGCAACTAGGCCCGTGCACCACAACTACTGAGCCTACACTCTAGAGCCCGCGTGCCTAGAGCCCGTGCTCTGCAACAAGAGAAGCCACCGCAGTGAGAAGCCCACGCACCGCAACAAAGAGTAGCCCCCGCTCGCCACAACTAGAGAAACCCCGCGTGCAGCAACAAAGACCCAACACAGCCAAAAATAAAATAAATAAATTTTTTTAAAAAAAGAAAGAAAGAAAATACATGCGCGTCTGGAGCCTGTGCTCTGCAACAAGAGAGGCCACGATAGTGAGAGACCCGTGCACCGCAATGAAGAGTGGCCCCCGCTTGCCGCAGCTAGAGAAAGCCCTAGCACAGAAACGAAGACCCAACAAAGCCATAAATAAATAAATAAATAATTTTAAAATATATATATATATGATATATAAATATTTGTGATATTTATAATATATATTTATATATATGTATGTATAAATATATTAATAGCATTACTTTACAAGAAATCAATGAACCTTGATACCATTACATGTTCAAGTTCTTCCTATCCTTCAAGATCCATCCAATAAATATTAGGTTTTCAGCACCTTTTCACTACCCCTCTCTCCAGAATTTCCAGAGCCCTTTATCTGTTCTCTCCTTGCACATTTTAATGTCTATCATAATTTTTTCCTGTAAAGGTTTTCTCTCCACTATTAGATTGTGAGCTCCGTTCTTCCAGGGCCAACAAGAGTAATTGCTTTACGTAGAGCACCTGATCAATACATTTTCATTAAATGAAAGGAGAAATATATATGATATATTTGAAATATATGTATGAAATATAGATAACTGGGTACTCAAATGGATATATAACTGAACAAACAGCCTACATGAGAGTATGAAAGCTCAAAAAATGCATATATCAAGGGAAAAAATTGCAACAAATTTCAAGAAATATGGTTTGATTTAAATGGTCTGAAAAGATTTGTTTTAACAGTATATAACATATGTATCCTATAAAACATTTCTCATTGTCATTCAAAAAGATGAAAGAAACAAAGGCAGCTGTTTTCAAATTAGGCGTGTGTGGAATGTCTATTACCAGCCAGGCACTGTGCTGAGTGTCAAAGGATCTAAAGATACATAAGACGAACTCCCCACCATCAAGAAATATTGTTTAATTAGAAACAGAGACATCAATTTGTATAACTGATCAAGCTCCACTTCCAGTGGGTCCTCCCCCAAAGACAAACTTCAGCTTGGGAAAACTAGGGAAGATGTCAACCACAGATAGAACAGTGTGAAATTTCTAAAAAGCTATATTGCAAATACAGAAAAACATAAAGGAAACAATAATCTTGAATAAAAAGACAGCTTGGTATAGTGGTTAACAGCCCAAGTGTTGGTATCAAATGACCTGGGTTCAAATCCTACCTCCCCTACTCCTCAACAGTGTTATCTTAAGCCTTCTATTTCCCATCTTTAAAAGGGTATCAAAAAAAAATAAATAAATTAAAAAAAAAAAAAAAAAAGGTATCATTTAAATACTAATCAACTATTCAGCTAGGAAACTGTTAAGATTAGCTATAATAGTAAATACTTTCCATAATGCTTCCCAAATAGTAAATCCTTATCTAGTAATAGGTGAAATTATTATAATCGATTAGTATTTTATTATTATAATTTCTTTGGGGAAAAGAATCTCTTCCAAAGAATAGATCTTCCCAAAAGAACACTAAAATTGCTCCCAATCAAGGGAGTAGTGGCCTAGAAAAGGAGTAGACTAGGGAGTGATGAGTACTGTGACAAACAGGAGCACAGGCCACATCTCAAGGACAGGCTCAACTTAGTTCAAGCCAGTTGTTTCCATTCAGTAACACAGGCCCAGATTTTCTAGAGCTTCATATTTTCTAAGAAAAAAATTGAAATCATTAATTTCATATGAAATTTCCCAATTGTTACGATAGTGGGTAGTTTGTGACCTCTGCTCTGAAGGAAAACTGACTATGCTGTGATGGGGTTCAGGACATACTACTCCAAAATACAGCATCTTGGCATTTTGAATATTTTAAGGTGAAGGAGTTTGAGAAAACAGAAAAAGCAGGAAGGTCTCTTTGAATTTTCCCCACTCTTCTCCCCTGAAGCAGGTCATAAGACTTCCACGTGAGAGGTACCCTCTCTATACCTGGAGTGAAGGAACATCCTTATCTCTAAGATGGAGAGATGCCAAGAAGAATCCAAAAGAACAGGACTTGCTCAGTTTCCCGCAGTTTACTGCACTTACCTCGTACTCTTTGTCTTATCAGAATTCACCACAACTTTCCACTCTTCATCAAACCTGGCATAAAAACACTCAGGTCCAACCATTTCTTCAGGTCTTCATTTCCTTATGAAGCCTCCCATGTCGTGTAAAACTTACACTAAATAATTTGTATGCTTTTCTCTTGTTAATCCATCTTTGACAGTTTAATTTTTAGACCCAGACAGGGACTTTTGGAGGATCAAGGAAAACTTTCTCCTCCCCTACAGCTGAAAGAACTTCCCTGTCCCTCATACTTAATAAAATTTTCTTTCACTCTCAGAAAAATAGAATTCTCACTGGGGCTCTAGAAATATAAACCAGCTACTAGCAATAAGCAAAATCCTCATCTATGTAAACAAACAACCAAGAATCACCAAACATCTGAGGGAAACAAACAGGTGGTACTAAACCCCACAAAGAGGAAAAGTAACTTCTGAGGAAGCTTTAAGATTTAAGAAAAATAAAATATTCAGTAAGTATAATGAATATGTTCAGAGATTTTGGAGTCTTACAAAGAAGAAAAAAGAGGTGTAATTGGAGAAGGAGAAGGAAGAGGAGGAAAATAAGGAGAAGAAGGGAAAGGAGGAGAGGTTCCTATGATAAAGAAGCAGTGATAAAAAAAAAGAATGAAATAATGCCACATGCAGCAATATGGATAGACCTAGAGATTAGCATACTAAGTTAGTCAGATAGAGAGAGACAAATATTATATGATTTCTCTTACATGTGGAATCTAAACAATAATACAAATGAACTTATTTATGAAACAGAAATAGACTCACATATATAGAAAACAAACTTATGGAGAGGGACCTTCAAGATGACGGAGGAGTAAGATGTGGAGATCATCTTCCTCACCACAAATACATCAAAAATACATCTACATGTGGAACAGCTTCTACAGAACACCTACTGAATGCTGGCAGAAGACCTTAGACTTCCCAAGTCAAGAAACTCCCCATGTACCTGGGTAGGACAAAAGAAAAAAGAAAAATCAGAGACAAAAGAATAGGGACGGGACCTGCACCTCTAGGAGGGAACTGTGAATGAGAAAAAGTTTCCACACTCTAGGAAGCCCTGGCCATTCACTGGCGAAGACAGGGGGTGGGCAGGGGGGAAGCTTCGGAGCCACAGAGGAGAGTGCAGCAACAGGGGTGCAGAGGGCAAAGTGGAGAGATTCTCGCACAGAGGACTGGTGTTGACCAGCACTCACCAGCCTGAGAGGCTTGTCTGCTCACCCGCCGGGGCGGGCGGGGGCTGGGAGCTGAGGCTCGGGCTTCGGTCGGATCGCAGGGAGAGGACTGGGGTTGGCTGCATGAACACAGCCTGAAGGGGCTAGTGCACCACAGCTAGCTGGGAGGGAGTCCGGGAAAAAGTCTGGAACTGCCTAAGAGGCAAGAGACCATTGTTTTGGGGTGCAAGAGGAGAGGGGATACAGAGCACCGCCTAAACAAGCTCCAGAAATAAGCATGAGCCGTGGCTATCAGTGCAGACACCAGAGACTGGCATGAGACGCTAAGGCTGCTGCTGCAGCCACCAAGAATCCTGTGTGCAAGCACAGGTCACTAGCTACACCTCCCCTCCTGGGAGCCTCTGCAGCCTGCCACTGCCAGGGTCCCGTGATCCAGGGACAACTTCCCCAGGAGAACACACGGCACGCCTCAGGCTGTTTCAACATCATGCCAGCCTCTGCTGCCACAGGCTCACCCTGCATTATGTACCCCTCCCTCCCCCTGGCCTAAGTGAGCCAGAGCCCCCTAATCAGCTGCTACTTTAACCTCTCCCCCCGTCTGGGCAAAGAACAGACGCCCTCAGGTGACCTACACGCAAAGGCAGGGCTAATTCCAAAGCTGAACCCCAGGAGCTGTGCAAACAAACAAGAGAAAGGGAAATTTCTCCCAGCAGCCTCAGGAGCAGTGGATTAAATCTCCAGAATCAACTTGATGTACCCTGCATGTGTGGAATACCTGAATAGACAACGAATCATACCAAAATTGAGGTGGTGGACTTTGGGAGTAAATGTAGACTTGGAGTTTGCTTTCTGCATCTAATTTGTTTCTGGTTTTATGTTTATCTTAGTTTAGTATTTAGAGATTATTATCATTGGTAGACCTGTTTATTGAGATGGTTGCTCTCCTCCTTTTTTAAAAAATATATATATATTTTTTTCTTTTTTTTCCTTTTTCGATTTTTCTGAGTGTGTATGTGTATGCTTCTCTGTGTGATTTTCTCTGTATAGCTTTGCTTTTAACATTTGTCCTATGGTTCTGTCTGTCCATTTTTTCTTTTTTTTTTAACTATAGTTTTTAGTGCTTGTTATCATTGGTGGATTTGTTTTTTGCTTTAGTTGAGCTATTCTTTCTTCTTTTTTAATGAATTTTTTATTTTTTTATTTTTAATATTTTTTTAAATTTTATTTTAAAAACTTTTATTTTATTTTATTTTTTTCTTTCTTTCTGTCTTTTATTTTTTCTCTCTTTTCTTCTGAGCCAAGTGGCTGACAGGGTCTTGGTGCTCCGGGCAGCTGTCAGGCCTGAGCCTCTGAGATGGGAGAGCCGAATTCAGGACATTGGTCCACCAGAGACCTCCCAGGCCCACATAGTATCAAATGGCAAAAGCTCTCCCAGAGATCTCCATCTCAACATTAAGACCCAGCTCCATTCACAGACCAGCAAGCTACAGTGCTGGACACCCTATGCCAAACAACTAGCAAGACAGGAAAACAACCCCACCCACTAGCACAGAAGCTGCCTAAAATCATAATAAGGTCACAGACCCCCCAAAACACACCACTGGACACAGTCCTGCCCACGAGAAAGACAAGATCCAGCCTCATCCACCAGAACACAGGCACTAATCCCCTCCACCAGGAAGCCTACACAACCCACTGAACCAACCTTAGCCACTGGGGACAGATACCAAAAACAACGGGAACTACGAACCTGCAGCCTGTGAAAAGGAGACCCCAAACACAGTAAGATAAGCAAAATGAGAAGACAGAAAAACACACAGCAGATGAAGGAGCAAGGTAAAAACACACCAGACCTAACAAATGAAGAGGAAATAGGCAGTCTACCTGAAAAAGAATTCAGAATAATGATAGTAAAGATGATCCCAAATCTTGGAAATAGAATAGACAAAATGCAAGAAACATTTAACAAGGACGTAGAAGAACTAAAGAGGAACAAAGCAACGATAAACAACACGATAAATGAAATTAAAAATACTCTAGAAGGGATCAATAGCAGAAAAACTGAGGCAGAAGAACGGATAAGTGACCTGGAAGATAAAATAGTGGAAATAACTACTGCAGAGCAGAATAAAGAAAAAAGAATGAAAAGAACTGAGGACAGTCTCAGAGACCTCTGGGACAACATTAAACACACCAATATTCGAATTATAGGGGTCCCAGAAGAAGAAGAGAAAAAGAAAGGGACTGAGAAAATATTTGAAGAGATTATAGTTGAAAACTTCCCTAATATGGGAAAGGAAATAGTTAATCAAGTCCTGGAAGCACAGAGAGTCCCATACAGGATAAATCCAAGAAGAAACATGCCAAGACACATATTAATCAAACTATCAAAAATTAAATATAAAGAAAACATATTAAAAGCAGCAAGGGAAAAACAACAAATAACACACAAGGGAATCCCCATAAGGTTAACAGCTGATCTTTCAGCAGAAACTCTGCAAGCCAGAAGGGAGTGGCAGGATATACTTAAAGTGATGAAGGAGAAAAACCTACAACCAAGATTAATCTACCCAGCAAGGATCTCATTCAGATTTGATGGAGAAATTAAAACCTTTACAGACAAGCAAAAGTTGAGAGAGTTCAGCACCACAAAACCAGCTTTACAACAAATGCTAAAGGAACTTCTCTAGGCAAGAAACACAAGAGAAGGAAAACACCTACAATAACAAACCCAAAACATTTAAGAAAATGGGAATAGGAACATACATATTGAAAATTACCTTAAATGTAAATGCATTGAATGCTCCCACCAAAAGACACAGACTGGCTAAATGGATACAAAAACAACACCCATATATATGCTGTCTACAAGAGACCCACTTCAGACCTAGGGACACATACAGACTGAAAGTGAGGGGATGGAAAAAGATATTCCATGCAAATGGAAATCAAAAGAAAGCTGGAGTAGCTATACTCATATCAGACAAAATAGACTTTAAAATAAAGATTATTACAAGAGACAAAGAAGGACACTATATACTGATCAAGGGATCAATCCAAGAAGAAGGTATAACAATTGTAAATATTTATGCACCCAACCAGGGGCACCTCAAAACATAAGGCAAATACTAACAGCCATAAAAGGGGAAATCGACAGTAACACAATCATAGTAGGGGACTTTAACACCCCACTTTCACCAATGGACAGATCATCCAAAATGAAACTAAATAAGGAAACACAAGCTTTAAATGATACATTAAACAAGACAGACTTAATTGATATTTATAGGACATTCCACCCAAAAACAACAGAATACACATTTTTCTCAAGTGCTTATGGAACATTCTCCAGGATAGATCATATCTTGGGTCACAAATCAAGCCTTGGTAAATTTAAGAAAATTGAAATCGTATAAAGTATCTTTTCTGACTACAACTCTATGAGACTAGATATCAATTACAGGAAAAGATCTGTAAAAAATACAAACACATGGAGGCTACACAATACACTACTTAATAACGAAGTGATCACTGAAGAAATCAAAGGGGAAATCAAAAAATACCTAGAAACAAATGACAATGGAGACACAACGACCCAAAACCTATGGGACGCAGCAAAAGCAGTGCTAAGAGGGAAGTTTATAGCAATACAAGCCTACATCAAGAAACAGGAAACATCTCGAATAAACAACCTAACCTTGCACCTAAAGCAATTAGAGAAAGAAGAACAAAAAAATCCAAAGTTAGCAGAAGGAAAGAAATCATAAAGATCAGGTCAGAAATAAATGAAAAAGAAATGAAGGAGACAAAAGCAAAGATCAATAAAACTAAAAGCTAGTTCTTTGAGAAGATAAACAAAATTGATAAACCATTAGCCAGACTCATCAAGAAAAAAAGGGAGAAGACTCAAATCAATAGACTTAGAAATGAAAAAGGAGAAGTAACCACTGACACTGCAGAAATACAAACGATCATGAGAGATTACTACAAGCAACTCTATGCCAATAAAATGGACAACCTGGAAGAAATGGACAGATTCTTAGAAATGCACAACCTGCCGAGACTGAACCAGGAAGAAATAGAAAATATGAACAGACCAATCACAAGCACTGAAATTGAAACTGTGATTAAAAACCTTCCAACAAACAAAAGCCCAGGACCAGATGGCTTCACAGGCGAATTCTATCAAACATTTAGAGAAGAGCTAACACCTATCCTTCTCAAACTCTTCCAAAATATTGCAGAGGGAGGAACACTCCCAAACTCATTCTACGAGGCCACCATCACCCTGATACCAAAACCAGACAAAGATGTCACAAAGAAAGAAAACTACAGGCCAATATCACTGATGAACATAGATGCAAAAAACCTCAAGAAAATACTAGCAAACAGAATCCAACAGCATATTAAAAGGATCATACACCATGATCAAGTGGGGTTTATCCCAGGAATGCAAGGATTCTTCAATATATGCAAATCAATCAATGTGATACACCATATTAAAAAATTGAAGGAGAAAAACCATATGATCATCTCAATAGATGCAGAGAAAGCTTTTGACAAACTTCAACACCCATTTATGATAAAAGCCCTGCAGAAAGTAGGCATAGAGGGAACTTTCTTCAACATAATAAAGGTCATATATGACAAACCCATAGCCAACATCATCCTCAGTGGTGAAAAACTGAAACCATTTCCACTAAGATCAGGAACAAGACAAGGTTGCCCACTCTCACCACTATTATTCAACATAGTTCTGGAAGTGTTAGCCACAGCAATCAGAGAAGAAAAAGAAATAAAAGGAATCCAAATCGGAAAAGAAGAAGTAAAGCTGCCACTGTTTGCAGATGACATGATACTATACATAGAGAATCCTAAATATGCTACCAGAAAACTACTAGAGCTAATCAATGAATTTGTAAAGTAGCAGGATACAAAATTAATGCACAGAAATCTCTTACATTCTTATACACTAATGATGAAAAATCTGAAAGTGAAATTAAGAAAACACTCCCTTTTACCATTGCAACAAAAAGAATAAAATATCTAGGAATAAACCTACCTAAGGAGTCAAAAGACCTGTATGCAGAAAATTATAAGACACTGATGAAAGAAATTAAAGATGATACAAACAGATGGAGAGATATACCACGTTCTTGGATTGGAAGAATCAACATTGTGAAAATGACTCTACTACCCAAAGCAATCTACAGATTCAATGCAATCCCTATCAAACTACCACTGGCATTTTTCACAGAACTAGGGCAAAAGGTTTCACAGTTTGTATGGAAACACGGAAGACCCCGGATAGCCAAAGCAATCTTGAGAACGAAACATGGAGCTGAAGGGGTCAGGCTCCCTCACTTCAGACTATACTACAGAGCTACAGTAGTCAAGACAGTGTGGTACTGGCACAAAAACAGAAATACAGATCAATGGAACAGGATAGAAAGCCCAGAGATAAACCCACTCACATATGTTCAGCTTATCTTTGATAAAGGAGGCAAGCATATACAGTGGAGAAAAGACAGCCTCTTCAATAAGTGGTGCTGGGAAAACTGGACAGGTACATGTAAAAGTATGAAATTAGAACACTCCCTAACACCATACACAAAAATAAACTCAAAATGGATTAAAGACCTAAATGTAAGGCCAGACACTATCAAACTCTTAGAGGAAAACATAGGCAGAACACTCTATGACATAAATCACAGCAAGATCCTTTTTGACCCAGCTCCTAGAGAAATGGAAATAAAAACAAAAATAAACAAATAGGACCTAATGAAACTTAAAAGCTTTTGCACAGCAAAGGAAACCATAAACAAGACCAAAAGACAACCCTCAGAATGGGAGAAAATATTTGCAAATGAAGCAACTGACAAAGGATTAATCTCCAAGATTTACAAGCAGCTCATGCAGCTCAATAACAAAAAAACAAACCACCCAATCCAAAAATGGGCAGAAGACCTAAATAGACATTCTCCAAAGAAGATATACAGATTGCCAACAAACACATGAAAGAACGCTCAACATCACTAATCATTAGAGAAATGGAAATCAAAACTATATTAAGGTATCTCCTCACACCAGTCAGAATGGCCATCATCAAAAAATCTGCAAACAATAAATGCTGGAGAGGGTGTGGAGGAAAGGGAACCCTCTTGCACTGTTGGTGGGAATGTAAATTGATACAGCCACTATGGAGAACAATATGGAGGTTCCTTAAAAAACTAAAAGTAGAACTACCATACGACCCAGCAATCCCACTACTTGGCATATACCCTGAGAAAACCGTAATTCAAAAAGAGTCATGTACCAAAATGTTCATTGCAACTCTATTTACAATAGCCAGGACATGGAAGCAACCTATGTGTCCATCAACAGATGAATGGATAAAGAAGATGTGGCACATATATACAATGGAATATTACTCAGCCATAAAAAGAAACGAAATGGCGTTATTTGTAGTGAGGTGGATGGAGTTAGAGTCTGTCATACAGAGTGAAGTAAGTCAGAAAGAGGAAAACAAATACAATATGCTAACACATATACATGGAATCTA
The DNA here is from genome assembly GCF_949987535.1 of Balaenoptera acutorostrata. Taxonomy (NCBI): domain Eukaryota; kingdom Metazoa; phylum Chordata; class Mammalia; order Artiodactyla; family Balaenopteridae; genus Balaenoptera; species Balaenoptera acutorostrata. The sequence goes on along the minus strand of NC_080067.1, from coordinate 47,397,871 downwards.
AGAAAAAAAAAAAAAGGTCATGAAGAACCTAGTGGCAAGACGGGAATAAAGACACAGACCTACTAGAGAACGGACTTGAGGATAGGTGGAGGGGGAAGGGTAAGCTGTGGCAAAGTGAGAGAGAGGCATGGACATATATACACTACCAAACGTAAAATAGATAGCTAGTGGGAAGCAGCCGCATAGCACAGGGAGATCAGCTCTGTGCTTTATGACCACCCAGAGGGGTGGGATAGGGAGGGTGGGAGGGAGGGAGATGCAAGAGGGAAGAGATATGGGAATATATGTATATGTATAACTGATTCACTTTGTTATAAAGCAGAAAGTAACACACCATTGTAAAGCAATTATCCTCCAATACTCCAATAAAGATGTTAAAAAAAAAAGATAGACAAAAACATATGGTAGTAATAATAAATTCAAAATTATCAGTAAACATAAAATATATGAATAAGTAATATTATTTTTTATTTTAAATTTTTATTGGAGTATAGTTGATTTACAATGTTGTGTTAGCTTCAGGTGTACAGCAAAGTGAATCAGTTATACATATACATATATCTACTCTTTTTTAGATTCTATTCCCATAAAGGTCATTACAGAGTACTGAAAAGAGTCCCCTGTTCTATACAACAGGTTATTATTAGTTATCTACTTTATATATAGTAGTGTGTATATGTCAATCCCAACCTCCCAGTTTATCCTCCCCCCTACCCCTTATCCCCTGGTAACCATAAGTTTGTTTTCTACATCCGTGATGCTACTTCTGTTTTGGAGATAAGTTCATTTGTACACCTTTATTTTAGATTCCACATATAAGCGGTATCATATGACATTCGTCTTTCTGTGTCTGAATTACTTCACTCAGTGTGACAATCTCTAGGTCCATCCATGTTGCTGCAAATGGCATTATTTTGTTCTTTTTTATTGCTGAGTAATATTCCATCATATATATGTATAACATCTTCTTCATCCAATCCTCTGTTGATGGACATTTAGGTTGCTTCCATGTCCTGGCTTTATAAATAATGCTGCAATGAACATTGGGAGGGCATGTATATTTTGGAATTATGGTTTTCTCTGGTATATGCCCAGGAGTGGGATTGCTGAGTCATATTTTTAGTTCTATTTTTAGTTTTTTAAGGAATCTCCATACTGTTCTCCATAGTGGCTGTACCAATTTACATTCCCACCAACAGTGTAGGAGGGTTCCCTTTTCTCCACACCCTCTCCAGCCTTTATTGTTTGTAGATTTTTTTTTTTTGATGATGGCCATTCTGACTGGTGTGAGGTGATACTTCATTGTAGCTTTGATTTGCACTTCTCTGATAATTAGTGATGTTGAGCATCTTTTCATGTACTTTTTGGTCATCTGTATGTCTTCTTTGGAGAAATGTCTACTTAGACCTTCCACCCAGTGAATAGGTAATATTCTGTCATAAATATACAGATTGTCACATTGGATTCAAAACTATTAATCCAGCTGTAGATTGATAACAAGAGATGATAATTAAAAGAAATGACACAGATAGATTGGAAATAATGAGAAGGAAATATATGTATAATTTAAATATATATATGTCTCCAGACAAATGCTCACACCACCCCTCAAAAAGAGAAAACAGCAGCTGTGATAAGATAGAATTCAATGTCTAGAAATTATTTAAAATTATAGGAGAAACAATCACAAAAATTTTTACAAATACTGTTATGCAACAAAAAAGCTAGCATCAAATATAACACAAAATTCTAGAACTATAAGGATAAATTTACAAATTAATATTCATCGAGGCAAACTTACCACACAGGTCTCCAAAAATGGTCATATAAAATACATGCAAAATTAGGAGAAAAAGGATTCAAAAAAGGTAACTTACAGGCACAATATAAGGTAAAATAAAGAATTTTTTACCCATCAGAGAATGCACATTTTTATATAGGAATAGAGCATTCAAAGATTTTTCACAAAACACTTAAAATTTAGACAGGTACAAATCATAGAAAACTATAATTTTTACCAAATACAAAACTAGAATCTAAAAACTAAAGGATTGACCAAAATATATAGTATTTGTAAATTTTAAAACAAATGGCTTTGATCAGCTTCCATTTACATCCTTAAATTACAGGAAATGCTTACACTTTGTAAAAGAAAAATCTATATTGGTAATAATTCTAAATACCAGGGAAACTTAAACAATTTAAATCCCGGGTCTCAGCCCCTGAGCGGCAATATTTTTAAAAGCTTCTCCAGGTGATTCTAAAATGCAGTGGGTTTTGAGAGACACTATCCTATGCAATAGCCAGCAGACAATTTGCGATGCGGTACTGAAGCTTTGGGGAGAGGCAAGTGAGGGATCACATATTTGGGAGAAAGAAAGTCAGATGCAACGGGCAGAACTCATCTGGAAATAAGTTACACTTACTTTCCTAAGTGTAACTTTAAATGTCTTTGATCATTTCCAGAATGCCACCGGCTTCATCATTTCCTGTTGTTTGCACTGATCCAATTCATATATTTAATTACCTGCCTGACTTCAGCTAATAAGGGTAGTAAAAATCATGAATCTGTGAGATCACTCAGAGAAAAGGAAGAATGCCAGAGTCTTGCAAGGACTTTGAGTGGATGGGCAGTGGAAAAAGACCCAGGAGGAAAAAAAAAAAAATCGGAAAGAAATGTAGGAGAGATAAGACGGGAAACCAAGAGAAGGCTACAATTTAGTACAAAAAATGAGTGTGGATCAGTGCCTATACATGTAACTGGAAACTTAATTTAGCCCTTATTTTATAATTTTTTTTTTTTTCCCTACTTTATTTATTTATTTATTTATTCTTGGCTGTGTTGGGTCTTCGGTTCGTGCGAGGGCCCTCTCCAGCTGCGGCAAGCGGGGGCCACTCTTCATCGCGGTGCGCGGGCCTTTCACCATCGCGGCCCCTCCCGCCGCGGGGCACAGGCTCCAGACGCGCAGGCTCAGCAGCCGTGGCTCACGGGCCCAGCCGCTCCGCGGCATGTGGGATCTTCCCAGACCAGGGCTCGAACCCGCGTCCCCTGCATTAGCAGGCAGACTCTCAACCACTGCGCCACCAGGGAAGCCCTAGCCCTTATTTTATGGTCCTCAGTTTCACCACTGGTTGGAAGAGTTGAAAGGAATACAGTTGATAAAATTGTACTGTATGTATATATGTATTGCACAATAGGAAAAGGAAGTTTGCAAAGTCATGGATTGAGTCCATGGTTTATCTTTGACGAAATGCTCTACATCTAGCAAGTAAGATCTGTAAGTTTCTACCTCAAAATAAAGTGATTAAACAAGGTGCAGCTTTAATCACAACTTCATCCCTGCCCTCAACTGCAATGACCACCTGCTGGATTAAAGGATAAGAGAACATTCTCTTTTTCACGTCTAATTAATACTGTCTTGCTTAGATATTGTTGAAGTGAATGCCAATTAGAGTCACCAGCCAGCAACTGAGTTTTCACACAGCTTTAGACAGCAGGGAAAAGCTGATAAGTTCTGGAATACCATTCTTGTTTGATCAAACTCTCTTCAGTTTGTAATAATTAAGAAAATCACACATCTCTAAACATATAAACTCTCATACACCATTTCTAGGAAGAATATACAAAATGCAGGAAGACTATGAACTCAAATACATGGCAGAACAGATGCATACTTTCTCTTTAATATCTGCATACAAGCTCCTTAAGGTAAAGAACTGGTCATCCTTGTATCTGTACTGCTTAGCACAATCCCTAATACAGAACTGAAGATATTTACTATGCTAAACACTGGCCATCAAGAACTGACAATTAGGAACTATAGGATCTGAGTAACCAACAACTGGGTAGTATCACAGAAAGGATTCCATAGAGGAGACAAATAGTCAGCATTCCTCATTCCACTTCCAACCTCCACTTATCCTAGGCTTCAACCAGGATAATGTTGCATGCATTCTTGCCTTTGTCCACTATTTCCATACCAATCACATCAAGCAATTCCCAACTGCCAGGAATAAGTCTAAAGGAGTGCATGTAACCCAATTCAAGCAAATAAAATGTAAAGGAAAAATGCTTGGGACTTTTGAGAAATAGTTTACTTCCTCAAAAGAGAAGGTGGCTGAAAGGCAGTCTTTTCCCACTCTACTCCTTTCTTACTGATTGTGAAGATGTCATGTGTAGAGATGATGTTTGGAGGATCGGCAGCCACCTGATCAGATGGTAGATGTCACCAGCAGCGGAGATGGCAGGAAAGAAAGAGAAAGTGCCTGTCCTTGGTAACAGAGCTGAGCCAACCGTTGAACCAATACGGAGACTGCCTAGCTGTGAACTTCTTGTTAGGGTAACAAGAAATGTCCTTCCGGTTTAACTCACTGTTAGTCAGATATTCTATTGTTTTTACCAAAATATTCCTATACAGTATTATACACTAAGGCAAAAACTATTTGTTGCCTACTGACAGCCATTCTCCCATTGTCTTTTTTGCCAGAAAAGAGACAGTTCGCTATGGGACTGAAAATGCCAGGGGCTTGCTTTCCCATTTTCACTTGCTCAATTATGAGTATCTAATGCCATCCTGGCCTGTCATTCTGAGGGGAAATGTATGGGGGTGTTTCTTGTTAAGATTTTCTCCTTCCTAAAAGATGCCCAAGAAGAAGCCTTTGTTCCTTTTTAACATTTTTTTTAAGTATTTGTTTTATTTTATTTATTTATGGCTGTGTTGGGTCTTCGTTTCTGTGCGAGGGCTTTCTCTAGTTGTGGCAAGTAGGGGCCACTCTTCATCGCGGTGTGCGGGCCTCTCACTATCGCGGCCTCTCCTGTTGCGGAGCACAGGCTCCAGACGCGCAGGCTCAGTAGTTGTGGCTCACGGGCCCAGTTGCTCCACGGCATGTGGGATCTTCCCAGACCAGGGCTTGAACCCGTGTCCCCTGCATTGGCAGGCAGACTCTCAACCACTGCCCCACCAGGGAAGCCCCCCTTTTTAACATTTTAACATGCTGTGTGAAGATGTGAACTTGGAGCTATAACAGCCATTTTGCAATCATGAGTGGAAATCCAACAGAACTAGAGAAAAGCCAACCAACATCCCTGACACCTTTGAGCAGTTGAACCAATACTGGAATCACTTGTCTTACTCTGTACTTGTGGTTATGTGAGCAAAATAAAGTCCTAAATTTAAGCCACTTTTAGTTGGACATTATTTTATTGATGAAAAAATTCTGAAACATTCATCTAATAGGGTTGTTGTGATAATTCAATGAGAAAATTCATGTAAAGTACTTAGCACAGTGTCTGTTACAAAATGAGTACTAGAAAACTTTAGCTAATATTACTAGTATTAGTAAGTATATGTAATGTCTGCCTAGACACTTCCCTTCTTCTAGTACCATTATTTTGAGAAAATGGTCCTTATTTTGAGAAAATGGTCCCTCTCTTTCCAGCTTCCATCACATTATCTGATGGGAACTGTCTTCTAAAAAGATCCAAATTCACAGGTCAGACTATTGGTCCAGTAGAAATTAGTACCAAGCTAAGTTAAGCATCCTGCCCCCTCACACTTGTTGCATTCATTGGTCCAGTGGTCAACATATCGAGTGCAGAGGAGACCTCCAGGCACTCATGATTATAGGCTCATGGGAAAAGACTGCCTGAGAGGATGAAACCAACACAGAGAGAAAAACAGTGATGAGAAAATAAAAGTACCCTGATTGTGTTCAAACCCCTGGTTTCACTTTTTCAGGTCCCATTGTTGCTCTGGTTATTGCCTTCCTGAATTGTGGGTATATATCCCTTCTGTGAAATACCCTAGTATCATGTTAACATATTAGTTAGAATTGAGTTAGAGTTATCCATTATTAATTAGTTAGAGTTCTGATTAACACCTTGTTTTCTACTTTATGAAATCTCACTCACCCTTTATCAAATGTCAGTTGTCAACTCCATTCAACAAACATTGATTCAGTATACAAAATGTCAGGCATTGTGATAAGCACTACAGATACAAAGATGACAGAAACATACTCTTTGCCCTCAAGTTGCTTAATCTTCACAGATGTACGTGTGTCAAGATCATTACCAAAGAGGATATTATGTGCCTGAAAGAGCTGTGGAAATGGAGTGATAAAAGCAGGCAAGAAGGCTATTTACTCTCGCCTAGGATGATGATCCAGGTGCTAAAGAAAAATTTCCAAATGGGATGACAACTGAGAGTCTGAAAGGACAAACAGAATTTGGCTAGGAAGATTGCAATCAGGGAAGTAACTGGATCGGCTATATGTTGCACCACCAGGACTTACAGACCAATGAAGCAAGGGGTTGGAATAAACTCTACTTTTAAAACTTGGGTTGACTCTTGACTTCATCACTAGGTTAGGAACTGTAGAAAAAGAAGAGAAGTGACTTGTGGGAGAAGAAAATGTAAAATATGGACACGATGAGTTTCAAGTAAGTACCTTTGAGAAATTCAAATGTAGAAAGTAGAAACTTTGATATATGGGCTGGAACTAATTTTTTAAGTGGCTTGTCCTGCAGATATATATTAAGGAGTTATCAGCATATAGATGACAGTTGGAGCCATGAAAGGAAATGGCATTGTGAGAAGAGAATGTGGAGGAGAGAAAAGGTACAAAAATGCAACCCTAGGGAACGCATCATGCCTCGAAAACCAACAGAGCAGAATTTCAAAAAGAGAGTAGTCAATAATTCAAACCCAGAGAGAGAGAAGAAAGTAAGATTAGAACTAAAATATGTCCTTTGATTTTAGCAACAACCTTGACAACAGCAAGTTCAGTTTGTGGAATATGATTATACGGATTGAATAATGAATACAAGGTGTGCAAGTGTGAATGGGACTGTAAATTACTGTTACTCTTTTGAGAGCCTTAGTGATGAAGGGAAAGAGAAAGATCAGGTCGTACCTAAAGTCTTTGTTTTTGCAGTTTGTTTATTCAATATAGGGTAGACATTCACATGTCATGTTTATACGCTTAGAGGAAGATCCAACACGTAAAACAAAAGATGAGCCAAAGAAAACAGGGCAAAGAATTCTGAGAGTGAAGATGATGTCATTGATGTCAACAGGAATCAGATCAAGCTGGATTCAGCCGTTCCTCTATCCTAAACCTTCCACAGTCCGCAAGACCCTGAATTACTTGGTCCCAAGCTACTTCCCCAGCTATGCTTCTCCTCCTCCACCACCTCTTTTTCACTCCACTTCAGACGCACTGGTCTGAAGCACACTCCAGCCTCTGAGCTTGTGTACTTTCTCTTTACTGCTCCTAGAAAGTGCTTCTTTCAAGATCTGAAGGGCTCCTTTCCTAATTTCTTCAAGTCTCTGAGCAGGTATCACCTCATCAGTGAGGCCTGCCATGACCACTCTAGTATATAAAGTAACCACGACTCCCTTGTCCCCCGCACTCTCCAGCCTTCTTAATTTGCTTCATGTTTTTCAATAAATCTTATCACATTCTGACATATTATAAATCTGCTCGTTTATCTGCTTATTGTCTGCGTTCTTTCCCTAATACGTACATGCCATAATAAATTTAAATTTATTTGCAATACCATATTTCCAGTATCTAAACAGTGACTTGCACTTGATAGGTGCTCAATAAATAGTGGTTAAACAAATGAATGAATTAGTAAAAAGGATGTTTTAGAGAGAACAAGCTAAATTAGAAGGGAATGAAGCCACGGGGGAGTGTCAGATGAGGAGGAAAGGAAAGAATAGAGAGGCCAAGAACTAAGAGACTCTAAGCAATGAGGTAAGGGGTATGGTCAGAGCTTAGAGCACCCAGGTATAAGATCTCGGAAGGCATATGTATGGAGGTTGCCAACATTCACTGTGGTCCCTGGAGAGTGGATACCTGAGGAATGATAAAGGAGAAGCTCTTTGGGGTTCAGAGAACCAGAAAGTTCTTATGCTAAGGTGTTGGCTGTGTCATGGTCATTATAGTGAATGTTTCCTGGGGTAATGGCAGGAAGTGGTATGCAGAAGCAGACAACAAATGAGTACCATTTCTGAGTGAACTAGGGATATCCATGGAATAAGTGGTGATAGCAAGGGATGAGGTGGAGGGTGGGGCCGGAGGGTGTTGGGCTGCAGCCACACAGGACAGATTTGAAGCAAGGTGAGGATGGTTGGCTTGAATTTTCTAGAAATACACAGCCTGTGATATAAACAGATGAAGGTCTGTATTTTGCTTTGTTTTGTTTTACTATGGTGACCTATCTAAAAGACTTTAAGTTTCAAGTTAAAAAAAAAATGATGGAGTATTTTCTTGGTACCCCTATAGAATGGAATCCAGAGGAACCTTGCTGTAATAAAGAATCTGACTCTACTTTTGATGTTTGCTGACAGCTTTTAACTTTCCTCCTGCCCATGTGACCTTCCACTGGGAAAGCTGTTAAGAAAGCTTGGGTGCCCTCACCTTGGACCAGCAGGAGATTCAAACCAAGTAAGCCCTGCTCTGTGTCCAGCTCCAGCCCCCCAACCACAATGAAAAGCCCACACCGGTCTCCTTTCCTTGCTCCCACAAGCCATTTTCTGACCAGCATGGAAAGCCTGCTCTGCTCTCTCCCAAAAGTCTCATTACATAAGTAATAAACCTTTTCACACCCTCTGCGTGTATCTCAGTCCTGACATCTGACCCAAGTTTTAGGTGGAGGTTGATTCTGTTTCTGCAGTGTACCCACAAAACCCGACTACTAAGGACACTTTTCAGCAAAGCCCTCACTGATCTCATCAGGCAGAATGAGTCACTCCTTACCTTATGCTCTCACTTCTGTTTATTTATACCTTTAGTGCTCACTATAGTCTAATATTTATTATAATTGACTGTGCATGTATCTATTACTCTAAGATTCTTGAGGATAAAAATGGTATTTTAGGGGCTTCCCTGGTGGCGCACTGGCAGAGAATCTGCCTGCCAATGCAGGGGACACGGGTTCGAGCCCTGGTCTGGGAAGATCCCACATGCTGCGGAGCAACTGGGCCCGTGAGCCACAACTACTGAGCCTGCGCGTCTGGAGCCTGTGCTCCACAACAAGAGAGGCCGCGATAGTGAGAGGCCCGCGCACCGCGATGAAGAGTGGCCCCTGCTCGCCGCAACTAGAGAAAGCCCTCGCACAGAAACGAAGACCCAACACAGCCAAAAAAAAAAAAAAAAAAAATACTCAAAAAAAAAATGGTATTTTATTTATCTCTCTATTCCCCGGGACTTTAAGTCAGAATGCTTAATAAATATTTGATTTAGTGAAATTTTCAGGAAGTACAAGGGCAGAGTGGCATTCCCTTGGGGACCTGGAAGTTTCAGTTTTGATCTGAAGCTTTAAAAACACCGCTTGAATGTACTCTGTCCCTTTTGGGCTCTCAGAGTTCATGGTATAGTTCAAATCATGATATAAAAACAGCAAAGCACAATATAAAGACCACTTTAAAAAGATCAATTCCTTCCAAGCTGCTTCCATTTCCCCTTATGGACTTACTAAACAGAAGGCTTAGTTGAAGATCCCTGAAAATTCTTTCATTTTCTGTAAGAGCTATGAGAATGCTCATAAAATCAGTTTTGAATAGGAACCCACCCATATGTTTTATGCTGTTCTTCAGGCAGTTAGCTTAATTAAGCCTCCTAGGCAGATTAGAGTCCCCCTGTGGAAACTAAATTGAGTTTAAATATAGAATTATCTCAAAATCTATGAGCTTTTGATTGATGCCCCCAGTTAATTTTGACACTTGAAGTGGCTTCCTGCTTATCTTCACTTTAGGAAGATGAATAGTTATGGAAACGACCTCATTAACTCTTTGATGCCAGTCATTGGAATTTATAGTAGTTATTATGCCTAAACTTGAGGCTAGGAGAGAAAAATAATCAGTCTATTAGGCATATTTGCTTCATATTTTCATCTTGTTCCACTTCACCGTCACACCCACAGACACTGCCAGAAATGTGAAATTGTGTGTCCAATGACATAAGAGGACATTAAGAAAAAAGTCTCCAGATGAACACGGCTCTCACCAGTACGAGGACCCCTTACATCTCAAGATTTTTTTTTAATCTCAGGTCACCAACAGATTGCATCCTCTGTGCCCTCATATCATCTCAGCCTGAATAAGCAAGCATTCAATCACCATAATAAAATCTTTACTCTGAAGAAAGGGGTACATTATGAGTCATCTGAAAATAAAAATAAGTAAATGAATGAATTCAGGAGGGTAAAAATTATTTCTTGAAGTTAGTTTCAAGTAGTTATAAAAAGAGGTAATTAGGCTAGGAACTTAACCTAAATCATACAACTGAGGTCATACATCTAATATCTTCTAGGTTCATCAAGGCTAACTTGCTAAAAGTGTTCCATATATTTTCATTCATTGTTAACCCTTTACAAATAAAAATCTCACTCATTTTACATTTTTTACACTTTACTTCTTTTTGAAAAGTAGGTGTATTTAGGGTGAAAATGATTTAAACAAGAACTCTCAAACATCACTTATCACCCTCAATGTTTTCCTTTAGGAAATAATATCAGTACTACCTCAGAGAGGTCCAGGAATGATCTCAGGTGACTTAGTGCATTTGAAAATGCTTTTTAAATGGAAAAATTACTAAATCAATATTTGTTATGTAGAACAAACACTAGGCAGATTTGTTTTTCAAATGCTTAGATCCCTGAAAGTGCAACTGGGGAGAAAGGAAAGAACTTTGAAATAGAATTTAAAAGATTTAGATCCTTTTCAACTTCATTGTAAGAGCAAGTTACTTACTCTCTCTGAGCCTCGTCTCTAAAGAGAGGCCAGGGTGTTATGATCGCTGTGGTAGATTGCAAAAATGGTCCAAATTTTTTCCCTCTCTTTGTCCATGTCTTTTGACCAGGTGGTGCCTTCCCTCTCAACCTCTGGGGTTTCGGTTAAAGGACTTGATTTAGCCAATATAATGACCTAGGATTAATAATGTGCCAGTTCTAAGCATAGTTTTCCAGAGGCCTTGTGTGCTTCCATTTGTTCTCTTGCACCCTTGTCATCACTCTGAGAACATACCCAGATTGGCCTCCTGGAGGATGAGAAACTTGTGGATCAGAGCCCAGTTTCCCAGCTACAATCAGCAGAGTTGTCTAACTGACCCCAGATTCATGAACAAGAAATGGTTATTATTATTTACCACTACAATTTTGTGGCTATTTGTTATATAGCAATATTGTGGTGCTAAATAACTGCTACAGTCACCAGCTTCCCAAGCCAAATCATAGTATTACTATGTATCAGAAATAAAATCATATAAGTAAGAAAGATGTTTTATAAATCATAAAACTCTTTTCAAACGTATAATTGATAGAGTTGTCTGGATGACCTAAAAGTCTAGGTAAAAGTCTGCTATAGTTCCCTGGTACACATATGGTATATATTTTACCAACATTTCATAGTGTGGTTTTATACAATTTATTCACTTATTCATTCATTTATTCATGTATGAAAAGTCCAGAAATATTTCAATTCCAGAATTCCAGTAAAAATATAATAAAATTACCTATAAATTATTTTGGGGGATTATTACATCAGTTTTTTTAATTGGAAATAAAACACTGTAATTCTAGAGAATGATTGCATTCATCCTATACATCCTTAAACAAGAGTACATGTAAATCATTCCAGACAGTTGTCTATCATTCTCTTTAAAAATCTTCTGGGAAAGGAGTCTACACCTACTTATTAATTATGTCAGGATTTAACAATCCTTTCTTTCAGAGATATTACCAACTCATAAATTTCTTCTGAATTCATCTAAGATGCAATATTTTTTCTATTGCAACCAAAGTAAAAATTAAAATGACTAACTGAATTCTCACAATCATTCTTTATATATTCTTGAGAGCAACTAGCCTTTTTTGCCTTTAGGCTTACCAGCAATTGATTTTATTTTCATTATGAGAACATGTATTCTAAATATATAATTATTAACCAAGAAAGCTTTTAATAGTCTATCAATAATCTCACATTTTCAGTTCTAGAGTTTTTAATCTATAAAATGGAGATACAATCCTTCCAACCTTGAAGGATTTCCCTCAGGGACACAGATATCCCAATATACCCCTAAGCATACTCTATCTTTCATGTTCAACCATCTTTCTAAGCACAGTACCTGCTCTGATAATAATAGTTAATGAGATCCCCTAAACCAAAATGGGGGGGGGGGGTGAGTGTATACCTACAAGGAATTTGCTGGAAATTTTTAGAGCAGTTCTGGTGGCCAAATAGCAAAACTCAAGTCCCCTCCTACAGTCATGATTCGTGGACCTCCCATCAATGCCCAAGGGCAGAGGAGTAGACTACGTTCTTCCCCTGCTCTGATACTCCCCCAGGTACTTTCAGGGCTGCTTATTGGTTGTTACTACACCAAGAACAATTTTTCTAGGAGATTATCCAATACTTTCAATGATGGACTTTGCTTAATGAAGGCAAAGGACATTAAGTAGAATATTCCTTCATTTTCATTGCAGAGCATGGGATCAGATAGAATTCTAACAGAAGCATGTTAAACAACTGTGTTGAACCAGGATTATTATTGTATTTAAGATTTTATTCAACTGGTTAAATGCCTTGCCTTATGTAAAACAGGATACCTCTAAAAAATACCAGTAAGGATTGTGTTCCCACAAAATATTTAACTTGCTTTGGGCAACAGTACAAGAATTCACAGAAGTAGTAGAATTATGCTTTAATGAACCATACAGAACATCAAAATTGCCTCATCACATTACAATTTCAATTAAGCAGAGAATTACAACTGCTAGTGTACAGAAAAGTACACTTTTCTGGAGTTTGGATTGTTGGTTTTTCTTATTTATTTTTGCTAAAATATATAGGGTAAACTCTTCCCCACCCCATCTCTTCTCCCTGTCTAAGTACTTCAAGAAGTATTTTAAATTAAACTCTGTTATGTGCCCTGTAATATCTGAATAATAGCAATGTCAATTTTTATAACATTTGTCAGGGTTCAAGATTCATAAGTACATCAATATTTCTTAATCTTTTCTTAAGTCCCAAACCTCTATTTTCAAATGTCTGCCTCTGCCATTGACTGACTATGTGATTGTAGAAGAGGACATTTACTGTTCTGGACTTTAGTTTCCTCATATGTAAAATGAAGGTGTTAAATGATTAAATCACATTTATGATCACATACAACTTCAATAGTTTGTGATTCTAGCACCTCCTTAAGGATCTAAAAGGTATATACCACCCAAAACAACCAAAAATACAGTTAGATGTTTTATAAACCTGATTATTCTCAAGTATTTCCAATTTTGATACCAACCAGGGATCGCTCAGTGTTAAAAACTCAGGATAATGGTTGATTTCTTAAACTTCCGTCAATCCTAAGGCCGCAGTGTCCCTCAAATGCCACTTCTCTCTTTTTCGTCTTCTTTGGAGAAGCCATATGGTAATTACTTTTCCTGAATTAGTGAAATGGTCTCCTGACTGACCTACCTGGTAGCAGTTTCTCTGACTTATAAACCACCTATCACCTCAATATCAAAGTCACCTCCTTCAGTTACAGATTTGATGAAGCCATTCTCACTGCAAATGGTTCCTCATGTCCTTCAGAAATAAGTTCATATTCCTTATCCTGGCTTGAAAAGTGTTCCAAAATATAAAGCATTTTATTTCTGTTTACTACCCACCTTATATAGCTACCATTCCCCAATCAGGGTGATAATGAAGCATCTACTTTTCCCCGTGGTAGTGAAGATCAAAAGAGATGATGTGTGTGACACAGGCTTAAAACTGTACCTAGTACAGAACAAGTGCTCAATTAGTGTTAACTCTTATTACACGTCCTCTCACTCTGACCTAAACTTTCCACACCTGCCTTTACCTTGCCTATGCTTTAAATCCAATTCAAATACCTCCTCTTTTGTGAAGTCTTCTTCATGATGTGTCAAAATTAACCTCCCCTTGTACTGTCTCCAGAGCACCGCCCTTAAAAATCTGCTGTATCAATGTTCAGTACACCCCACAGTATAGACAGTTCATCCAGTCATTCATTCATTCAATGAATATACTATTTCAAGTGCCTACTATGTAGACAACATTGTTCAAGGTTTTAGATATAAAGGAGTAAACAACAAAAAATGTGTGTTCTGCTTCCACCGAGCTTGCATTCTAATGTGGAGAGATGGGTAATAAAGTAAATACGTAATACAATTAAGTGTTCTGAAGTGCCTAGGGCAAGAGCAGGAGGACCAGCTCTACATACTCAACCACTTCTTCCACATCGGAAGTTCCCTGTGGCCTGAGCCCATCTCATTCTCCTTTTCTGCCTCTCGTTACCAGCACTGTTTGCCATTGTGTACAATGAATGCATATTGGGTCGAACTTGAGTTTGTAATGAAAACAACATTTTAGGCAAAAGGCTTAAGCTCTCTAATTCAGTTGCCCCCTCTGAAAAGGAAATTAAAAATACTTACTTACACGTTACTGGGGAAAAGAAATAAGATGTCCATAAAATACCTATATTTTATACTGGCAATAAGCAGACTCCATCAGATGCCACTATTGTTGTTTTTAACAAACTTTTCTAAAAGTCTTGTAATAGTTGACTCATAAGAACATGACCTGGTTAAAAGATTCATTTTAAAGACTATTTTGAAAATTTTCAGTAAAATATTGTTATTCTTGGCCACCTGTGGAGATGTGGAAATGGTCTTGTTATATGAAACTAGACATTTTTATGACATTTATTAAAACCATGTTTTACTCTGAAAATATTTTAAAATTTCCAGCAGATTTTTAAGACAAGGAAGGGTCAAAGAATTACTTTTTGGATGAATGATTTAATAAAATAATAACCGAGTTCAGGAATAGCTAGAGATATTAACATAAATAGTAATAGAAAAGCCATCAGCCCAACTCAAGGGCTACTTATGATCAAAGAGACCTTCAAAATCTTTTGATCTAACCTTTAATTTTACAAATGAGCCACAGAGGAGAAATGACTTGCCACATACATCACGAAACGCTGCAGAGCAGGCAGTAAGCTTCACCTTCCAGCACTCCCCTTCAAAGGAAAGAAAAACAACTCTGCGTTTTCTCCTTCAGACTAGAAAGCAGTCTGTTGCCTCACAAAGGAAAATTATTTCTGTCCACCACACTCTAAGACTTTTCTGAAGTACATGCATGTGTATACTTCCGTAGTTTCCTGCCTTCGGGTAATCTTTGATATTGAAGAGTGGCTTTCTATTATTACCCAAGTGATCTGTTTGGGCATTTAAAGGTTTCCTTGAACTTTATTCCTACATGGCAAGCATGGTGAACCATTTTCCTACCCAGCCCTCTAGGCAGTGATCTGGCACATGGTACCCAACGCTAAATATTCTTTCTTATGCAGCATTGCTAAAGATGATGGCCTCCCCTTCCCCCCAAAAAAACAAACAAACAAACAAAAAACAGAAAATCAGCAGTAAAGAACACAGGCCTTTTTTTTCAGATAATAAAGTCTTGAGAAGGAGCAGAGAAGCAAATGGGTTTAATACAGACATTGAATCACAGATGAAAGAATCCAATCAAATACTGACAAAAGAAAAACATCCAAACAGGGTAGGTAAGCCACAACCTGCATAAAGTACCGAAACCACCTTGACAACCAAGCTCTCACACCTACTCTGGGGAAATTCAACACCCCATTAGAGGGGCAGGAGGCAGCCGTCCTGAAGGAAAACTCTATAACCAGTGAAGACAAGTTGATGAGACATTTGCCGAATCATCATTGCACACATGACACCCAAGATGTTCACACTCCTTTCTCTTCTAAGTGGTTTGGGGATTTTATAATGAGGAAATATGAGAAATCACAAAAGTAATAAGCCTCACTCCCATATAGCTGTGATGGGAATAAAATAAGGCCACTTCATAACACTTCTCCTTTAGGATATTTCCCTTTCAAAAATACAAAATAACCTCTTCAAAAACATTGTTTAGGGAAAGATTAACTTGCATTTCTGTTGCTCTAAATGAAATGAAAGTTGTCTTAGGCTAACAATACTAGTAATTACAAGCTAAAATAAATAATACCATTAGTAATAATATTTGCAATCATGCAGTCTCAGCATCTTCATCTCTACTACTTAGTCCTGGCCACCATCATTTGTCTCATTTTCTGAAAAAGACTACTACCTGCTCTCGTTTTTAAATGAAGATTAGATTATGCCTTTCCGTCTACACTCTGCAATGGCTCCTCATTCCTCTTTGAAGAAAACCCAACATTTCTCCCTTGAGTAGCCAGGTCCTGACTGACCTGTCCTCTCCCTGTCTCTCTGACCTCCATCCTTCTCCCATTGTTTACCACCGTAGGGGAGGAAAAAATTTTCCTCTACCCTTTATGGTTCTTAGGCTGATCTAATAAATAAATTAAAATAAGGTAGATTGGTAGGAAAAAAAAAAAAAGTTCAATTATATACGTATGGAGGCCCCATAAGAATATGGGACCCAAGGCCAAGTTGGGAAGTTGAGGCTTCTATGCCATCCTGAGCTAAGGAATGGGATAGGGGCCTGGGCGTCAAAGGGGAAAAGGGCAACTCACAGGACAAGAAGAATTTTGGTAATTAGATGTTTGTCCTGCCATACAGATAGGTCATTCAGATAAAAAGTTATCTCTAGTAAATAGCCCTTTTTCTGGGCCAGGTGCCCCATCTAAATTCTTTCAGGTAGTTAAGGGAGACGTAAAGTTTTTCTTGAGTCTGTGAGTCTTGCTTGCCTTCAGCTCAAAATAATCCACACACCAATGTGGTACATTTTGGGAAGGCTCACTCTGAACCCTTTCACCATTCTCCTGTCATGTTGGGTGTTTTACTGTTCTTCACACATGCCAAGATTTCTCCCATCCTCAGGGCGTTTACCTTTGCTATTCCACTTGCCTGGAACACTTTTCCTCCCAGGTCTCTGCACCTCTCCCTAATTCACCTTATTCTAGTGTCTACATAAATGTCACTTTCTCATAATGACTGCCATCCTCACCCTATCCAAAACCAATCTCAGTCTCGAATCACTCTCTTTGCCTCACCTGGCTTTACCATCTCGCTGGGGCTTTTCACCTCATTGCACTTACCACTATCTGATATTCGATTATATAGGCATGAGTTTATTTATTTACCATGCGTCTTTCCTCACACAGGTCAGCAGCAAGCAGCAGGGACTTGGCTTATTCTATACCATCTCTCCAAAGTCCAGAATAAGGCCTGACACATAATAGGTGCTCTATAAATAGTTACAGAATGAATCAATAAACAATAATAATTTAGTAAGTATCTACTACATGCTGACCGCTTTATTTATAGTATTTCTAACCCTAAACACATAAAACCCTGCCAGATAAAGATCATTCCCATTTTCTTATCTAGGGAGCAAAGAGTTCAGAGAGGTTGTGTAACTTTCCCAAATTCATACAGATAATAAGGGGCTGAGCCAGAAATGAATGCAGATCTCTCTGACTCAAAAGTCTATTTTCTTTTTGTTACACAATACAATGTTGAAGATATCAAAAAGTTGATATTAATAATAGTATATATTTATAAGGAACTTACCAAGCGCCAGACACTGTTATAAGTACTTTATACGCATCAGTTCATTTAAAGCTCAGGACAACACAAAGTATTGTTGCTTTTATCCCATCTCATAGATAAGGAAGCTGAAGCTCAAAGAGGTTAAGTCACTTGCCCAGGATAAAAAGCCAGCCAGTGGAATAATTAGGATTCAAGCTGAGGTCACCTAGATTTAGAATCTGTGCTTCTAACTGTCATCTTATAAAGTGAGATCAGATGCTTCCTTTGTGTCATTTCTAAAGTGAAACAGGTGAGGCACAAAGTGGTGTCAATTTCTCCACAAAGGTCACACTACAGCAGTCCTGCAACAGCCCCTCTGCCATTCAGAGTGTCCAGTCCCCAGAGCACACACAGGGCTCAGAACTGTCTGGAGAAGGCCATGGTCTACCATGCTGGGAGCCTAAAAAGTAGTAATAAAAAATAATATTTTGGACAGCATTTCAATGTATAGTTTACAAAGCACTTTAGCATAAACGTCCTGAACTAATTTTTAGAAGGTATTCATTTCCGATAAAATTGTCACACTGGTGGGGCTTCCCTGGTGGCACGGTGGTTGAGAGTCTGCCTGCCAATGCGGGGGACACGGGTTCGGGCCCTGGTCTGGGAGGATCCCACATGCCGCGGAGCGGCTGGGCCCGTGAGCCACAATTGCTGAGCCTGTGCGACTGGAGCCTGTGCCCCGCAACAAGAGAGGCCGCGATAGTGAGAGGCCCGCGCACCGCGATGAGGAGTGGCCCCCGCTTGCCGCAACTAGAGAAAGCCCTCGCACAGAAACGAGGACCCAACACAGCCATAAATAAAATAAATAAATAATTTTTTTTTAAAAATTGTCATACTGAAATGGGGCAGGACCCTGTGGGGCTCCTGGGCATGGAAGTCTTTCAAACAGTTGCTAATCAGGCAAGGGAGGGGATGCAGAGACAAAGGAGGAGCAGCCAAGAAACCACAGTGCAGCCTTGGGGCAGGGTCCTCTTTCCACCTCAGGGGGTACACATAACAATATCTTTGAGCTGTTTACAGAACTAAAACCCCCAACAAATGGAAGATGTTAGCATTTTTCATTCCAAAGAGAAGGTCATGGTTTGATAGCCTTGAGAACCAGAGAAGCTCATCAAGAGACCACCTGAGGCCAGATTAAAGGAGTGCAGGCCCTGCACATACCTTAATTCTCATCAGTAACCTCGCCCTTGAATCATTACCACAAAACTCCTCACCAAATCCTCCTGAGTTGGGACACACAGTTTTTAAGGGTCATGAGCCCGCTGTGTCCCCCTTTGCCTGGCAAAGCAATAAAGCTATTCTTTTCTGCTTCACCCAAAACTCCGTCTCTAAGGTTCAATTTGGCACCAGTGCACAGAGGTCGAGTTTTCAGCATCAATACCAATCAACCTACTTTATAACAAATTGCTTTGAATTAAATTGTTTTGTGCCAAATCACTGGTAACTGGTTTCCAAACCTATTTTCCAGGGGAGAAAACTGAGGATCAGTGAAGTTAACAAACAGACATCATATATGTCTTCAGGACTCAAAAACAAATCATTGCTTCCAAAGCAACTGAAGTAGGGAAGTTGGCAGGAAAGAGCTAATGCGACTTCCCTGAGGCTGCTATCTTTAGAAGTTCTTGCTTTCAAGACTGGCCCTTGGCTGGCATCTGGGAACATGGCTTTTAAAATGTTCACTAAGTGTAAAGTTAGACTGCTGTGCCAGCTTACTTAAATTGTACAAAAAATGATTTTTATGGTGAGCACCCACCCTTTTTCTGTCTTAGAGTCTGGAATTTTATTGGGCATGGGTGTCTCTGTGATCAGCCCCCAGTGAAAACCCTGAAATCAGTCACAAGCAGCCTTCCCTAGGCAGACACATTGCACATATGTGGATGTACTTTTATTGCAGAGGGAGAGTGTGCTGTGTGCGACCCCTACCAGGAGGAAGAGGACATAGGACGCCTGCACATGGATTTCTCCAGACTCTGCCTAATATGCTTTTCCCCTTTCTAATCTGGTGGTGTATCCTTACTGTGCTTCTCTAATAAACCTGAACTGTGAATATGAGAGAATGACGCTGAAATCTGTGAATCCTTCTAGCAAACCACCAAATGTGTGAGTGGTCCAGTAGGACCATGAGACAGAAAGCCAGTAGGAGAATGAAGGGCCCTTGACAAATGAGACAAGGGAGAGTGGAGAGGCCCCTCTGTGGATAAATCTGGAAGCTAGGAGATTCACTGGGGCTACACAGACCTTGTAATCTACACCTGAGTAGGAAGCCAGCCCCCACGGCTATGGAATTCATTGATACAAAGAGCAGGGGTGTGCCTCTAATAAAGAATTGTTAGTATTTATTCACCATCTGTCAAAATGAGGAGAGGAGGCTACCTGAGCAGTTGAAGTATAAACCCCAACACTTTCCAAGAGAGTTAAAAGTATGGGAGAGAAATTGACTTTTCTTGGCTGATATTCTGCGTACTGATTAGCAGCCCAAAGAGGCAAATTTATTCAAATCTACCTCCCTAAAACAAATGTCATCTTTCCCGGGGGAGTAAAATGGTGTGGAACTATATATAGGGTACACCATTTAACATTCCTTTTTCAGGAAAATTCCTCTCCACACTCCTTTGCGTTAGATGTATTTGGAACCTGGATAGCAACTGAACCTCTTTTCAAAAGTGATGGCTAACTAATCCCTTAGGTCTTACCTGATCCCATGCTGTGCAATCTGTGTATACACTGCAATTTATGCTGTGTGATCTCTTAATAGATGACTACCCGACGGCAAATTCATTTTGGTATTTTAATAATCAAGCTCACTTCTAGTCCAAGACACACCAGCTTTCTTTTAACACTTTCCCCGTATTAAGCTTTTCAGAAAGAAACTGACCTCCCCATATACTTACGCACATATGCACACAGTTACAAGTTCCTTCTATCAAGGGAGATTTGGACTCAGAAAGCACTTAAACAGAGTGGGAACCACTCATCCAAAATGGCCAAGAGAGAGCCAACTAGAGCAAGAATTGTGACTCTTATAATATAAAAAAGACCTAGGAGTCCAGTGCTCCCATCACAATATTTACAGGGAGGACTTCCCTGGTGGCGCAGTGGTTAAGAATCCACCTGCCAATGCAAGGGACACGGGTTCATTCCCAGGTCTGGGAAGATCCCACAAGCTGTGGAGCAGCTAAGCCTGTGTACCACAACTACCGGTCCTGTGCTCTAGAGCCTACGTGCCACAAGTACTGAGCCAACATGCCACAACTACTGAAGACCATGCACCTGGAGCCCGTGCTCCACAACAAAGAAGCTACCGCAATGAGAAGCACGCACGCTGCAGCAAAGAGTAGTCCCCGCTCGCTGCAACTAGAGAAGGCCCACGTGCAGCAAAAAAGACCCAATGCAGCCAAAAATAAATAAATAAAATAAAGAAAGTTTTTTTAAAAATTAAATATTTACAGGGTTGTCATTTCACAAAGGGCAGGGCTAAAGTCATGCCAACAGGGGAAATATCCCTTCCATATATTAGATATATTTTTCTTGGAAAAATAAATGGATGCTCAGACTAAAAACAAATGTGCTTTCTTTTTGGTTAGCTGGGAGGAAAAGTGAATATAATTTAGGTCATATCATCACCTTCAAACACAGGGCTGAAGCCTACTAAAACCCCTACCCTGCCTTTGGAGTCATCATATGGACTGCATGTGTCCCACCAGATTCATATGTTGAAATCTGAACCTCCAGTGTGATGGTATTAGAAGGTGGAGACTTTGGGAGGTATTTAGGCCATGAAGGTGGAGTCCTCATGAATAGGATTAGTGCCCTTATAAGGAGAGACTTGAGAGCTTGCTACCACTCTCTGCCATGTGGGGAAACAACAAAAAGGAGGCCATCCACATACAACCCAGGAAGCAGGACCTCTCACCAGACACCAGATCTGGCAGTGCCTGGATCTTGGACTTCTTCACCTCCAGAATGTGAGAAATAAATGTTTGTTGTTTTAGCCACTCAGTCTAAGGTATTTTGTTACAGCAGCCTGAGCTGAAAAAGACACCCTGATCATTAAAGGAGTATCAGTTTCTTGCATTCACAAGCTATCAGGATGTTCAGAAAGAGACAGAAACTTCTCCTTAAGTAAGAAGTGAAACTTCCTAAGAGATGGCAGGGTACCAGACTCCATGGGTCTGAAATCAGGGTTCTCAAGAAAGAAGGGAGAAGTGGGGATGGAGGGAAGTCAGAATGAAAGAACATTCACATGGCTCACACTTTTGTAAAAGGTCTGCCTTCAAAAACACCACCTTCCCGTTACACATCTCCATCAGTGCAAAGTAACTGGATCTGAGGAAAACTAGTGAGTTGGGATATAAATTGGAAAGAAAGTCTGAGACTTCTCCAATCATCTTATGAAGAATTTGTGGGTAAGAATTGGAAGGATTTTTTCCCACTGTAATTAACTAAGGGCACCACTAGAACAACATAGCTTTCCAGTAGCAAAAAGGATCCCTCTTGGAACACATATCCAATAAGACAAGTCTGCCCAGGTAGGAAGTTTCTAGAATCAGAAATCAGGTTTATTCATTTTAGGATGCCATTTTCTACACCAGGCAGGTATGCAGTAGATGCTTAACAATTTGTTATAGAAGAATGAAAGAGAGTTGATTCCTACATCCAAAATGCAACCACCTCTACCTCTATTTTGGTCTGTTGAAAATGTATACACCTTGGAAATCCTCTGCAACGTTTTCTCTAATTCTCCTGGCTGTGTACAGTCTCTTTCTCCTTAGAATGCTTATTGCACTCCATTATCTTAATGAAAATTATCTTAATCAAGCTTGAAATAAAGACCTCTGTTTATTTTGTTCTCATCCTTTTCTCTAGTCCACTCCATCCCTGACGCCATGTACTACAAGCTCCTTGAATATCATCTCTCTGCCCATAAACTGTTCTATTATAGTATAGAGCAGAGTGCCTTACCTATAGGAAGTTCAGATTTTTTAATTTGATTTTATACTCATGCAAAATAGTCTACAGATTATTTTTTTCTGTTTCCACTTCTCACATGACAGTGCTATCCTTAAATAACGCTACAATATTCATTCCCAATTTATTTTGTAAAGCAAATAATTATCGTTATATTTATTATGCACATTCCATAGTTGTATCATAATATCACACATTTTTCTATTCCTTGCCACTAACAATAAAAATCTCTTCATTTATGAACATTTTTACTGTTTTGGAAAGTCTATTTCCTCCATCCTGTGCTGGATAAATATGCTCATTTTATCTACTCACCTGATGTTGCACCTCAGGTCAAACTGGATATACTCTGTGGGGATCCTGAGGGTAAGGTTTGACTCACTAGATGACTTGTTAATCCACATCGGCCAAAACACTTCTGACTTCTCATTTGTAAAATGAGATTTTAAAACCTTCATCATTATTTATTAAGCATCCACTATACCCAGGGAACCTAATAAAAGAGACTGCATTCAAAGAGCTTAAAAATAAGACCTCTGCTTGCAGCAAGGGGACATGGCAGGAACTTTCACCAGGATCATTCATTTCAAGCATTTTCCATATTAAAAGGTTCCAATCATATATGGGTTCAGGTGCACAGTTTGTGAGAAGGCTGGCAAAGGATTCCTAAGGGAGAGGCTGTATCCTAGTGGCAGAGAAGGACGAGGATTTGAGACGCCCACAGCTGGAGCAGTCGAATAACATAGGGAGAAAGGAAGACAATATTAGAGGTTAGTTCAGAGCATTAAAAAATTTGCAGGCGGCTTCCCTGGTGGCGCAGTGGTTGAGAATCTGCCTGCCAATGAAGGGGACATGGGTGCGATCCCTGGTCTGGGAAGATCCCGCATGCCGCGGAGCAGCTGGGCCCGTGAGCCACAATTACTGAGCCTGCGCGTCTGGAGACTGTGCTCCGCAAGAAGAGAGGCCGCGATAGTGAGAGGCCCGCGCACCGCGACGAAGAGTGGCCCCAGCTTGCCGCAACTAGATAAAGCCCTCGCACAGAAACGAAGACCCAACACAGCCAAAAATAAATCATAAATTTATAAAAAAAAAAAATTTGCAGGAACACTAAGGCCGTTTCCTTTGCAGAGATATTAACAAGTTGTACACATTAAGACAAATACTCTAACCACTTCTTGTGTTACCTGTAAGGATCCATTTCATTTATAACCACACCGAGTACAATAACCACCAACTCTTTATTCAGGTCACAAAATTCCACCCAAAACCAGTCATGACTGGACTCCTAAACAGGTTTTTTTTTTCCTTTCAAAAAAATCCTAATTTTTCTACTTTTCACTCCAGACAATGAGTCAGATCCTTTCTACCCTTAGCTCCCTCATATCATATTAAATCAAGTCAAAGAGTGTCAGCTTTATTTACAGAATTGATTCACCAAAAATTCTCTCTTAGAATTGAGAATTCATTTTATCTTTGGCCCTATTCCCTTTATTCCTTTCCGTTTATCTGAGTGGGGTAGTTCTTGTTTTCTCTTGCTGTGAAATTAATAAATTAAACCCAAGGTAATTGTTTTCATGTAATCAACACCAGTGGTACAAGCACCAAAGAATTCTAATAAGAAATATCCACGAAGAAGTCAAAGTTTTTCATTATACAGCCCTATTTTTTAGTTTCCTTTTCAATTTATAGCTTAAAGAAGTATCAGTTAGTTTTATTGTCTCTACCCTATTTGTCTCATAGTCACAGAACTTAGAGCTCAGGGGAACTTTGGAGGTCATATAATCCAATTCATTAATTTTACAGGTAAGAAAAAGAAAGGCATTTAATAGCAGAGCCGGATCCCATGACCCCAGACTGAGTGTTCTTATCCCTTTATTGCCCCTCCTCCCTGCTCTGCAGTGTTCCTAAGGCGGAAATCTTAAGCTTTATTTCCATCTCCCATTTGGAATGCAGCTTCCAAAGACAGCTATAACTAGAAGTCCCCATATAAATCACGTCTAATGATTTGGAATGTGCCTGTGGAGCTTCATATCGAAGGTTTACCTCTGAAATCCACACTTCATGTTCAGTAGTTAATGTTTCTTAGGCAAATACATCCCTTCCTGAGAAATTAATTAATCCTGATTATAAAAATTCAGCTCCCAAGGATTTGAAATCACACTTACCCAAGAGATTTAACTTAGGTAAATGATTTCCTATTAATTACCCCTTAAATGCATCTACATGTTTATAGAAAAAAAAAATTAAAGTTTCAGTTAAAACTCCAGGAAAGCATACGCTATTTGCAAAACATAGCTTCTGATGAAATGTTATTTTCTATTTGTCAAATATAATTTGCAGCTGTGTATAAACAAACTTTCCAATTTCTATAGAAAGTCTAATTTTTTACTTTCCTTAAATTAAAAACATAAAATATGAAGCAAACAGCTAAGAGGAGATATATTTAAAAGATGCAAATTTTAATTTTGTTCTTGCCATAGTTTTCTCAAAATGAAGCATCTGGTGTCAAACTCAAGAATTAGCACTAACTTTTAAAAGGCACTGTTTCACTGTTGAGTGGTGAAACAGTGTTCCTGGAAGAAATAAAATCATCTGATAAGTATAACAAAAGTAGATTAGAGTTAACAATAAAAACTGTAAAAAAAATAATTATACAAGCTATAAGAATGTTTTCTTGCTTATTTATGTTTCTGGTTTAATCTTTGAGCTAAAATGAAAATAGCTTCCATTATGAAATGTCATATAAATAACAGATACACATATTTATTTCTGAAATAGTATCTCAGAATGAGTAGCTTTGTGGTATACATTATTGGAATGCATTAAATATAATGAAGGGTAGCAGAATATGCCACCCCAAAATATGCCTCTTTGGTATAAGGATTATTTTGAGCTGAAGGCAATTAAAATGATGCAGTTATGAAAAAATGCTCTCCACCCTTCCTCTGTTTTGCCTAAAAGTGGGACATAAAATTTGTAAAGGCGTCTCTCCTCCCCTTTCTATCAGGAAGATAGAGACACTGGAGACAACTCTAGACCCTTATCAGCCCAGAGATATCACCAAATGAGCCTACATAACAATCCTTACAACTAACCTTTATACAGTCAATCATCCATATCCGTGGTTTCCACATCCACAGATTCAACCAAATTCAAACTGAAAATATTTCCAAAAAATTCCAGAAAATTCCCAAAAGCAAACCTAAATTTGCAACACAGCAGCAACTATTTACATAGCATTTACACTTTATTAAGTATCTATAAGTAATCTAGAGATGATTTAAAATATACAGGAGAATGTGAGTAGGCTATATGCAAATATTACATCATTTTGTATAAGAGACTTGAGCATCCACAAATTTTGGTGTCTGGGTGGGGTCCTGGAACTAATCCCTGTGCATACCAAGGGATAACTATATTCCATTTGTTCCCCACATTATTTATCTTCCCACAATTTGCTACCCTAGAAACTGAAGGTCTTTTTCCTTTGTCTTGTCACCTCTCTAAAAATTTGTTGTTCTTTTGTTAAGATGCTACAAAAGCCCAAGTTTTAAACACCTCTTTGATTTACTCATCAGTAAGTGCCCCCATGTATACGGGTAATGCACATGTTAATGAATTTATATTTGTTTTTCTGTTGTTAGTCTGACTTTTGTCACTTTACTGGGCTCCAGTTGGAGAACCTAAAATGGGTAAAGGAAAAATAAAAATTCTCCACCCCTACAAAAAATTTATAAATATTTGCAAAAACAAACAAATTTAAAGAATTTGAGCTTCTTGAAGTCAAAGTCCATGCCTGTCATGTTCACGATTGCATTTTCAGGATCTGGCCCAGTACCTGACACACAGTAAGTGCTTGTAAAAATGTCTCAGCGAATGTGAAAGCATCACACTTTCTGTGTTACTCAGCATCCTCGTTGACTAACAACAAAACACACAAGGCAACTTTAAGCAGAAATGAAATTTATTGAATAACTTTAGGTAACTTCCAGAACTAACCTGAGAGCCAGAAGGTCAGGATTCAAGGCTCTGCAGCCAGAAAAAACTCCCAAACCACAGACTGGGACTCTTCCAGGGAAGAACCCTCTGCCGCTTTCACTGGATACAAGCCCTGTAGTTTGCACTGCTGATATTGGGTGGCATGGTCCCTGAACCTGTACATCAAAATTATCATCTTTTTCTTGCTATTCCTCACCAACATGCAAAGCTCACATCCGACTCTCTAACCTCTTACTCTATCTAGCATACTAATCACTAAGGACGTGATCTGCTCCCTAGCTGAGAGTTTTACCAAATATTTCCTTCCTGAATATGACGAATCACCATGCTGTTAGCTTCTGTTTCCTTATCGCCAATCAACTAACCATTCAATCAACACTACATAACTTAGGGTCTTGTTATAGTGGCATGCCAATTCTGACAACAAATGTCCATACCAGTCAGGATAGACTAGGTCTGGCTGCAATAATAAAAAAAGCTAAAAATAGCAGTCACCTAACACAACAAGAATTCATTTCTCATTTCAGTATGGAGACTCTGCCCACTGCAATCATTCAAAGATCCAGGCTGACAGGAGCCCCTTTGTGACATATTTTTTCAAAGATTTTGAGTCAGAT
This sequence comes from Balaenoptera acutorostrata, assembly GCF_949987535.1. Classification (NCBI taxonomy): domain Eukaryota; kingdom Metazoa; phylum Chordata; class Mammalia; order Artiodactyla; family Balaenopteridae; genus Balaenoptera; species Balaenoptera acutorostrata. Next base: position 47,370,697 of record NC_080067.1, on the reverse strand, counting down.
AAAGATGAATATGCCAATGGACGTATATGCAATGAAAGCTCCCACCTACATTTTGTTGATCAAAGCAAGTCACCTGATTATATCTACAAGTCACAAGATAACACCCAACTAGAAAAGGGACGGGGAAATGCAATCCCACCATTGACTAGAAAAAAATTCAAACATATTTGGTGTACAGTATTTATGACAGAACACCTTTAGTAGGCAGGATTGATCATGTGAAATATTTCTGAAACATAAGGAAACATGTTCTAAAGATTCTGAGTGAATACCAAAAACTGATAACATTTTCTTCAGTGTCTAAAATTGTTTCTCTCAAATATATAACCTCAACAGTTGTTAGAAAATAATTTTACCATTTCTTAATTTAGTTTAAATTGAAGATAGAAAATTATATAGAAATGGATGAATCACATTTATTTGACTTAGTAATTTCATGATGTGGTAGACCAACTCTAGAGTGCCACCAGTAATTCCCACTTTCTGGTGCCCTCTCCTTTGTGTAACCCTATTCCCTAGAACATGGAAGGGTCCTGTAACTTGTTTCTAACTAATAGAATATGGCAAGGGATCGACAGTCACTCCTTTGATTATGTTATGTTACATAAGAGTCTGTCTAAGCACACTGGAGTAAGACACTCTTCTGCTAGGCTTCAAGAAGTGAACAGCCACATTGTGAACTGCCTACAGAGAGGACCACACAGCAGGGAATTGTGGGTACCCCCTGGGATCTGACAATAATCTTCATCTGACAGCTAATAAGAAGTTAAGATTATCAGTCATACACCAAAAAGAAATGAACTCTGTCAACAACTTTAATGAGTTTGGAAGCAGACCCTTCCCCATTCAAGCCTCTGAATGAAAATGCAGCCCAACCAATATCTTCATAGCAGTCCTGTGGGACACTGAGCTAAGTTGAACTTAAAATCCTGCCCCATGGAAACTGTGAGATAATAAATGTTTGTGTTTTATTAAGCAGCTAAATTTGGGATAATATGTTACACCACCATAGAAACTAATACACCTGCTTATTGCAATTCAACTTTGCTACCCTTATTTATCTTTTACATTGTTTTCCTTTTTTTATTTGAAACTTTTTATTTTGATAGTGTAAACTTACAATTATGAGAATCCTGCAAGAAAGTACAGTATGTTCTATATCCAGATTCATCAATTGTTTATAATTTGTTCATTTGCTTTATCATCTTCTCTCTCTCTCACATGCACACACATATGTGTGAATGTGTGTGAATAAATTTTTTTCCGAGTCATTTGAGAGCAAGATGGAGAAATGTCTCCTTATTTCTAAACCCTTCATTTCTTAAAAAAAATAAAAGTGGGCTTCCCTGGTGGCGCAGTGGTTGAGAATCTGCCTGCTAATGCAGGGGACACGGGTTCGAGCCCTGGTCTGGGAAGATCCCACATGCCACGGAGCAGCTGGGCCCGTGAGCCACAATTGCTGAGCCTGCGCGTCTGGAGCCTGTGCCCCGCGACGGGAGGGGCCGCGATAGAGAAAGGCCCGCGCACCGCGATGAAGAGCGGTCCCCGCACCGCGATGAAGAGTGGCCCCCGCTTGCCGCAACTGGAGAAAGCCCTCGCACGAACCGAAGACCCAACACAGCCAAAAATAAATAAATAAATAAATAAATAAATAAAATCAAGAAAAAAAAAAAATTGGCAAAAAAAAAAAATAAATAAAAAAAAAATAAAAGTAGTATTTTCTTATGTAGCAGTATAATTATGAAAAACAGGAAATTTGTTTAATTTTTTAATCCACAGTTGATATTCAAATTTCATAAATTGTACCAATAAAGTCTTTTGTAGCTATATTTTCTTTTCTCTCTCAGTCCAGGATTCACATTAAACTCATGTCATAACACTACAGTTTCTTGTATATTTCTTAGCCTATCTCAGTCATTCTTGACTTGAGACTTTTGAAGCAATAAATACCAGAGTTTATTTGAGGTTTCCTCATGATTGACTTCAACATATGCATTTTGGGCAGAAACACCATAGAAGTGATGTTGTGTCCTTCTCATTGCATTGTATCCAAAGCCACTTGATGTCTGTATGTCTCATTACAGGTGAGGTTAACCTTGATAACTTGGTGAAGGTGGTATACCCAGTTTCTCCATAGCATAGTTACCATTATTCAATTTGCAATAAACGATTTGTGACAGAATCTTTGAAGTAATGTAAGTTTCCCGTTCCTCAAAAACTTTACCTACTAGTTTTAATACCTATTGAAGATATCCTAACTCCATAATTCCTTCTGTATTTATTTGTTAACATTCTGTTGTACGGAAGAGCTTTTCCTGTTCCTTATTTTTTTATTTATTTCTTACTTATATCATTATAGACCCCTGGATTATTATTTTATTACCATGTGTAAAATAGATAGCTAGTGGGAACCTGCTGCATAACACAGGGAGTTCAGCTTGGTGCTCTGTGATGACCTAGATGGGTGGGATGGGGTGGGGGAGGTCCAAGAAGGAGGGGATATATGTATACATAGAGCTGATTCACTTTACTGTACAGCAGAAACTAACACAACATTGTAAAGCAATTATACTCCAATAAAAAAAATCTATTATTATCTTTTTTTTAAATTTAGAAGCCCAATTTGGCCCAGATTTAGCCGGTAGGGAGCCCCTTCAAGTTGGTGCCTGTGTCTTTTTGACAAGTCCCCATCATTCTCTAAGTACTTCCTTACTTTCTAGCATAGCAAGATATCTCAGGCTTATCTTATATTTTCCCCACATTGGCCCTTGATATCAACTATTTCTCCAAGGAGCTCTGGTTTCTTTTAGAGAACAGTATTTAGTAACCAAGAAATGGGTGCTAGGTGTACTCACTGCTACTGGAATGGCATTTCTTCCAAGCCTCTTCAGTGTACAAAGCTAGAAAAGAGAAAACATATATAATGTGTACACAAACACACACAATGAGTTCATTTTAATACCTCCAAATCTAATTCAGCACCACAGGGTGCATTCTAGTCTTCCATCTATCCCTATTTGTAACTCCCTCCTCCAACATTTAGACACTGGGTTTCCATTATGTTCAATATATTTACTCATTTTTCTCAAGCTTACACTACACTAAAAGGAATTTCAGAACCACTAACTCATACCTCTGTGGCAAGCAAACCTATTATTAGAATTCAGTAGCTTGGGGGCAGGGGGATATTGAGGGGTGGTAAAATTTAGATCCAATGTAATGCACAAATGTTAAGGGTACAATTTGATGAAATTTTGACAAATGGATACACCCACTAACCCCCATTCCTATCAAGATATAAAATATTTCCATTATTCCAGAAAGTTCACTTATGCCTCATCTCAGTTAATCCCCATACTTTTCTGGGTTTGTTTGTTTACTTGTTTTACCATAGACTAGTTCTCAAAATAGTTAGTTATGATTTGCCTGTTCTTAAAATTTAAATGAATTTAATTACATAATAAACAGGTACTTCTTTGTATACAGCTTCTTTCACTCGGCAAAATATCTGCGAAATTCATTCACGTTGTTGTGTGTATAAGCAGCTTGCTCCTTCTTACTGCAGAATATCTGCCCTGTGTGAATATCCCTGTTTTGTTTACCTGTTCTCTTGTTGATGAATATGGGGTTGTGTCTGATATTGGAGTATAATCAGCCATATGCTATGAACATTCTTGTATAAGACTTTGTTTTAATATGTTTTTATTTCTCCTGAGTAAATATCTAGGAGTATAATTGCTGAGTAATAGGACACATATATGTTTAACCTTTCAGAAATCACCAAACCTTTTTCCAAAGGGTCCCTTTGGAGTATACTACTTATATTCCCAAATCAAGCAGTTCCATGTTCTCATATACTTGCCCAAATTTTTTGTTGGCCTTTTTAACATTAGCTATTCTGTAGATTGGTAGTGTCATTTCACTGTTGTTTCTATTTGTGCTTCCCTAATACCTGATAATGTTGAGCATGTTGTCATGTGTTTACTGACTGACCGTTGTACACATTCCTTTCTGAAGTGTCTGTTCAAGTCTTTTGCCCATTTTTAGCATTGGCTCTTTTTTACCATTGAGTTATAGGAAATCTTTATACATTCTGCACATAAATTCTTTGCCAGATATATGTTTTGTAAATATTTTGTCCAAATGTGTGATCTATTAATTTTCTTAACAGTCATTTGATAAGCAGAAGTTTTAAAAAAAATTTTGATGAAGTGCAATTTATCAATCTTTTCTTTATGGTTATTTGTTTCTGTGTTTTTATTTAATTTTGGAGGTTTCTTTCTAGCTATCTTAAATAATTTCCTAAACAAGAAAGAGCATTAATGATTTTAATAACATGTTTGGAATTTAAAATTGTTGTGTTTTCTTTAACTTGCTTTTTATTGTACTTTGTCTAACCTAGTGGTACTCAGTTGGGGGAGATTGTGACCCCCAGGGAATACTTGGCAAGGTCTGGAAACATCTTTGATTGTCACAACTGTAGGAAAGTGGTGTTATAAGTATCTAGTGGGTAGAGTCCAGGAATGCTGCTAAATATCCTACAATGCACAAGATGGTCCCTCACAACAAAAATTATACATCCCAAAATGCCAATAATGCCAAGTTTGAGAAACCTTTGTCTAACCCAAATTGGTAAGAGGGGAGAGAGATTGAACACAATACATATCTTGGTTTCATTAACTTATAACTGAGATTATTAAATGCTTGAGCCAGTGGAAAGCAAATAATAACATGACTCAGATATAAGTGCCTCGGTTGATCTGAAGTCATTGGGGCTTCCTTAGTCAAAGGAATCTAAGCCAATGTTTTTCTATAACTAAAAATACAAAAATGAGAACGTTTGCCTCCTACTGAAGGAGTCACATTAGTAAAGGCTTACTGCTCAAGCTACATTAAATCAGTGACATTTTTCTCTTCATTACGTGCACAAGTCTCCCATAAAAATCAATGAAAGCCACATCTGTGTAACAAAGATCAGAATGCAGCTAATTCCAGCTCTAACTTGCTAAACTTCCAGGGCTCATAAACCTCACAGTTGTTGCTCAGGAACAGGAGGACCGTGTGATGAGCACAGCAGCTCAAGCCAAATCCTGGATGAATCATCCAGATCATTCTGCTCTCTGGCTTATTAGGCAGCTGAGAAATCTTAAGTTTCTGGATGTGATCACAACTGGAGCAGAGCTCCAGGGAGTTCCAAACCAAAGGGGGAGCCACTGCACTTAGGAAAACATTTTTTCTCCCAATTATCAACATGGCCTATATTTACTGTAGAAAAAATAAAAATATATAAAACTGTAAATAAAGTCATTATCTATTAATTCATCATCCAGATCACTATTTCTTCTTTGACAGATCTCGCTTTAGGTGAAATCTGTCTATGTAATTCTTTTTTTACTTACTGAAGATCTAACTTGATAACAATTTTGTACCTTGGCTCTTTCACAGAATATTTTCCCTTGTGATTAAGAAAATCTTTGAAGTATCATTTTGGTATGTACCCTACTCAGTTATTAGGTTTCATCATAATTTTTTTTTTATCAATTGTTTATTTCTTGTTGGACATCTACATTGTTTCCAATGTTTCACCATTCCAGATAATGCAATGGCAACTGTCTTTGTACAGATATATTTCTCTGCATTTTGTATTATTTTGATAGCATGCAATCCCCAAAGTGTAACTGCAGGGTATGATTTAGACCATTTTAAGACTCTTTATATATATTGCCAATTTTTTCTGATAAACATTGCATCAATTTACCTTCCCTAGAGCAGTGTATTCCCTCATCACCTCACTATCAACCCAGCAGATTTTTAACTCTACTAGTTATATAGGTACTTTGACACTTATTTATTTCACTTTCTCCCTCTCAGAGGAAGGTGACAGAAGAAGGGATCACAGCAGGTAAAACTGTTAGGATTAATTTACCCTTGAGTTGATAATAATACATGATGCTCTGCTGTCAAATGTCATGATAGAAAACAAAGAATTCTAACAGCCTAGAAAATACTGAACTGAAATTATAACAATCTTACCTTCTAAGGCAAGAGAAGTTTAGGCTTCAGATGATGGAAAAAGGTCTCCAAGTACATCCGCATATGTAAAGTCAAATATAATAATTTTTTTAAGAATCGATCTTTATGTATGTTGGGGTAAAAGGCTACAAATCACCAATACTATGATCTTTTCCTGCACTCTGTGTAGTGAAATGATTCAACTTTAAATATGGTTAGTGTGCAGGGTTCAGCTGTGTCAAAGAGTGTCAGAACGGATGTTGAGGACTAGGAAATTATCCAGTTACAGGAATGAGGGCTCTCTGATGGCCTAGGGCTGAGCATTTTCACCTGTGTAGGATCAGCTCCAGAGAGAAAAGTCATTTTGGCTACTGTTCCCTTTTCACCATTCCCCACATTTGACTATATTACACTAGCCCTGGGAAGTAGAAAATGGGGGGGGGGGGGGAAGCAAGATAGAAGGAAGAAAGATGGACTTTAGGAGACCAAAAAAAAAAGTATCAATATAGGACATTGAGAGAGAAACAAATCCTTCAAAGTAGCACAGAAACCTGAAGATCAGGTTTGTCTTGGCTAGTGTTTTATAATCTTAAGTTTACCTTGTGATCTGGAGATCCATCTTGAGGGCAGGGGCCATTTCTCAAGCTTTATTTTAGTTCATAGTAAAAAAAAAAACTCAGCATTTTACCCATGGTAGATATTCATAACTATTTAAAACTTTGAGATAAAAATTATTTATTCAGTAATTCATGAAACATTTATCGAATGCCTACTATGTCTCCAGTACTGTTCTAAGCAGGCACTGGGAAAAGAGTGGTGAACAAAGCAAGGTCTCTACCCTCATAGATATCAGAGTCCAGTGTGAACTTTAAACTTTATTGACAAATGCAGGCACAGTTTTGTTTCGGCCACTGCTTGCCAATTTGATTTTTTAATAGTGCATTTTTAAGATATTTATATTATATTAAAATATTATTTATTTTGATCATTGAGACTTTTTTGGCACCCAGTGTGAGTGCTTCTCTCAGCTTATCCTAGTCCCCGCTCTGGTGAGATGTATCTTTGAAAAGCTGACAAGGCAATTATAAATTGTCTCAATATAGTTGAAAATTCCTTGGGGATGGTGTGTCAAGGATATTGTTTTATCCAGGCCACAAAGCTACAAAAGCTACAAAAGCAGTCAGTTACTTGTGGTTGGACAACTTCTCAGGAAAAGAAAAAGTATTCAAAGACAAATACTTATTCGTGCCTACTCTGTGCCAGACAATATTCTGGGACTGATGATACTGCAGTGAGCCTATTGACAGAGATCCTACCAACAGTGTTTACAGTCTAGTTAGAGTCAAGGGAGAGGCAGTAAACAATGACAACAAACCATATATATTATCAGATACTAGTAAGTGCTCTAAAGAAAACAAAGCAGGATAATGGGATAGCCTGTGAGTCAAGCCAGAGGGGTGTACAGGGGTTACGTATGGTTGGGGCATTGACTCTAAGGAGATAACAATTGAGATGAAACCTGAATGAGGGGAAAGAGCCTCACACACATTAAACAATCTGAGGAAAAATTATTCCAGCCAGAGAGAATAGCAAGTAGAATGGCTTTGAGGTATGAACAACTTTTGTTTTCTCAAAAACTGAAAAGACCAGTGTGACTGGAGTCAAGGGGATGAGGGAAAGAAGAATGGTTCAAGTGAAGTTGAAGAGGTTAGAAAGTGAATCGTGTAGGATCTTGTAGACCCTGGGAGGAGCTTAGATTTTTTTTTGTTTTTGGGGGGTTTTTTGAGCTCCGTGGGAAGTCATGGCAGTGTTTCAACTTGACTTGCATAAGAAAAGACCACAGTACAGTGGTTTGGATTGGACCAAGAATGCAAGCTAGTTGGAAATGTTGAGGTAGTCTAGCAGAGAGAGGATTGTGACTTAGACTACATTATTAGCAGTGACAATAGAGATAAGTGGACAAATTCTGGGTAGACTCTGGAGGTGGAACCAAACAGCCTTTCTCCTGGATGGGACCTCAGCTCCACCACTTAACTGAGCAAGTTACAAAACTTCTTTGTATCTCAGTTTTCTCATCTGTGAGATGAAGACAATTACTGTGCCTATTTCATAGAATTGAAGTCCTCAGGAGAGGGTCTGGCACAGACTAAAGTGCTCAAGAAATGTTAGTTATCACTAGCCTCATCATTTAAACATGGAGGAAGAGAGGAATTTAAAATGGCCTTTCAGTCTGGTCTGAGCAACTGGGTAGATAAGGCTGTTTTTGAGATGGGAAAGACTGGGAAGACACGTTTCGAAGACAGGAAATCCAGAGTCCTCTTTTGGACTTGTTCATCTGAGGTGTTTGTGGGAAATCCAAATGGAGACACAAGTCTGGAGCTCAAGAAAAGGCTAAGGCTGAAGACACATATTTGGGAGTCATCCACGTATAGATGCATTTGAACCCAGAGAACTAGGACAGGTCACCTAAGGAGACAGTGTAGACAGAGAAGGAAAAAGGAAAAAAAAAAAAAAAGGACAAGGTCTGAGCCCTCAAGAATGCTAAATTTAGAGCTGAGGAAGGAGAAAAGAGTCAACAAAATAAGCTTGGAGGAATAGCCAGAGAGATGAGAGTAAGCAAGGAGTGTGGGGTGTTATGGAAACCAGGGAAGGATCCTAGAGTTTGAACCCACACCCATTACTTTATAATGAATGGTTATGCTTTTCCAATAAAATAAAAGTTAAAAGCACAGAACCAATTTCAACTTCTCTATAACAATGCTCCATACCAATTTTAAAAGCTTGCAGTGAAAAAGTTGAGGAAACACCTTGTAATTTGGTTTAGGATATATACTCTTTCCTAGCTTAGAAAAAAATCCTCAAAGCAATTTCTCCAGAACCCTGTAATTCACTGGAGTAGAAGACAATAGATGCAATAAATAGAAATTATCATATAACTGCCAAGTCCTATTACTCTATATGAAATAAATTCCCCATGTGACTGCAAAGATATGAAAAACAATGCATAATTTTATCACTCAGTTTAAAAAGATCAATGCAAGAGATTGATAGAACTTTTATTGAAAGCTAGATTCCATGTGATTGTTAGGTAATGGAAAGCAGCTTTGGGGAATGCACATTATAGAAAAAGTAAATAAATTAAATTCATGAACTCATACCTGACAAGTCATGTACAAAGGAAAACAAGTAGAAAATCCCATTGAGAGCATGGACAGTAGCCTTTACTTCTAGCCTAGCAGGACCTTCTATGTGCAAGAGGTATAGGAATTCTTGTTGTTAAATTAATGATAAATATCAGAGATTAAGCAAGGTAAAATCTGTAGTTTCCAAGGAATTTTGTCATTGTGCTTCTTAATTTTCACAGTTTAAAAAAGCACTTTTTATAATCACATGTTAGTTTGTACAGCATCATTTTCCCAAGGTCAAATTATTCCATGTTTATTTACACCTTGCTTTGTTCACAACGCACACAAAATGAGGTTGTTTTAATACTGCATAAAACACACAAGAATAAATTAACTGAGAGTATAGGAGTGAAAGGAATTTAAGGGGAGAAAAATAGTAATTCCACTAGCAAAATTAGAGCACAGTAATTTGAACAATTTTGTCATGTACGGGCCTAAAAATGGCCACAAATTTGGGTTTACATTTCCAAGTCATCACAGCAAAGAGGAGACAAAATCAGAAGATTCGGTCTCAGTGAAAAACAAAAGATGAAGAGGAGGCATAGCTCTGCCTGACATTAAGGCTGCAAAGAAATTTCTACTGTAAGACCTTAAAATTTCACATATATTATTTCCCACATTCTCATAAAAATTTTTCTAAGGGAGATTTTAATCTTAAAAACTATCACCTTAAATGACTATGTATGTTTTACTCTTTGTATAGATATTTTTAGCATTTTCATACCTTGGAGTAATCTTTGACTCCATCTATCTTATCCTCCCACGTCCTATCAATCTCAAATCCTATTGATTTTTCTTCCTAAATATTCCTCACATCCTTTTAATTTCTCCTTCTCTTCACTATGCCCACAATTTCAGTGACTATCCTCACACCTGGATTCCATGACAGCCTTGTAACTGATATATCACTGTCCACAGACATTCCCACCATCCACTTTATAATGCCACTCCATTCTTCAAAATCTCTTTACTTTGGCCTCATTATCTTAAGAAAAAAATCCAGACCCCTTACCATAGCTTATAAGTCCTTCACGACTGGGTCACACTTATTTTTCTAGAATCATTACTCCTCCGAACCTCTATTCTTTCTCTCAACTGTATTATAAATTTTGAGCGCAAGCTCTTTCCCTCTCACCTCTGACTTTTGCACTGGTCCCTCTGTTTGGAATAAAGACCCCACCTTCACCTAACTAACTCCTCCTCAGCATTAGGATTCAGGTTATTTCTCTGGAAAGCCTGTCTTGACTTGCCTCCCCCTAGTCAAATGTCTCTATATAGCCTTGTACTTTCACTGGACTTTTTCCCATTGTAGCCTTTATCATTCTTTATTTAAGCACTGCTGTGATCTGAATGCTTGTGTCCCCCCCAAATTCATATGTTGAAAACTTAATGCCCAAGATGATGGTATTAGGAGGCAGAACTTTTGGGACGCGACTAGGTCCTGAGGGCAGAGCCCCCATGAATGGGATTAGCGTCTTTATAAAAAGTTTCCAGGGAGCTCCCTAGCTCCTTCTGCCATGTAAGGACACAACAAGAAGTCTGCGACGTGGAAAGGGGCCCTCACCTAACTAAGCTGGCACTCTCATCTCAGACTTCCAGCCTCCAGAACTGTGAGAAATAAATGTCTCTTGTTTATAAGCTACTCAGGTACTTTGTTAGAGTAGACCCAATGGACTAAGGCAATCTCCTTACTTACTACTCAGTTGTGTGTCTCTATGACTATCCTGTGCTCCAGTTTTATTTGTCAAAGTTTAGTCCTTAGATCACATCTAGGATGCTTGTTTAAAAATGCAGCAGATTCCTGGTTCCTAACCCTAGACCAGACTCAGAATCTCTGAGAATGGAATATGAGAACACACTATTTTAATGAACACCCTAGATCAGTGCTATATAATACAAGGCCCCTATATAATCTTAAATTTTCTACTAGCTACATTTAAAAAGGTGAAAAGAAGTAGGTGAAATTAACTTTGCTAGAATATTTAACCCAATATGCCTAAAACATTATTATTTGAATGGGTAATCAATAGAAATATTAATAGGTATTTTACATTTTTTATACTAATTCATCTAAATCCAGTGTGTAATTTATGCTTGCAGTACATCTCAGTTCATATTAGCCACAGTTCAAGTGCTTATTGGCTTTGCCAACTAAGGAACGTCACTCGCCATCCGGCTGTACAAGGATTAGGTCATTAGCCACTGCAGGCGCTGACCTTCAACACCCCCTGAAAGGAGTTCGGGACAGAGATCAGGAAGGAGGCTCTCTGTGCTCTGGGAACATCTGGCTGAACAGGCCTTCAAATAGTTAGATACTTTCAGGAGAAAATTTTATAAACTCCGTTTCCTACATCTTCTCATACTTAGAAAAGCACTAAAATCATTAATAAAGACCTGCCCCTGGTGACTAGCAGCAACCTTCTAACAAGAAGTGTGCTTGATTGCATGTATCCGCTTCACCAAATCATATATATATATACTGACGTCACCCCATCTCTTCAGAGCAGTTCCTCAGAGCCATGTGAGAGGCTGTCTCCTAGGCTATAGTCCTCAGTAAGCCCCAAATAAAACTGAACTCACAGCTATCATGTTCTGCATTTTTTGGTTGTTTTTTGGTTTTTTTTTTTTTGTTTTTTTTTCAGTCGACAGCCACATGTAGCAAGTGGCTGCCATTTAGGACAGGATAACCCATAGGGTTCTGTCACAGAATACTGACAGTTTAACTCCAATAAAAGAGACTATGACTGCCTCTCAGATAATTTTAACCCTAACAAATATGCCAAGCACATAGTAGATGATCAATAAATTCTTGTTTTGCTGTTGAATATTACACTTTTTAGTTTAAAAAGATCCTGAGAAATCAGAACAAGAAGGAGTCTTTGAGAGATGGTTTACATACAGCAAGTTGCAGCATCACAAAGATAAAATTAAAATGTCTCTATTCCCACAGCCACTTCCATTATGACTGCCACGTTGCCCTGTTATAATTACACTGAGCCCAAAAGTGTAATGGCCACTTGAAACCATCTTGAGCTGGAACAAGTTGGGATAAGAAAATGGGAAAAGGGCAGGAGGAACCTACAGGTACTTATATATGTCACCAAAAATTATAACAAAAGCACATTCATCCACATATACATTTCAGCAGCGTCCTTCTCTACAGCCTGCATCTCCCAGGCCATGCATTCAGCCTCACCTTCTGCACCATGTTCCAACTGCAAGGTTGATGATTATTTCCCCAGAAAGAAAAGAAGCAAGGAGCTATGATCTAAACACTGAGATGTTAACTATCAAAGACTTTGTTAAATCTCATATTAACCTGGTAAATTTCTGTTTTCTCACTTTCTGGGAGAAAAATTTTAAAAAGAAACACCGTGCTTATGTGATTTATAACAAAGAAACTCATTTTTTCCAAATGTCAGCAGATACTTTTCAAGTCTATCCTGAAAGAGTAACACAGCAACCTTGAGAAAGGAAAGGACTGAAGAATAGAAGCCCAGCTTGACCCCAACTTCGCTTATCTCTATTATTTTTAATGTGCAAAACAGCAGCAACAAGGAACAGTAAATTTTTCTGCATCCTATTGACCTCAATGTAAGAAGGAGAAAAAAACTTGTCACTTTCCATATGGTAATCCAATTCACGTGTTGTTTATGCTGTTTGGGTATGTGAGACACTTAAAATTAACATCTTCAAAAATTCCATCAACATTTCTGCATTCAAAGGGAGAGAAATTTATGTAAAAATGACCTCTGCTGCTTCAAGGGTCATGAGAAAAAAAGAAAGAAATGAGAGATGCTGCTTTCAGAGTGAACTCAGAAAACACTGAAATTCCAGCTCTGCCTTTAGTTTCTGCTCGTTCACTCCCCTCCTACACCCTGCACATTGTGGAGAGAGGGGGATGGTACATGTCTCCTTTCTACCTAAGCAGGAAACACATAATAAGCTCCTGGCTAGATGAGAAATTTGCTGAAGAATCCAGAATTTCTTCATTGCTGGTACCTATTCTTCTTCCTGCTCTCCCCAGTTGTTTCACCTGAGTGACTCTGTTTCCTAAATCTGTGCCCAGACTTCTGAACTCCCTTCTGTTTCCTCCTGGTCCTCCTCTGCTTAATCCCAAGGCATCAATCTGAAAGCAGCTCTTTTGCCCCTGTCCTGTTTGCCCATTTCTGCTCCCCTCTAACCTTAAAAAAAACCTAATTATAGGACTGAGATCACTAGGCCAGTTAATCTAACTCCTGACTTATGCTCTCCTGAGTGCACACCTGTCGCTTCTTTATCTTAGATTAAAAAAAAGTAAGAGTGAAGAATTAACCAGTTAGAAAAAATGACTAGCTCTCTATACTCAACAGCCCACTTAGCAATCCTGCAGGTAGATCATGCAGGCAAGATAACATCTGAGGAAAGAGTCAGCCAGTCTGCACTCAACGGAGAATGATGCAGAGCCCAACCTCCTGCCTCAATGATTCACTTACTTTTTCTTCCTCCTTTTTCCCTTTTAAAAACTGTCATGAGTGAGCAGGACCTTCGGAGTTGGTCTCTGGACACAAGTCCACTTTCTCCCCAGATTGCCAGCTTTTCTGATTCAAGCACCTTTCCTTTCTACTGACACTTGCCCCTCAAATTATTGGTTTTTGAGCAGCGAGCAGCTAAGTTCACCTGAGTTCAGTAACAACTCCAACCTGGAGGGTGGACCTCACAGTGTCTTACACACCTAGTTCTGGTCCTTCTCTGTGTTCAGCACCAACCCACAACAGTCCTGGCACCGAGGAACTTGACTTCAGAAGAGCACCTGCAAGCTGTGGTTTTCCAGTGACAGCTCCAGGGACAATGCAAATGGAACCATCAAGAAGCTGAGGAAACAAAGGTACTCTGATCAGAGAAAGCTCCTGTGCTAAAGGACAAAGCACGGCTGAGGATCTGCCAGACTGACCCAAAGTTCCAACCTTGCCTCTGCCCTCTGCTTTCAATAAACATGATGGGAATGTATACAAAGCAGGGAGACGTGTGGCAGTGTGGAGCCAGAATGCTACTTCACTTCATTCACAAAGATCCAAAACCGTGCAACAAGGATTTTACAGTAACTTAGATTAAATCTAGGACGATAGATAAGTTTTAACATTTGACTCCTTTATTTCTCCAACTGAAATATATCAACCATCTCTTCTCCATCTCCTGTCGCTTCAGGATTGTTTTAAGCCTTATGAAAATTAAATAATCTCTCTCTTAAATGAGACTTATATAAGAGTTTATATGTTCTTAGAATGGACAATCGATTATAAAGCTTTACTTTCCAAAATGTGGCTGCAAGTTGACACCAAACTGGGAGAGAAGGACTGAGAAGGGTCCACTGTATGTGGCAAATTATGAAAATGTTGGTTACTGAGTGTATCTTTTGGGAATGAAAGATAGACTGCAATACATTGAAGAGTGAATGGGAAATACAGAAGCAGACCCAGCAAGTGGTCACTCTTTCAAGAGCCTTGGCAATTTAAAAGAGGAGGGACTGCATATCTAGAAGAGGATCCCAAAGTCCTGGAAGAGTTTTAAGAGCAGAGATTTAGGCATTATTATGAACTCAGTGGAAGGAGTCAGTTAACTAATAGGTCTTAAATAATAATAAGGTTTTAAAACATCTGCGAAACACATACAACAAGCAAAATTTTAAACTCGGAAACATAAAAATTATGCAGGACATATATTCTAACCAGAATATAAGACTCCCTTTCCTATGCATACACACACACACACACACACACACACACACACATCCATCCTCTAGGAAGTTATAAACTTCATTGTAAATCAAATTATAAACTTTTTTAAAAAACAAATGACAATGAAAGCACTACATATCAAAACCTACGTGATGTAGCTCAAATAACATCCAGAAGAAAATAGGTGGATGAAAATGAATTTAATAAAAAGTAAGAAGACAAAAAAAAATGTACAAAGCAGAATTCAATTAGAGAAGCCAGAAAAAGGAAAAATCAAACAAGCATAAATAAAGTAAAAGAATATTAACTTAAGGAAAACATCCTACCTAATGGTGAAATATTAAAAGAGGCTGTATTGATTTCAGAAACACTATTATTTAACATTATCCTGGAGATTATTAGTCATTGCAAAACCAGAAAGGAGAACCGTGAGCCATAAACATTGAAAAGGAAGATAAAGGAGTTATTATTTGAGGATGATATGATTGTCTTATTACAAATACAAGAGAGAGAGAGAAATTAAAATATTAGCCTTGAATAGAAAAACATCTCTTTAGTTGATTCTGTAGGGAAGGAAATAAGAGTGCAGCTGCATGAAGCTGAGACAGGGCACCCAACTGACCACCATTTTCTCTCTGAATTAGATGAGCATCTCCTAAGTGAGAGGAAGCTGGGGGTTGAATAGAGACTTGAGAGTTTGTGAAAATCTGGAATAACCACAGAGGGCAATGTTTGATGACCAAATTTTGGGAATCCAGATGAATTTATACACCACAAATTCAATGATGGAGATATCAAATATGTTTGCATTTCTAGAATATTTGTAGTGAGCTCAGAAACTGGTGGAGCACAAAAATTTATTGTGTTTGGGGAAAAGGAAATTTTGAAATAAGGGGTGAAAAAAAGTAGAAATGATAGAGAACTATAACAAGTGCCATAATCATTGATTTGCTTTGTCAATATCAATCTACGTGACTTTGCCAAATTATCACAAGAAAGCAAAACACCTCACAGTTATCTTTTTCCTCTGTGCTTTTATTTTTGCCTAATCTGCAATATAGATGAGTTATTGAAAATTTGCATAGAATAATATTATATTATTGTGTAACTGCTGAGCTTGAAAAAGGTTACTTGTAGACTGGGAACAAAAAGGGTAAATCTGCATTATTTAAATTCTATATACATGACTAAGTAAATGAAGATTTGTTTTTTAATCAAACAAAGCAGTTCTCCTTTTAAATGTGTTATAGAAATGTATAAATAGAATCTTTAATGGTTCTGACCCTATTTTTTGTGAGGGTCATAGATACGTTTAAAAAATTATCTCCTATTACCCCAGGTACAGCTTGACTGACATTTATGCACCCATGTACACACACACACAAGCACATACACACACATATTCCCTCTCCTCTCTACATATGAAGAGTACTGATGTAGCTGCTCACTACACAATTAAATACACTCCCTTCTCCATCTCATTAGGCCACTACAAGTTATTTAAGCATGTCTAGTATATTTCTCTCCCCTTGCAGCACATTACAATGCAATCACCTCTTGGTGAAAAGTGTAACAATAGTAGTCATCACTTTCTATTACATTTGAAAGTGGTGGGCATGTGGGTGAATTCACTGGGGCAATAATTTCAAAATTTTGACGGAGGATTTACATGCCAAAGCTCTCATTTCTGTTAACCAATTTTGTGCACATAACTCTTCCCAAACTCTTTATAATCTAGACATCAGGAACTGTTTTAAATCAAGCTTAATACCAAAGTACAGGTTGCTGTGAATGTTCCAGGTCCACAAAGGCACTGGGGACACAAAAGGAAGCAGCTTTATTGTAATGCATCTGCAATTCAGTCAGCTCGTGTGAAACAGTATGTGCTGTAAATTCGCAAGTATAATCTGTGCCAGGAATGCTCAAGCTGTACTGTAAATTCAATCTCATGCTCTCTAATGGGAATTTATCCTGGAGATGAGTACAGTATCTGTTGCCTGGCTGTGTAATTGAATGGGGCAAGGTCTAATTGAAAAAAAAAAATCTGCATTTAGATAGCCACACGTATATAAAAAGTCAGGAGGATACCATACTTTAGAGACAAGATAACTCTGCATGTGCAGAGAAATGTTAAATATTAATATTGCTTGTGGTTCCATATTATGAAAACCAATTCCTCACCTTGTTTTTAAGGCAATAAGAGGACTAAAGTCAACACTTGCCTTTGTTCAAATATTGCAAAGTGTTAATCACCTTGCTTTTAAGAACTCTGTAAAGGCTGCAGCTGTTAAAACTACATTTATAACCTATAGCTTATAAGATATAAATTTATGTGATATAGTGCATCAAGCTGATTGCTTGGAAATCTCAGTTCTCTTATTGACTTGTTATGATTTTACCTGTTATGAGTGGCCTTGAAAGGAGTCACCACCTTTTGTTGTGGTTATTAATTTTACCTCCTGGGAACAAAGCTGCAAGTCAGCTATTCTTCCTCTTAGCAGGAGAGTGGTCTATATGTTATAGACCTACATTTCTCTGAAAATGTATAGAGTGACCAAACATAAACTGGCATCGTTACATGGATTATGTAAAACAATGTCCGCTGGGGTCATCCCTGAGCTCTAGAAAAGATTAACTCAAGACCTCTATAACTGAGAAAAGATAGAAGTGGATCTTACTTTGAAATATGCAAGGACAAGGTAGTCCTTTGCATTAGGCATTTCAGGAGTACAGAAGAATGGAGATTTCTTAATCATGGCTGCTTCCCAGGAACACAGGACTCAGGTAAAGTTCAGCTTTGTCAGTCCCCCCTTTCATCAAGATGAACGTTATCTGCTGCTGAACAACTCAGAGGAGATCATAATCGTCCCGAGTGGGATGAAACAGGGTCTAAAGAATAGTCTCTGGAGGACTCTTGTTGGCAATTTTCCTATAAAAGAGGAAAACTCTTTGTTGAGAGGAGATGGCAAAAGTCCATTGTTTTAAGGTTCTGGAGATAAGCCATCTTAAAAGAGGGATGCCTAAAATGAAAAAGAGATATATTGATGTAAAAGACTGTTTTTTAAAAAGAGCCAGGAGTTGAACCCTGCACTGAAAGTAACCAGTTCATTGGATTTCAACAGATCAGCAAAGGAAAATCTTTCAGTTACGTATTCCACTCATTGAGTTCTGTGAAGCTCTTGAGCTAGGATGGTGATGTTCTTGGTGTTATGCACAGTCTTAGTTACCTCTCATATAAGGGCATGCATGACCAGAACATTTCACCAGACTTCCAAAGTGGCCCAGGCAGTGGCTTGTCCAGGGAGACTTCGGGACTATGCATGGCCTGCTGAGGTGTAGAGGATTATGTCAAGTTTCAGGCTCCAGAGTTTCTTCAGATCCTGGGGAAAAGGGCCAGCTGCCAGGCAACCTAGAGTCCTAGTAGGGATTTTAGTTCACAATGACGCTGAGCCAGGAAGTGAGAAAAATTTGAAAACGTTGATGAATGGTAGCCAGATTTGAAGGGAATGGAAGATTTGAAAATTTAGTAATGATTGACAATTTGGGCAAGTTAGCAAGATTCAGCCCAATTTATGATTAGGTACCAAAACTGGTTTATCTATAGGTGGAGACAAAATCAATTAAATCTCTATAGAAAAGATAGAGTTTGCATAGCCATCATTTACCAACAATTTAAAAGAGGTGCAAAATACCCCCATGTTCATAGCATCACTATTTACAATAGCCAAGACATGGAAGCAACCTAAATGTCCATTGACAGATGAATGGCTAAAGATGTGGTATATATGTATAATGGAATATTACTCAGCCATAAAAAAGAATGAAACAATGCCATTTGCAGCAACATGGATAGACCTAGAGATTATCATACTAAGTGAAGTAAGTCAGTCAGAGAAAGACAAATATGATATGATGTCATTTATATGTGGAATCTAAAAAAATGATACAAATGAACTGATTTACAAAACAGAAATAGACTCAAAGACATAGAAAATAGACATGGTTACCAAAGGGGAAATTTGTAGGGATATGTGTAGGGATAAATTAGGAATTTGGGATTAATAGATACACACTACTAGATATAAAATAGATAAACAACAAGGTCCTACTGTAGAGCACAGGGAACTATATTCAATATCTTGTAATAACCTATAATGGAAAAGAATCTGAGAAAGAATATATATATAACTGAATCACTTTGCTGTATACCTGAAACATTATAAATCAACTATACTTTAATAAAAAATAAATTAACATAATAAAAATAAAAGAGGTGCAAAATAGCTCAAAGACAATGAACAAAAGTGTGTGCTATAGAGAATGCATAGTTTTCCATTGAAACACAAAATTTCTCTTTATCACACTTAAGCTAAGACAAGAACTCTCCATCAGATCTCACCAGTAGTAATCAAAAATTTGCAAGAAAAAAAAATTTTCTTGTGAGAATTCTCCTCTTGAGGTTCCTGAAAGATCCTAAGTTTCTTGGGTGGTGTTTGGGATCCCCAAGAACACTCTCTGGCTCAGTGATTCACAGAACTCAGAAAACCCATTATATTCACAGTTATGGTTTATTACAAAAAAAGGATGTAGACTAAAAACAGCAAAGGGAAGAAGTACATAGGGCAGAGTCCAGGAAACACTAGGTAGAAACCTCCTGTTGTCCTCTCCCAATGGAGTCCTATGGACAACAACTTAATCCTCCCAGAAATGGTGGGTGTCAACACATAGGAGTGTTGCCAACCAAGGAAGCTTATCCAAGCCTGGTGTCTGAGGTCTTTATCATGGATCAGTCACATAGGCAGGGATGACTGCCTATGTAACTGACCTTAGCCTCCAGCTCCTCCAGAGTTGAAGCTGATACCACATGGCCCAAGGTCCCCACCAGAAGTCACACTGTTAGCATAGAATATGTGATATGGTTGTGGCCCCCCAGGTAAACAGACACTCTTAGCAGCCAGAATATTCCAAATCTGAGCATTTACTGCCCAGAGCCAGGGCAAGGACCAAATCTTTCTTTAGAATGTGCAGTGTATAAACAAACCAGTTGCTGAATTTACCCTTTACTTCTCACTGGGCCAACCAGGAAATGACTTCCTTACACATCTATGCGGTTGGGAACCTCAAAAGCAGGTACCAGGTTAGTTTTTTCCAGGAGGGCTTTGTAAGAATTGGCTCCATAGAGTCAAACTGTGTTCTTTAAAAGTAGCTGGTCATATCTGATTAAATCAGCATCATTATCAAATATGATATTCCAGGTAAGAACTTAGTTGCATAACCAATGACTTCAATTATGTCCTCATAATAAGAAAAACAGATTCTTATTGAGACTGTATAAATAATTATATTGTCCTGAAAATAAGAATACTTGCAGGATTCTTCAAGGGGAAAAAGATATAATTGACAAAAGTTTCAGTTTACAAGAGCAAATAGTAATGCATTACATATAACTTGAAGAAAAGGGAATGAGATTCTTTATATATCCAGAAAATAGAACATTAAAGTCTCAACAACATTCCAAACAAAATCCACAATCATCCTTGATCAGTTCATTTAGTCCTGTATAACTAATTCTCATTCTGCTTGATCTTGGGTCAGCAGTCTCATGAATCTATCAGCTTCTCAGCTAGAATTCTAAAACTCCTGACTCAGCCACTGGTCTCAAATTTATTTAAATGATGCCATCAGAAAACAAACTTATGTTACCAAGGGGGAAAAGGGGGAGAGGGATAAATTGGAAGATTGGGATTGACATATACACACTACTATATATAAAATAGATAACTAATAAGGACCTACTCTATAGCACAGGGAACTCTACTCAATACTCTGTAATGACCTATATGGGAAACGAATCTAAAACAGTGGATATATGTGTATGTATAACTGATTCACCTTGCCGTACACCTACTATACTCCAATATAAATTTTTTTAAATATATTGATCGGACTTCCCTGGTGGTGCAGTGGTTAAGAATCTGCCTGCCAATGCAAAGGATACGGGTTCAAGCCGTGGTCCGGGAAGATCCCACATGCCGCGGAGCAACTAAGCCCATGCTCTACAACTACTGAAGCCTGCATGCCTAGAGCCCATGCTCCACAACAAGAGAAGCCACGGCAATAAGAAGTCTGCGCACCACAACAACGAGTAGCCCCGGCTCGCCACAACTACAGAAAGACTGTGCACAGCAATGAAGACCCAATGCAGCCAAAAAATTAATTAATTAATTACTTTAAAAAATAATTCCAATTAGCTTTATGTATGAAACATAAAAAGAATTTAGTCCAAAAACTTTCCCCAAAATATTACTTTCTTACTCATGTTCCCGATAAGTCTCAGTATAACATATTAAAATGATTTAAGACCTTAAAAAAAAAAAAAAAGAAGACTATGCCCAAATGTACTGTGTATAGTCCTTTTCCTTGGTCCTCTAAAACAATCCTTTATTGAAAACAAAGTGCTCTGGCCTATAGCTGATTGCAAGTGCTTTTAGGAAAGTATTAAAGAAAAACAAACAAAAAACTATCTCTAGATGACAAAAGATTTAAAATAGCTGTGGTTAATATATTACGGATAATTTTCAAAAGAGAAAGATCTGATGAGAGTTCTTTATAAGACTAATGCAATTGAAAAGAAATTTGGTTGCTTCTATGGCATGTAAAACTAGATAAAAGTCAATCTAAAAAGTTTTAGACAACATCTCTGTAAACATAATCATTATCCCATTTTCAAAGAAGAGTAGATATTGTACCTAATTTTTTAAAATAGATAAACATAATCTTTACAAAGGAAAAAATCTTCATATATAACATATATTAATCCTGAGACATAATTTACTATGAATATATCAAGCATGTAGTTAGAATATATTAAGAAAATATCAAGAATATCAAATAAAGAGACTGTCTAAGTCTGGAGTATTTCCTAAGATCCATACATTAATAAAATTCCTTAAGCAAGTGATGTAAATCCCCCATTGAAAACCACTGGCATATGAGATGCTAAATTCAAGTTAAAAAGTAAATCTAGACCAAGCTGGTATTTTAAAATATAACTGACATTATGACGTGAAATATTTTTTTAAATAACTGAAATTATGTTATTAAAATATGATAACCCTATACTGTTGTCTAATATCAGGCAAAGCAGCACCAGGACCCTGATAAATAAAAATATCTCATGGACACAGCATTAACAAATCTCTAGACCTTCCCATACAACATATAATTTCTGAAATATTTTGTTTTTATAACACTTAACCATACAAATATAACCTAGGGATGGTTAAACATCTCTTTGGATTTGACAATACTTCCCATGCAGCTCATCAATAGTAACATATCCCCCCAAATTAACAATTTCTAACACTATTCTTTTTACAAGGGGAAAGAATAAATCCTTTGCGATTTTCCAAAGGCCCCTCTTAGAAATATCAAAGACAGTTTCAGGTGCAAGAGATATGACTCAATTTTGGAAAGGAAAAAAATCAAAAGCTGTCAGGAGATTTGAACACTTCAGATAGGAATTGGATCATGGGTACCTGAAAGACAATACTTAGCAACTCATTTCAAAGTAGTAACAAAATATTTTAAAATAAACATAAACATATGATTGTAGAGAATTTTGATGTGAGAAGTCTTTGTTTTCTTAAATAATCGAGGAAATAAAAAAGTCAACATAAACCACAGGAGATTATTCTGGTAAGATATAGAATCTTTGTTATCTAGATGAACTCTGCAGAAGTTAATAACCTTTTACAACCTATTACTAAGAGCAGAGCAGACCAATAATCCAAGAAAATTTTGTCATTTTGAAAGAAAGAAAATCAAATTCTAGTTTTGCATTAGTATTATTTGATACCAAAACTCCTTTTGAAAATCCTTTTGAAATTCTCCTTTCTGGGATTATTGAATTGTAAGTGGAGGAATGAAACCCTCCTATTCTCCCCAACACATTTGTGGAGGGTGTCAGGCTGTGTTAAGTTTATTGAGGATCTGGCAAATAGTCATTTTGGAGCTTTGTCCAAATCTTTGCTCAGCAGAGGGAGGCCCAGAACTGAGTTGGCTGTTTGCACTGGAAAAAGCGAGCTAAATTTCCCTGCATAAAAAAGTGGAAAATTATTTTGTCTCCTGAAAAGAGGCTGACAGAAAACAGAATGGATTCAAATGGAGCCAAGAGATAGGTGTGTGACTGAGCAGCATGAGAGAATGACCGAAGGATTTAAGAGTAGGGAAGTGCAATCAGCTTTGTTCGTTTTGATTGGAAAGGAAAAGGAGATGATCAGAACGTGTGACACTGTAAGGGAAATACAATTGGATTGCACCCCTCTGTGAATGCCTCCTGGTCTTAAACCTTTTGTAATGATTCTTCCACAGGCACAATGTTGCACTTTTCCTGAGCCCTGTGCTCCCCAAAAGCAGCAAAAGTAACATAACTGGTTTGTCATAGGAGTCCTTCTACTCCTCCTTTCTAGGTTTGTATCCCACTCTTCCGTGTTCCTCTAACATACTCAATACGCTTCAGTAAACTGCATTCCCACGCTGTACCTCATACTCTGACCATCTCAAATTTCACCCCAACAAATGTACCGAAGCATGTTTTCTTCATCCCCAGATCTTAGAGGACCAATAACTGCGAAGCATTCTCATAAATTAATTCTGTCAAGCATTGTCCAAAGACAGTCTCGGCATCAGCCAGAAATGAGACAAAACAACGACAGAAGTTCTTCTCAATTAATATTGTCCATGAGGGAAGCAACAAAACCATCACTACATCTTCCCCTGCTCCTGCCTCCATCCATAAATTAGGTGTTCCCTGCTTGCTGCTTATGCAATTCATCCGCTCTCTCTCTCTCTCTCTCAAACATTACTCTCCTCTTAGTTTCCACCAATCCTATGGCAAACAGAGATGCAGAAACATAGGACACCCCCATTGCCAGGGAAGACCTGCCGGTGGTCTGTGTCAAAGGATAGGAATGGGAAGCTCAGTTTGGCCTTGAGCCCATGCAGTGTTCTGCGATTCTGCTTTACCCGTAGTGCTGATCTTCTATAGTTTGAGAGCTGAGTGGAGGAGTGTGATTATTTCACATCCTTAAACCCCAACATTGACCACTTCTAAACTCATTTTTTGCAGCAGTCCTTACACATTTGTTTTAACCAGCTCCTCCTGTGATGCCACCATAACCTGAAGAGAGGCTCATTTTCCTCCCCCCTTGGCTTGCCATTTCAGTAACTAAATTAATAACTGATGTATTTGTAACTGATTTGAAGTAAGGTGATAGTGCTTAGAATGTCATTCAAACGGAGGTGTCTTCAAGATAAAAAAATGACATTGCAAAAGAAACTGTGTCCCTCTAAATGTTCACTTAATGTTATGTAACACATAATGTTATAGACACATACACATATATACATGTATTATTTATTGTAACTAATATTAATAACTTATTGAGCATTAATATGCCAGGCAGCGTATTAAATATTCTTTGTGTATAAACTAATTTAGTACTTCCTGTCTGAGAAACATATTATTATTTAAAAAAACTGGCGGACAGAGAAATTAAATAACTTCCCAAGGCCACATAGTGAGTGCCACAGCCATGCCTCGGATCCGTGTCTTTTCAACTCTGAAGACTTATTTCACCTTTCAACTAAGAATTGTTAATTTAGATGGAATTATTATATATATATATATATATAATTTTTTATATATATATAAAAATAATGGAATTATTTTTATATATATATAAAAAATAACTCTTCCTCAAGAGTGTGAATTTTTTTCCAGAACTCAAACTTGCACTCTTACTTTGGAAATATTTGGGAGTTGGAAAATGAAAGGAAAAAAGTCAAGTAAAAGAGAAGAAAGAGCTGGAGGGCTTTGCCAGTGAAGGCTTGGAAGCATCAAAGTACCCACACTCTATTTGGAGTGAGTGATCCAAGCCCTGTGCAAAAAAGAGATGAAAGGTTGCATAGTTCAGCCTGAAATGATCATGAACAGAATTAAGAATGTGTCTTCCTTAGAGGACTTAGAAAATCTGCAACCAGCTCCGCTAAATAAAGTTTCCAGCCTTTTTTTTCTATCTCCAACATCTAAATAATTGGTCTCTGAGATCATGAAAGGACCCAGAAAGTTGAAATGAAAACTGAGTCATTCAGAAACAGAACAATTACAAGACACATCACACACATTACAATGCCATTTCATACACATATTTTTTGTAACACAGAAATTCACATATAAAGATCTCATTAAAATCATGGAAGAAGGAATTCCTATCAATTTCTAAGAACAAAAATAAGGTACAGAAAATTGAACAGTTCCAGTTCTTACTAATTTAGTATGTTTAAATTGCCTGTAATCCTGATTTCATTTATTGCATTAGATTTATTTTAATAAACATAGCAAACATAAGAGCTTTCATTTGTTCTCCTGTGACCTTGGTCTCCCTATCCTCCCTTCCCTTCTGGCAATGTAAATTACCCAATCTTGAATTTTTCTGTATAGGGTTTTGTTTTGAAACCTCAACTTTGTGGTCGGGGAGGGGTTTCATCTATTTGAAGGCAATATCCTAGTTACAAAATGGAACTAAGAACAATTTATTTTTCTTTTTATGAAGTTGAAACTATATAAAGAAAACACACTCACCAGATACATTTCTAAAAAGCAAGTTTTAATGTCACCTCCCCTAAACCCTTAAGCACTTAACCCCTTGAATGCTTTTCACGGGGGAGCAAAATGTAAAGTATCAACCCCAGAAAGGCCTGGGCAGAGCTTGGCACACACGGATGCCAGAGGGGAAGTCTAAACATCCTACTAGCAGCCTCCAGAGAGGAACAGTGACTCCTCCAGCACATCCCACATCAACAGGAGGAATGAGGAATGGTGTTTCAACACCAGGTTGTCGAAACAAATGTAGAGCTTTAAAGAGACCAGGGATTCATGGGCCATGCATCTGTAATCTACAAATTCCTCAAGTACTCCACCAAAACCAACAAAAGTCTTACCATTCAAACAGAGCAAATTTACAACTGCATGCTTACAACATAGAACCTACCAACTTCAACTATCATTAAGAGATTATGAAATCAAAAGAAGGAATTTTCATTACAAGTAGCATTTGCCCAGAGGATGGACATTATAAAAAAAGGTATTGCCATGGACCCTACAATGCAAGGAACGTCATAGATGAGAGATGATGAACAGCCTGGCAGCCCAGTGCCCTTCCTTCGACCAGTGATTCTCTAGTTAAAATCTTAAATCCATTTCTAGGTGCTTACAGATGAATAACAAGCACTTTCATAATTTTACATAAAAGGTGTTTGGACTACTTACTAATAACCTCTTAATTATTAGAACCTTATTAAGTGAATTAACTGTTTGCTAGAGGATTTTTAGCATTCAACTTACTAAAAGATAGTAGGTTGTTTTAATTATATTGTTCCATAAAATAGTGCTAAAGTTAATAAGTACTTTACATAAGTTGCTATCAACAGGTTTCCTGCAATTTCTCTGTTTTGTTTCTCTCTAGTCATTTGTTTTCATGAAGTTATCATCCACTGGAAAGTAACAGTTGTAAGGTTAGGGGACCAAAGGTCCCTTTGACCTTCCCAAAAGGTCCATGGCTTTAAAAGTTTGAGAATCATTACCCATGAAGACAGCCAGCCACGAATTTCTGTACATAGAGGGAAATTGCCCAATTATAAACAAAGCATAATTTTTCCATTAAAACTCTTTAAACTGGGATAAAATGTGTTGCCTGAGAAATTCTTGTCACCACCTAAGGAATTTCCCATCACTGTCTCAACTCAAACCCAAAACTCTAACTTTGCCTCTCTGGTTACAAAATGGTCAGAATGCCTAAGCATGCTTTATCCACCCCCTCTCTGGAAATGACTCTATCCAGTTCCATGGTTTTCTATAGGCCAAATATTCCTAAATACAGATCTCCAGGTGCAGGCACTATGGAAAACAGTATGGAGGTTCCTCAAAAAACTAAAAATAGAGTTGCAACATGATCCAGCAATCCCACTCCTAGGCATATATCTAGACAAAACTATAATTCAAACAGATACACGCACACCTATGTTCATAGCAGCACTATTTGCAATAGCCAAGATGTGAAAACAACCTAAATGTCCATCAACAGATGAATGGATAAAGAAGATGTGAGATAGATAGATAGATAGATATAGATATATACATATATATATATATATATATATATATATATATATATATGATGGAACATTACTCAGCCATAAAAAAGAATGAAATAATGCCATTTCAGCAACATGGATGGACCTAGAGATTATCATACTAAGTGAAGTAAGTCAGACAAAGACAAATACCATGTGATATCACTTATATGCAGAATCTAAAATACGACACAAGTGAACATATCTATGAAACAGAAACAGACTCATAGATATAGAGAACAGACTTGTGGTTGCCAAGGGGGAGGAGGGGATGGGGGAGGGAAAGCTGGGAGTTTGGGATTAGCAGATGCAAACTGTTACATATAGGATAGATAAACAACAAGGTCCTGCTGTAGAGCACAGGGAACTATATTCAGTATCCTGTGATAAACCATAATGGAAAAGAATATGAAAAAGAATATACTTATGTATAACGGAGTCACTTTGCTGTACAGCAGATATTAAACACAACATTGTAAACCAAGTATACTTCAATAAAATTTTTAAAAATACAGATCTCTAGTCCTGGCCTTGCCACTGAGTTACAGACTCATACTCCACAGATTGCTTGATATTTCCCTCTAAATGCTTAATATATTTCTCAAATGTAACATATGCTTAAAGGAAAAATATTTGCATACCCCCCCCCCACAGACCCCACATCCAATCTTTCCCTAGTCTTTTTCATTTCAGTAAGTGGCTCCACCCAAATCCTAATGCGAAAAGCTTAGGAAGAGTCCTGGATTTCAGTCTCATCCCAGCCCTCCCACAGTCTGTGGTCTTCCCATGGGTTCTTGCAGTTCTAACTCCAAAAAATAACCCAGATCTACTTGTTCTCTCCCTTCTCATTGATGCCATCCTGATTCAAGCCACCTTCTAGTCTTACTAGGACTCCTATAAGGGCCTCCTAACTGACTTTCCAACGTCCACTTTTGAGCACCTCCTCTCTCATACTCTTCACACAAGCATGTGCATGCATATATACACACACACATGAAATCTATTCCCTGTACTACAACCAGGGATATCTTTTCAAAATGCAAATAAGATCATATCACTCCCCTACTTAATATACTCTGACTTACATCGTCCCCATAAAAATAAACTCCTTACTTGCAAAATTAGATACTGCATTAATGAGGTTTAGATGAGATTTTGGTCTTGAGTTGATGCTATAATGGATGTAGAATTTTGGGAACTTGGGATGGCATAAATATACTTTGTAACTGGGACAAACATGAATCTTTGGGGACCAGAGGGAAGACTGTGTTAGAGAGAATAATGGCCATCCAAAGATTCTCCAGAACCTGTGAATATGTTACCTTATATGGCAAAAGGGACTTTGCTGATGGGACTAAATTAAGGATCTTGAGATGGCAGGATTATCCTGGATTATCTGGGTGACTACAATGCAATCACAAGTGTCTTTATAAGGGAAAAGAGGGAGGAAGACAGAGTCAGAGAAGGCAATGGGACAATGGAAGCAGAGATCAGAGGTGGGGGCAGTGGGGGGAGAGATTTGAAAATATTACTACACTGCTGCATTTGAAGACAGAGGGAGGAACCACTAACCAAGGAATGCAGTGACTTCTAGAAGCTGGAAAAGGCAAGAAAATGGATTCTCCTCTAGAGCCTACAGAAGGAATGCAACACCTGCCAACACCTTGGTTTTTCCTCAAGGTAACTAATTTTACACTTCTGAACTTCAAGCTGTAAGATAATTACATTTGTTTTTAAGAGACCCAGTTTATGACAATTTGTTACAGCTGCAATAGGAAATTGCAGGTCCTCATAAAGAAGGCTATTTGGTGTGTGTGTTTGTGTGTATATGTAAACAAAATTTACTTTCACACTATACTCTTACATATTTGGGTTTTAGGTGATTTCCTTATTTGATGTATATCTGTTTTTGTTAAGTATTTTGTTGGAAAACTATCTAATAGCCAAAAAGAATAATCAAGCCTTCTCAACAGTTACAAAGACAAAACTAGAATGAGCTCACCCATAATGCAAAAATTTTTTGAATTATCTCATTTTAGTTTAAGAGTTTATAAATATAGTTTTTACCCTATAATAAATTCATGTTTGTTTCATTTTAAGAAAACAAGATTTTAAATTATTTACTATCAGGAAAAATAAGTCCATCTTTCTTATTTATTTATTTATTTTACAGTAGGCCCTTGTTGGTTACCTATTTTACCATCTTTCTTATTAATGTATACACATTCATATGTATCAATTTTAGAAAATGGGATAAATTAATACGAGGCACCACATATTAATTAAGCATTCAATTTCTTTTCTACTGCTTGACATCATTACACTTTAAAAACTCCTATTTAAGAGTATGAGAATAAAAATAATACTTTTTTTACCTGCTAAATGCCAAGTCAATCACAAAGGAGGAAAGTCCAGAATTTGAGGCTGTATACAGTGGTGTACTTGTAAATGTTTATCAACCACCTTCTAAAAGGAAAAAGAAAAAAGTCCTAAGATCTTGCTTTTGCCGATTTCTGTGGGATAAGTATTCCCACCATGGATGATTTCAAGCTACCAATGGAATGTCAACCAGCTTACGAAAGTTTCTGAAAACTTCACAGTTGATTCTTGTGAGCCAGAGACAGTACCTCCAGCACACCAACGGTTGTATGCCACACAATTTTTCAGCTACCAGTAGTAAAAATTTTGATATCTATATCTTCTAAGAAGTCAGGTCACTCAGGTCCATGGATGTTCTTTTATCTCAGAAAAACACTCATGCAATGATATTTTTACTGAAGTTGAATAATTATGTCCTTTACTTCACTAATGTTTCATTTTTAACATGCATAAAATGAACCACCTATCTTTTTGGAATACCTACTTTGTGCTAGGCATTTAATTTTATGTTCATTAACTCTATTAATTCTCTCTACAGCTCTAGGATCTCAACTAACTCATAGTTCCCATAATTAACTGTCTGCATCTAACTCTCAAATCTCTTTTATTATTGCAGCAAAACAGCCTTTCTTCACAATTGTTGGTTGAGTGGATTCAGCCACACTAAATTAAATAAGTAGTAGATTCACTAACTTTAGCCATCCAACCTTTACACTTGTCTTAACATCTTTTTTTACTAGAGGAAAAACATGAACCTTGAATTTTGACAAGTCCCTTTCACAGTATGATAGAGCAAGCCTTCTACATTACCTCTTTCATTATAAAGTTATCCACAAAGTTTAGCATTCAAATAACTATTTTCCTAAAATACATAATTTTGTCCCTCCCACCTCCTTTTGCCCAACCCTGGTTCACAAGGAAAACGTCAGGAGGCAGACTGTCTGAGGTAGGGTGTAAATGAAGAGGTGGCCTTCAGTGTATTGAAGGTTCCTAAAGCATCTCTTCCTTTTATAGATGGGGCCCGTCTGTGCACATGTCTGGACAGTTTTTATTAAAATTCCCTTACTGAACATTTAAAGTTCCCTTATTGAACTTTACAAAATAACCTCTCTTCATAGACATTGTTATAAATATAGCAAACACAGCCAAATTTTAAAAGTCAAACTATTATTATCCATGCTTTTATCCAACCAAGTGAACCTCAGTCTCTCAATCAGTGTTGAAAGCATGACTTTTGAACATATTAGAGCAGGCAATGCTTCATAAGGGACTATTTTTGTTAGCTTGGCTGCCTGGTTTTGATCCAAAATAGATTCAGCCGTTTCCATCACATAGTGATTCCAATCACAGGCGTGTCACCTTTCAATGTGAAGCTGAAACTGACTAGATGAATTTTTAAAATACCTTTCTTTTACTATTTGGACTTTTTATTATAGTCTTTCTGGCCAGGATGTTTCTCCTTTGAGAATGTTTTTCTTCTAAGTTTTCAGGGTTTGTAAATGTTACTGCAAGAGTAATAAACTCATACATTTGCCACTAAAGAGGAGATTTATTTTCTTTTTTATAAATAAGAGATACCAAGGCTTAGGCTCACCTGTGTTTCTGTGATGATAAGCCCATATTTAAATTTTTAAATATATTCTACTTTTTTATCTGACACTTTATTCAGTAGTTACAATTGGCCTGATGCTAACATATTAATTATTCCCAAGCTTAATTATGCGGAGTTTTAGAAACAATGTCACGTTTGTTTCACACTTGCTGATTTCTGGCTGCTGTGAATTTTCTCCCATTACCTGTTTTATTTTTAATGGCTTTAATCTGTACTTCAAAGTATTTCTTTTTCCTCACCAAATGTCACCAGTTGAAGAATTGATTTTAAACAATTGTAATTTAAGAAGGTAAATGAAGAATGACTTTAAAACCACAGTACACACACTCATAGATACAGATTTGGGTGATAATCATGTCAATCAGGAACCAGCTTAATAAAAAATAGGACCTTTGACATAGTAGTATAAATGTAGGCAAAATTGTTCGGGCACAATTGCAGCAAGTTGAACTGATCTGTAGGAATTAATATTTTAGTGCATAATCGAAAGTTTAAACACTTGGTTCAAAAAAAGCAAAACTATTTCAGAAGAAATAGCATAGAGCATCTGTAGACGTCCAGGGAACTCACACTCTGCTCCTTTACTCTGACTGCCAGTAAGTGAGCATTACATGGTATGGCTCTTTTGGCTCAGCTGCAGGGAACATGCACCAGATTGCCCATCTTAGGCACCCAATCTTCCAGTTGTGCCCTTGTGTCATTTTCTTTCTCTCTAGGCTCTCAAATCAACCAGCAACTATTGGTCAATAAGGAGTTTTGCTATTTATGCTTACAATAAAACCATTAAAGCCATTTTTTTAAATGTTTATCCACCTTTAATTATAAATTATAAATTATAAATTATAAATTATATCTAGATCATACCCAGCATTATCTAGTGAAGAAGAAGGATGGAAACAAATTTTCATCACGATCAGGGTCTCCCATTTCAAACCTTCAGAAAAGTTGCAAGAACAGTACAATAAATAAGAAAATGCCCTTCACCTAGAAATGTGTTTCTAAACCTTTTTTTCAATAGCACACTCCTAGGGCAAACTTAGACACTTTTTCCTAATTGCCAACCCACACCCAAAGGTTTAATACTACAGATACATTATGCATCTGTTTATGTACTGCATGTATACCTATACTTTATAGCTAAAAGGACTATTTGTTTGGCCTCCCAATCTCCACCCCCTTGGAAGGATATTGCTCCAGTTGGAAATGCATTACCCAGATACACACTTGTTTAACATTTTCACAATTGCTTTCTCTATTCTTTATACACACACACACATTCACATGTGCACAACATATAATTTTACATTAATTAAATAATTAAATGTATTAAGTATGTGATTTTATAATTAATAAAATTTTTTTCAAGAAATTTGACACTCCAGAAAGAAGTACCATATTCACCTTGAAGCATACGAGCCTGGGGACAAGCCTAGCCCAGTTAGAGACCCAGCCTGTTCCATTAGACCCAACTGTAAATATAGTAGCTAACTTTCAGCCAAGAACATCCATGGTAAATCTTCCAACATGTATTAGTTGCAAATTGTACACCTATATAATTGGATGCTCAGACCTAATGAACAGAATACTTAGAAGATACTACCATAAATGATTATTTTAGTTTCACATTGGTTGATCTGAGCACACTATATTTTTTACCAAAATTAATCAGCACAATCTGCTCATAATCAGTAAGTTACTTCAGATCTAGAAAGCTTGATTATTTTTCCTTGATAATTAAGCTGAGATAAATGGGTTCTCCAGGTGTCCGATTAGATCTGGGGATTCAGTCAGGTCACTCACCAGATTCTGGCCATGATACTTATATGTGAAAACCTCCTCACTGCTGGTTCTGGCAACCAAGCCCTCATTCTCCTGCAAGGATTTATTTGAGCTCTTTAGAGGTGATAAAGAGTTTATGATATTCAACTTTATAAGACTGTAAGTGGTTTCTTCTAAAATCTGTTTTTCAAACAGATTTGTTTTATATATTTAGATGTGTGCAAAAGACTTTTGTTAAAAAAATATTTCCATGATAAAAATATGTTTAAATTTACTGCCATATATTGAAAGCTATCCTCTCTTTCATAGTGACTCATAATGTGCAATAGATAGAGATAGAGATGTGTTAAATTGTAGGTCCCTAAAAGGAAGGTTGTGTGTTTTACACAGTAACAAAATTATGACAGGAAGTAAGAAACAATACTCCCCAGTTCGGAAGCTCAGAAGCAGTCCCCTTCAAGTGACAGAGCTGAGAGTGGCCAACCCACTTGACTTCTAGGAAAGTGTGCATTTGTTTGTTAAAGCCAGAGGGAAGAGAGAGAGGCTCTTAACAGGAAAAGGAAATTCTTTTAATAATAATAAATGAATCAACATAAGCTGTTCACAGAAAAGAAAAAACAAATGGCTTATAATATATTAAAATGTGCTAAACCTCACTCATTACAACATAAATGTAAATTAAAACTACAATGAGATACACTTTTTTCTCTACCAGAAAGAAAATATCAAAAAGTTTGAGAACACTCTATGCTGGCATGTGGATGTAGTAACAGGTGTTCTTATATAATACTTTGCTAGGCAGGGCTGTAAATTGGTACCTACTCTGTAGAGGGCAATATGGCAACATTTATCAAAAACATTTCAAGCACACATATCCTTTTTTAATTTATATTTATTTTTATTGAAATATATTGATATACAATAGTATACAATTTACAGGTGTACAATATAGTCACAATTTATAAAGGTTATACTCCATTTATAGTTATTATAATATATTGACTATATTCCCCTTGTATAATATATCCTTGTAGCTTATTTTATACCTAATAGTTTGTACCTCTTACTCTCCTACCCCTGTGTTGCCCTTCCCCCCTTCCCTCTCCCCACTGGTAATCACTAGTTTGTTCTCTACATCTGTGAGTCTGTTTCTTTTTTGTTATATTCACTTGTTTGTGGTATTTTTTTAGATTCCACATGCAAGTAATATCACACAGTATTCGTCTTCCTCTGTCTGACTTATTTCACTTAGCATAATGCCCTCCAAGTCCATCCAGGTTACTGCAAATGGCAAAATTTCATCTTTTATGGCTGAGTAGTATTCCACTGTATATATATATATATATATATATATATATATATATATATATATATATATATATATATACCACACCTTCTTAATCCATTCATCTGTTGATGGGCATAGGTTGCTTCCATATCTTGGAAATTGTAAATAATCCTGCCATGAACTTTGGCGTGCATATGTCTTTTCGAATTAGTGCTTTTGCTTTTTTCAAATATATACCCAGGAGTGGAATTGCTGGATCATATGGTAGTTCTCTTTTCAGTTTTTTGAGAATCCTCCATACTGTCTTCCACGGCGGCTCTACCAATTTACATTACTACCAGCCATGTGGGAGGGTTCCCTTTTCTCCACATCCTTGCCAACATTTGTTATTTGAGCACATATATGCTTGAGGTGTGGAATGCACTTCCAGGAAATTATCCTAGAGATATATTTGCACATATATATATGAACATAAAAATATATAGACCAAAAGAAATTTTGCAGAATTTTATAATTGCAAAAACTGCCATAAACAAAATGTCCCTTAATAAGGTGCTAAATAAATTATAATTAAACAATATAATGGAATACTATTAGTTATTTAAAATAAAAGGCAGCTCTATGTGTACAACTGTAGAACAATCTCTAAGATAGTTAAGATTTTTTTCAAAAAGCAAAATGCTGAAAAGAATGTATATATTGTTATCTGTTCAAAAGTATGATCACAATCGTATAAGTTTATATAGACAGAATATTTCTGAAAAGACACAGCAAGAAACAGGTAACAATGGTGGTCTTTCAGAAGGGAAACAGAAAATCAAAGAGTGGACGAGAGGCTTCCTTTTCACCGTACCCTCCCTTTGTACGTGTTAAATTTTACACCATATTCATGTATTAGCCATTCAAAAACAGAAAAATAAATACCAATTTTTTTAAATAAATAGAACGTAACACATCAAAAGTATAATCTTTGGTGGCCAAGCAAACTCTCCTCCAAAAAAGTAATCAAACTAAGGGGCTGGCAAATTTTTTCTGTAATTTAGATAGTTAATATTTTTGGTTTTGTGTACCATAGATCTCTGTCACAACTTCTCTGTCGACTCTCCCAAAGTAGCACAGAAGCAACCGTAAACAATATATACACAAATGAGCGTGGCCATGCTCACAGGCAGCGGAGTAGATGAGGCCCACAGGCCGTAACTGACTGACCCCCTCAGCTAATTCACTGTGCTCATTGTTATGAATGATTTTTCTTTTTTACTTCTTTACAAGTCCTAGTTAGGGAAGGTATGAGAGATAATGTTGGTTAAGATTTCACAAGCATAAATAAATAACCCTCAAAGGCAAATTATATATACCAAACACACAAAGATTGTTAAGAATCACAAAATCATATCCATTAGATATGGTGTGAGTGAAGATTTATTTTCTTCTTTATGGAATATGTCAATGTCGTGTATTTAAACATTGAGTAGATTTAATAGGCAGTAATAATAAACTCTTACTTTTTTTATTGCAACACAGATAATAATTTAAAGATGCTGTTGAAAGCTAATTGCACTAGGCTAATAAAAATATGGCATCTCAAAATAGTAAATATTGACAAATAAAACCAGAAGAATTTATGAAACTATAAAATATGTCCACTCTTTCCACAAACCCTAATGCAGTATATTGAACAGATAATAAAAGTTTGAGTAGACAATAAAGGGTAATGGTTTGGCTTTAATAACTTGCAAGCTACAAGTACCTCAAGTGAGAATGTTTTCATTACCACTAAGTGTTCTTGCTTATTAGTAGCTTTTGCTTAGTCATGATTTCAGTGATTCTTGTTTCCTTGTACACTAAAACCATTGTCAAGGATTTTTGTGCATCTCAATTGACAAGAGAAATAGTGTTTACTTTGATTTGCTTTCCTTGCAAGTTTGCAATGTGCATTTAAACAAAGTTATTAACATCCAAGGCTATCTGTAGGTCACATGAAAACCCTTAAAACTTAACAGAAACTTAATAATGCTCATGTTGGTGAAAATGTCAAGTGGCAAGCAGCAGGTGTTGAAAATTTTATTAGGAATTTAGGTAATATATATGTTATTTTTATAGAATAATTTAGTAGATAATGTTCTCCTCAGAATTCTATACCAAAAGACATACCTTACAAAAAAGAAAATGTTTTACTAGCAATGAAAGGAAAAGTTTAACAAGGTGGTATTAAGGTAACTTCAAATAACTAAAGGACATGGTGTCAAATACCTTGACTGACAAAGGAATAGCAAGAAACCACCAAGGTTAAAGCAAGTTCAACCGTACTGTTGATGGTCTATCATTACAGTGGCTCCAAATGCTTTCATTTGCAGCATCTTCGCTTGGCCAATAAAAGATGACAGATAAAAGCTGTGGTACAGATAAGTGCTGCTGCGCTCTGACTCAGACCTTCAGCAGCATCCTTCACTTCTATTCTCTTGGCCTGAAATTGGTGGTGAAGATCAAGGCATCTTTCCTTGCTTCCACCGTTTCAGCATCACAGTCCCATTTAAAATAACCATAGCATTTCTCCAGGAGGCAGCCAGATCACGAGGCTGTCAACAAATCCATGTTTCCTTACAGTAAAGCGTTTTCTAAATACTTTTGGATTAAGTGTGCTTGGAATCAGGACATGGTATGTCTTAAATTCTGAAAAATACACCAGTTACTTATAAGCTTCTGTGAGAAATGCCAAGTTATATCTGTCAAGGACCCACCTTGGAGCTCTAGCAGGACTTCAAGGACCTCAGATCTATAATTTGAAAACATATCAGCTGTATTGTTGTGTATATCCTTCTGGTAATAAAAGGATGAAAATCAAGTCTCCTTAGGCTGAACTTAAACTTCCAGGAAGTTTGACTCTTCCAAAAACTAAAAAACTCTTTATCAAAACATCAACATAAACATTAATAGTGCATATTCTATACTAAAAAGGTATGGAAAACAGAACACCAAACCTTAAAGAAAATACTTTAAAATAATTGAATTGATTTGATCACATAAAAGTTAGAAAGAATTCATGTCAAAAAAAACTAGAAATGCAAAAGATAAGTTGGGGCATAGGCATATATTATATACATACATATATATTTATACATATAATATACACATCTATATGATTGGTGCATTTTACAGAGCATGAAAGAATTTACATAACTTTTCCAAGTTTACCCAGCCAATGTATGACACAGTTCCTCAAATCCAGGTCTATCTGATCAAAAAGTTATTGGCTTAAACAAAGCAGGCTACAGAATAATGAGTCTAGTTATGTAAATAAGTATTTATACACCTATCAGTCTTTATACACCAAGTTGTTAGGATTTAAAGAAACTAAATTTCTATGGCATATACTTCTGAATTGTTTGATTGTTTTTAAATGGGTACACATTACTTTTATAAACAATATTCCCATATTGAAATAATGTCAATTAAAAAAATAAGATACAATTTTTCATTTACTGAATTTGTTTTCAAAATGTGTAATAACCAGTTTGGGTAAAGGCTTTGGAAAATAGGCATGTTTATCTTGGCATTTTATATGATTATGGTTGATTTCAATTTAATATTTTTATTTCTAATTTTCTACTCTAAACACTATTTGTAATTTAATTTTTTAAATAAAGATATAGGAGATACCATCAACTTAAAGTAAGATCAACAACAAAACAGATTCAAGTGCAAAATTAGGTACCCAGAGCTTTCTTTTCTTTTGGTTAAAAAAGTATTATTTTACTCTGGGTAGGGTTGCAGTTTCTTTGATTTAGTCAGAAACGTGTGGTACCTCAGGTCTGCATGGCATTCCCAATCCCATTACCCTCCTTCAGAGTATCAGAGGGAAACTGTCCCTGGCAGATAGGGAAATTTTCATTATTTGACTCATCCCACCTTAAGCACAGCAACCTGTGCCTTCCCAGGATTTCCCAGTCCAGAGTTGGATATGAAGCTGATCATCTAAGATGCTGCATCCTGATGCTGATGGTGATGTCGCTGCTACACACTGTGAGAGCCACTGTTCTAAAGTGGCATTAAAGACCTGCTTCTTTCCCACACTAGGGTGTTCTTCCTCATTTGTCGTACCTGGATCATAGACATGGTCAATAGGCAGTAGCTCTTTTTATTGTGGCAATCAGTTGCCGGGTGGTTTTAGGTGACCTCACCCTTTACTGTGATAAGCTGCCAGTGGCCTACATCCCTGCTTCTCCACCTGTGGTACCTGGAGACGGAACATTAGCACCATCTGCAAATTTGTTAGAAATGCAGGGTTTTGGGGCTTCCCTGGTGGCACAGTGGTTGAGAGTCTGCCTGCCAATGCAGGGGACACGGGTTCGAGCCCTGGTCTGGGAAGATCCCACATGCCACGGAGCAACTAGGCCCGTGAGCCACAACTGCTGAGCCTGCGCTTCTGGAGGCCGTGCTCCGCAACAAGAGAGGCCGCGATAGTGAGAGGCCCGCGCACCGCGATGAAGAGTGGCCCCCACTTGCCGCAACTAGAGAAAGCCCTCGCACAGAAACGAAAACCCAACAGAGCCAAAAACAAATAAAATAAATAAATAAATAAATTTATAAAAAAAGAAATGCAGGGTTTTGGTCCCACCCCACATTACTGAAACAGAATCTGAATTTTAAGCAGATCCCCAGGTTATATGTGCACACATTAAATCTGAAAGGCATTTCACAACTCCCTTTCCACCTCAGGCCTTAAGCGTGAGTCGAGGAAGAATTCTTTTGCTGAGTGCCCAGTGGCACTTATAATATGGTGGGCTTCGTTTGGTTTGGTTTGGTTTGGGTTGGGTTTTGAGTCATGGTAGTTAAGTTTGAGCAGGAGTCAGAAAATCTTTTATGTAAAACACCAGTGTGTAAATATTTCAGGATTTATGGACCCAATAGTCTCAAACTACTCAACTCTGCAGCTATAGCAATAACAAGAAAGTAGCCATAGACAATGTGATGGGTGTGGCTGTATTACAATAAAACTTTATTTACAAAGATTGGCAGCAGGCCAGTTTGGCCAACAACACCTGTCTAGAGGCTACTCCTTTGTCATGTTATATATACTGATAACCCCTGGACTTAATGGTTTACATAACAGCTAGGGATTAAAAGATGGTGGAATTCAGGCTATTGACTTCCTGAGTGGCAGCATGGTGTAAGGTAGTGTTTTGAACATTTGAATCAAGTAATCCTGGTCCCACCTCAGAGTCATTAAATCAGATTCGTGGGAAGGTGAGACCCAGGAATTTGTAATTTTTTTTGAAAACCTCTGTTTTGATTTTAATGTGCAACCAGAAACATCACATTTTGCCTCAGACTGAGGAGTTTCCAGGCACATGGGACTTTCCATGACAAAACAAGGATGGTCCCAGACAAAATGGGCCAACAGGTTACCCTAGGAGTTGAGAAGCACTAGTAAATAGAGAATGATCTGAAATTGCATCGCTTATAAAGCTGGGTTCTTTCTTATATAGCCTGGAGAATGTTTACTAGCAAGCCTTTGTTTCCTTACTTTTAAAAGGGAGATAAGCTACCTAACATACAAAGAAGGTTTAAGTGCATTGTACAAAACCTAACATGCAGGAGATGATGAAGAAAACCTCTTTCTCTGCCCCTTCTTGGACTGGATTCCTTTTAAACATAGCCAGAAGTCTTTATGGCAATTTAAACCTAATTCAACTCTAGTGCAGTCTTTTAAAAGAAACCAATTAAACCGCCAGTGAAGGCTTGAACATGATTCTTTAAAAAAACAAAAAAAAACAAAAAAACCCCTACAACTATGAACCCACATGGATAATGAGAACAGCAGTGCAGAGACAGCAGATAAGAATATTCAATAGATTTTATTCTTTAATTTGTTAATATGATGTATCACATTGATTTTTTTGCATATATTGAAGAATCCTTGTATCCCTGGGGTAAGTCCCACTTGATCATTGGTGTATGATCCTTTTAATGTGTTGTTGGATTTGGTTTGCTAGTATTTTGTTGAGGATTTTTGCGTCTATGTTCATCAGTGATATTGGTCCGTAATTTTCTTTTTTTCTGATATCTTTGTCTGGTTTTGGTATCAGGGTGACAGTGGCATCGTAGAATGAGTTTGGGAGTGTTCCTCCCTCTGCAATGTTTTGGAAGAGTTTGAGAAAGATGGGTGTTAACTGTTCTCTAAATGTTTGATAGAATTTGCCTGTGAAGCCATCTGGTCCTGGACTTTGTTTCTTGGAAGATTTTCAATTACAGTTTCAATTTCATTACTTGTGATTGGTCTGTTTATATTTTCTAATTCTTCCTGGTTCAGTCTTGTAAAGCTGTACCTTTCCAAGAATTTGTCCATTTCTTCCAGGTTGTCCATTTTGTTGGCATAGAGCTGCTTGTAGTAGTCTTTTATGATCCTTTGTATTTCTGTGGTGTCTGTTGTAATTTCTCCTTTTTCATTTCTAATTTTATTGATATGGGTCCTCTCCCTTTTTTTCTTAATGAGTCTGGCTAAAGGTTTACCAATTTTGATTAACTTCTCAAAGAACCAACTTTTAGTTGTATTGATCTTTGCTATTGTTTTCTTCATTTCCATTTCATTTTTTTCTGCTCTGATCTTTATGATTTCTTTCCTTCTACTAACTTTGGGTTTTCTTTGTTCTTCTTTCTCTAGTTGTTTTAAGTGTAGGGTTAGATTGTTGATTTGAGATTTTTCTTGTTTCTTAAGATGAGCTTGAATTGCTGTAAACTTCCCTCTTAGAACTGCTTTGCTGCATCCCATAGGTTTTGGATCATCATGTTCTCGTTGTCATTTGTTTCTAGATATTTTTTAATTCCTTCTTTGATTTCTTCAGTAATCGCTTGGTTATTTAACAGTGCACTGTTTGCCTCCATGTGTTTGTGTTTTTTACAGTTTTCTTCCTGTAATTGATTTCTAATCTCATAGCGTTGTGCTTAGAAAAGATGCTTGATATGATTTCAATTTTCTTAAATTTTCCAAGGCTTGATTTGTGACCCCAAGTGTGATCTATTCTGGAGAATGTGGGAATGTAAATTGATATAGCCACTGTGGAGAACAGTACAGAGGTTCCTTAAAAAACTAAAAATAGAACTACCATATGAACCAGCAATCCCACTACTGGGCATATACCCTAAGAAAACCATAATTCAAAAAGACACATGTACTCCAACATTCATTGCAACACTATTTATAATAGCCAGGACATGGAAACAACTTAAGTGTCCATCAACAGATGAATGGATAAAGAAGATACGGTACATATATATAATGGAATACTACTCAGCCATAAAAAGACATGAAATTGGGTCATTTGTGGAGATGTGGATGGATCTAGAGTCTGTCATACAGAGTGAAGTAAGTCAGAAAGGGAAAAACAAATATTGTATATTAACACATATATGTGGAATCTAGAAAAATGGTACAGATGAACCTATTTGAGAAGCAGAAATAGAAAGGCAGATGTAGAGAACAGACGTGTGGACACAGCAGGGAAGGGGAGGGTGGGATGAACTGGGAAATTAGGTTTGACATAAATACCCTACCATGTGTAAAATAGATAGCTAGTTGGAATGTGCTATATAGCACAGGGAACTCAGCTCGGTGCTCTGTGATGACCTAGATGGGTGGGATGGTGGGGGAGGGAGGCCCTGGAGGGAGGGGATATATGTATACATATAAATTCACTTAACTGTACAGCAGAAACTAACACAACATTGTAAAGCAACTATACGCTAATAAAAAAATAAAGAATATTCAAGAGAATGGAAGAGTAGAAACTGATTCAGTGCATAGAGAAAGCTACAGCCTAAAGCACCCGCAGGAGATACCTCTAAGAAGCAAGCCGATTTACTCCTGAGAAAGCAGTACTGTGACCCTGGGTACCACAGAGGAGTGGAAGGGACTAAGGGCTACAATACAGGATTGGTTGACAACTGCATGTGGAGCTCAGACCTCCAGTGTTCCTCTCCATCACATGGGGCTAGATAACACCCCCATACCGGCTGACTTGTACAACCCAGCCCATCTCAGACAAGAGCTTGCAGCTTTATTCTCAGAAGAAAAAAAAGGAAGAAGTTTGGGACTTAAGGACATCAGGTACAGTAAAGGGCAAAATGAAACATGAGACTGAAAAGAAGTCTGCGTATGAATCACGGGAGGCCCCTGATGCCCCTTTTTGTTTCCCGCAAACTTGTAGCCAGACTATTCTTCCCATGAAGAAAATTGAAAGGTTCTTTTCTAGAGAAAAGAAATTGCCTTAGGGAAAATATATAAATATATCTTTCCACATGGACAATTAGGTGTGCCCAAGTAGAGTAAAGTGGTTCTCCAAAGAGCACCTTGCCATGAAGACATGCCCCTTAAATACTCACATAACCTTTCACTTTGTAGTGTCTCACTCTTAAATATGAAAGGACAGCCAAGCAAGGATCACTGATAATTTAGGAAAGACACCAAAATGAAAGGAATAAGCAAACAGTAAAAGAGCATCCATGCAGACAAAACAGACAATGAGAAAAGAAAAGTTCTAAAGATACACAAATAGAATATATTAAAATAGAAAAAAAGAAAGCATGGTACAAAAAAGAAAAATGAGAAAAGAATGTTTAAAAGAAAATTTTAAAGTCAGAAAGAACTCCTGAACATTAAAATGATAACAGCAAAAAAAATCCATAAACAAAGGAATACAAAATTTAGAAAACTGCTAGAAATTAAATTGCCCAGAAAGAAAGTCACAAATACACACACATTCAACGTTTTTTTTTTTTTAAGAGGGGAACTGATAAGTCATAGACAGTCAATCAAGGAAGCTAACATTGAATTAATACTTGTAGGAGAGAAAGAAGAGAAATATTAGAAGAGTGAAAATTGTGAAGGAAATAAATTTCCCACAATTAAAGGTTGCTAGTCTCTAGACAGAAAGGTCAGGAAATTCCCCTTACAAGAAGATAGATACTGAGGTCCATCACTCTAAATTTTCCAGGCATCAGAGATAAAGACATGATCCTAAAAGCTTCCAGAGGTACACTTAACAAGAATTAAAATATAAACAGATTTCTTAATAGACAACACTAGATGCTAGAAGACTAATTCCACATCCAGCAAAATTATCTCTCAAAAATGAAGGCAAAATAATGACATTTTCAGATATATGAAAGCTGAAAGAATTCATTACCAGCAGACCCAATTACAAACATCATTAAAGGAATTCCTTCAGGTAGAGGGAAATGATACTAAATGAAAAGTTGGATCTACAAAAGAATGAAGAACACAGGAAATGTGAACTATCTGGGTAAATATATAAGTCTTAATCTTGCTACTTAAATCTCTTTTAAAGATAATTAAGCATTTAAACAAAAAGAATAATAATGCATAGTGGAGTTTATAATAAACATAACAGTAAAATATGTGACAACAATTGCACAAAGGTCAGAAGGGGAGAAATGGAAGTACACCATTGTAAGGATCTTGTACTGTACAGTACAGTATACACAAGGTGGTATACTATCACTTGACAGTAGATTGTAATATACTATAAACCCTAAAGCAAGTGCTAAAATAACAAAAATTTTAAAAGTTATAACTAATAAGTCAGAAAGTTAGGTAAAATAGAATCATGAAAAATACTCAATTAAATCTAAAGAAATAAAAAAGAGGAAAGGGGGGAAAAGAACAAATAAAACAATAGAAAACAAATCATAAGGTGATAAATTTAAATCTAACCATATCAATAATCATATTAAATATAAATATCACCAATTAAAAGTCAGAGATTGTCATATTGGTTAAATAAGGCAAGACCCAGTTTATGCTGCCTATAGGAAATACACTTTAAGATCAATAGAA
Organism: Balaenoptera acutorostrata; assembly: GCF_949987535.1. Classification (NCBI taxonomy): domain Eukaryota; kingdom Metazoa; phylum Chordata; class Mammalia; order Artiodactyla; family Balaenopteridae; genus Balaenoptera; species Balaenoptera acutorostrata. Next base: position 47,326,674 of record NC_080067.1, on the reverse strand, counting down.
TTCACAGACATCTAGCCAGACTGATCAGAATAAAAGGAGGTAATACACAAATTGCCAATATCAGCGATGAGAGAGGTGACATCACTATAAATTATACAGATAGTAAAAGAATAACAATGTAATATTACAAATAACTTTACACGAGTAAACTTAAAAACATAAACGAAATGGAAAATTCCTTGAATGTCTCAAAGTACCAAAGATCGTCAAGAAAAACTAGATAATATCAGTACCAAATCTATTAAGGAAATTTAATTTTCTAATTAAAATTTGTCTCAGGAAGAAAATTCCAGATCCAGATTATTTCACTGATGAAATAATGAACTTGGAAGCATATTTAAGGAAAAAAATCCAATTTTGCACAAAATTTTCTACAAAATTGAAGAGAAGATAATACTTTCTAATTCATTCTGTGAGGCCGGCATTACTCTGATCCTAAAACCTAATAGAGATATAATAAGAAAAAAAAATACAGACCATATTTTTCATGAAATTATATGCAAAAATTCTAAACAGAAATTTAGAAAATTAAATCAATGATACATTAAAAAGTATAAATTATCATGACTAAGTGGTGTTTAGCCCAAGAGTACAAGCTTGGTTTAACATTTTAAAACCAATCAGTGTATTTCATCATACTAAAGAACCGAAAAGAAAAAACATATTATAATTTCAGTAGATACTGAGAAAGCATTTTATAAAATCCAATATCCATTCCTCATAATAGCTCTAGCATACTAAGGATGTCTATGAAAAAACCTATCACTGACATACTTAATGATGAAAGACTGAATGCTCCACCCCCAAGATTAGGAACAACACAAGGATGTTCACTCTCCCTACTTCTAGTCAACACACTAGCTGTTCTAGACAGTGCACTAAGGTAAGAAAGGGAAATAAAAGGCATCCAGATTGGAAATTTAAAAATTGCCTTTATTCACAGACAACACTGATCATCTACATGTAAAATTTAATGAAACCTACAAAAATGCTCTTATAATAAGTGCATTCTTAAAATCTAATAAGTGAGTTTAGCAAGTTACAGGATGCCAGGGGAGTTAATTGTATTTCTATATTGTACCTCAAACAATTAGAAATTGAAATTTTAAAACAATATCATTTAAATATCATTAGAGATAAATCTGGCAAAAGATGTGTAAGACCTCTACACTGAAAACTACAAAACAATACAGAGAAAAAATAAAGAAGACATAATTAATGGAGAGACATAACTTGTTCAGGGACTGGAAAGCTAAATATTAAGATGTCAGCATGTCAGCACTTCTCAAAGTGATTTATAGATTTAATGCAAACCCAAACAAAATTCTAGCTAGATTTCTTTTGTAGAAACTTACAAGCTGATTCTAAAATTTATATGGAAATACAGCAGGGGACTAGGAGAAAAACTACTGATAGGTTTACAATACCACAATATTACACAACTCCAGGGTGAATGATACTGCTTGGAATTATTCAACTCTATGGCTCTAATGAGAGATCTGGTAAAGCATTTGAAAAATTAAAGATAACCATCAAGAAGTAAATTAGATAATTGCTAACTACAGGGGAAAAAATGAATTAGATAAGCGGTAACTATAGGAGAAGCAAAAAGTTGAAGAAAGGAAATGTAGTCATAATATACTACTTGGCTTTCAGAGAATAATATTGGCAGAATTATGTTAATGTAAATGATTATGTTTTATTATGCTGTAACTCTATAGGATGGATAAGGGAAGAGATTTGGAAGGGTGATGTGGGAGAGCTAAATGCTTACCTAACATAACAGAAAGTCAAAAGGTAGAATCTAGCATTGATACATCAAGAAACAATGATATAAGCATATTATTTTTACAAGTAAAGTTAAATACTAGAAAAAAATCTGTTTAGCATTCAAAACAGCTATCACTGGGGACTGAGACTTGCCAGAAGAGTAGCGAGTGCAGCAGGGGCAGCTGCTGTTGCTACTTTAAACATTATAAGCCTCTTGGTACTTTAAAAAAAAGTTTTAACCTGTGTATTACATTGATAAAAATTAAAAGAAAATTTACCAAAAAAAAAAAAAAAAAAAGGAAGATGCACATCCTAATCTTCTTCAAAGCCTCAGGTACAATTCTAGCTGTCATCTGATCTCCTGACCCAAGATCTTGCTTCAGAAGACCTGCACAAATCATCACATGGACACACCACATACAATGAAATTTATCCTCACACAAGTTGTTCATTCTCAAATCAGAGCACTCATGGCACACACCCCACTGCTTATCTATTTAAAAACGTGTTGTAAGTTTATGCAAATAAATAATGACTATGAAAATTGGCTTTGAGAGGCTTCTGGAAAGTTTGGCAGAAACCAAAATCAGTGATTCATTTTTTTCTACCATATTAAAATTAGATCAAATTCTTTTTCGAGGGGTAAGTAAAAAGAGCTAACCTTCCTTACGAAAAAAAGAAAAAAGAGCAAGGGAGGTGATTTGTGGGAGGGAGACAAATAGAAATGAGGAAAGGAAAGAAAATTAGAAGAACAAAAGAAATGCCATTTGCTACCCTTTTTATACCGAGGTTCATAAAAATTAAAAAAAAGGAGGTCGCATCCCTCATGTCCACTAACCACTGTCTTGGACTAGTCACTTGGAACTCTCACTGTCTGAAAGGGGACACCCCAGCCACAGACCTAGACTTAAAAGATGAGCCTCTGCTGGGGACCAACTGTTTGCAGCCTTTGAAATGGCTTCAAATCTAGTTACATATTTAAACTGAGAAATAATTACTAAATAATTAAAAGTTTAAAGGTAGTCATTGTACTAGCATTAATTAAGAGCAGCATTTATTCATTTACTCCACAAAGGAACACTAAATACTTATTAGGTGCCAGTCTTTGTTCTAAGTGCTAGGGATCTGGTGGTGAGCCAGAGAGGTGAGAACTCTGCCTTAGTGGAGCTTTACATAACAGTGGGAGGAGTTCAAGAATTAAAAGGAAATCGAGACCAGAGGGAGGACACCAGAAGCAAGAAGAACTACAATCCTGCAGCCTGTGGAACAAAAACCACATTCACAGAAAGATAGACAAGATGAAAAGGCAGAGGGCTATATACCAGATGAAGGAACAAGATAAAACCCCAGAAAAACAACTAAATGAAGTGGAGATAGGCAACCTTCCAGAAAAAGAATTCAGAATAATGATACTGAAGATGATCCAGGACCTCGGAAAAAGAATGGAGGCAAAGATCGAGAAGATGCAAGAAATGTTTAACAAAGACCTGAAGAATTAAAGAACAAACAAACAGAGATGAACAATACAATAACTGAAATGAAAACTACACTAGAAGGAATCAATAGCTGCATAACTGAGGCAGAAGAACGGATAAGTGACCTAGAAGACAGAATGGTGGAATTCACTGCTGCGGAACAGACTAAAGAAAAAAGAATGAAAAGAAATGAAGACAGCCTAAGAGACCTCTGGGACAACAATAAACGCAACAACATTCACATTATAGGGGTCCCAGAAGGAGAAGAGAGAGAGAAAGGACCAGAGAAAATATTTGAAGAGATTATAGCTGAAAACTTCCCTAACATGGGAAAGGAAATAGCCACCCAAGTCCAGGAAGCGCAGCAAGTCCTATACAGGATAAACACAAGGAGAAACATGCCGAGACACATAGTAATCAAATTGGCAAAAATTAAAGACAAAGAAAAACTATTGAAAGCAGCAAGGGAAAAATGACAAATAACATACAAAATGACAAATAACATAACCCATAAGGTTAACAGCTGATTTCTCAGCAGAAACTCTACAAGCCAGAAGGGCGTGGCATGATATACTTAAAGTGATGAAAGGAAAGAACCTACAACCAAGATGACTCTACCCGGCAAGGATCTCATTCAGATTCGATGGAGAAATCAAAACCTTTACACACAAGCAAAAGCTAAGAGAATTCAGCACCACCAAACCAGCTCAACAACAAAGGCTAAAGGAACTTCTCTAAGTGGGAAACACAGGAGACGAAAAGGACCTACAAAAACAAACCCAAAACAGTTAAGAAAATGGTCATAGGAACATACATATCCTAGGTATATTACATTATACAAGATAATTACCTTAAACTTGAATGGATTAAATGCTCCAAACAAAAGACACAGGCTTGCTGAATGGATACAAAAATAAGACCCATATACATGCTGTCTACAAGAGACCCACTTCAGACTTAGGGACACATACAGACTGAAAGTGAGGGGATGGAAAAGGATATACCATGTAAATGGAAATCAAAAGAAAGCTGGAGTAGCTTTACTCATATCAGATAAAATAGACTGTAAAATAAAGAATGTTACAAGAGACAAGGAAGGACACTACATAATGATCAAGGGATCAAGCCAAGAGGAAGATATAACAATTATAAATATATATGCACCCAACATAGGGGCACCTCAATACATAAGGCAACTGCTAACAGCTATAAAAGAGGACATTGACAGTAACACAATAATACTGGTGGACTTTAACACCTCACTTACACCAAAGGACAGATCATCCAAAATGAAAATAAATAAGGAAACAGAAGCTTTAAATGACACAATAGACCAGATAGATTTAATTGAAATTTATAGGACATTCCATTGAAAAACTGCAGATTACACTTTTCTCTCAAGTGCGCATGGGACATTCTCCAGGATAGATCACATCTTGGATCACAAATCAAGCCTCAGTAAATTTAAGAAAATTGAAATCATATCAAGCATCTTTTCCAACCACAACACTATGAGATTACAAATCAATTACAGGGAAAAAAACGTAAAAAACACAAACACATGGAGGGTAAACAATACATTACTAAACAACCAAGAGATCACTGAAGAAATCAAAGAGAAAATCAAAAAATACCTAGAGACAAATGACAATGAAAACACGACGATCCAAAACCTATGGGATGCAGCAAAAACAGTTCTAAGAGGGAAGTTTATAGCTATACAAGCCTACCTCAAGAAACAAGAAAAATCTCAAGTAAACAATCTAACCTCACACCTAAAGGAACTAGAGATAGAAGAACAAACAAAACCCAAAGTTAGCAGAAGGAAAGAAATCATAAAGATCAGAGCAGAAATAAATGAAATAGAAACAAAGAAAACAATAGCAAAGATCAATAAAACTAAAACCTGGTTCTTTGAGAAGATAAACAAAATTGATTAACCATTAGCCAGATTCATGAAGAAAACGAGGGAGAGGACTCAAATCAATAAAATTAGAAATGAAAAAGGAGAAGTTACAACAGACACCACAGAAATACAAAGCATCCTAAGAGACTACTACAGGCAACTCTATGCCAATAAAATGGACAACCTGGAGGAAATGGACAAATTCTTAGAAAGGTATAACCTTCCAAGACTGAACCAGGAAGAAATAGAAAATATGAACAGACCAATCACAAGTAATGAAATTGAAACTGTGATTAAAAATCTTCCAACAAACAAAAGTCCAGGAACAGATGGCTTCACAGGTGAATTCTATCAAACATTTAGACAAGAGCTAACACCCATCCTTCTCAAACTCTTCCAAAAAATTGCAGAGGAAGGAACACTCCCAAACTCATTCTATGAGTCCACCATCACCCTGATACCAAAACCAGACAAAGATACTACAAAAAAAGAAAATTACAGACCAATATCACTGATGAATATACATGCAAAAATCCTCAACAAAATACTAGCAAACAGAATCCAACAACACATTAAAAGGATCATACACCATGAGCAAGTGGGATTTACCCCAGAGATGCAAGGATTCTTCAATATACGCAAATCAATCAATCTGATAAACCATATTAACAAATTGAAGAATAAAAGCCATATGATCATCTCAATAGATGCAGAAAAAGCTTTTGACAACATTCAACACACATTCATGATAAAAACTCTCCAGAACGTGGGCATACAGGGAACCTACCTCAACATAATAAAGGCCATATATGACAAACCCACAGCAAACATCATTCTCAATGGTGAAAAACTGAAAGCATTTCCTCTAAGATCAGGAACAAGACAAGGATGTCCACTCTCAACACTATTATTCAACATAGTTTTGGAAGCCCTAGTCACAGCAATCAGAGAAGAAAAAGAAATAAAAAGAATACAAATTGGAAAAGAAGAAGTAAAACTGTCACTGTCTGCAGATGACATGATACTATACAAAGAGAATCCTAAAAATGCCACCAGAAAACTACTAGAGCTAATCAATGATTTTGGGAAAGTTGCAGGATACAAAATTAATGCCCAGAAATCTCTGGCATTCCTATACACTAATGATGAAAAATCTGAAAGAGAAATTATGGAAACACTCCTATTTACCATTGCAACAAAAAGAATAAAATACCTAGGAATAAACCTACCTAGGGGGACAAAAGACCTGTATGCAGAAAACTATAAGACACTGATGAAAGAAATTAAAGATGATTCCAACAGATGGAGAGATATACCATGTTCCTGGATTGGAAAAATCAACATTGTGAAAATGATTATACTACCCAAAGCAATCTACAGATTCAATGTAATCCCTATCAAATTACCAATGGCATTTTTTACAGAACTAGAACAAATCACCTTAAAATTTGTATGGAGACACAAAAGACCCCCAATAGCCAAAGCAGCCTTGAGGGAAAAAAACAGAGCTGGAGGAATCAGACTCCCTGACTTCACACTATACTACAAAGCTACAGTAATCAAGACAATATGGTACTGGCACAAAAACAGAAACATAGATCAATGGAACAAGATAGAAAGCTCAGAGATAAACCCATGCACCTATGGTCAACTAATCTATGACAAAGGAGGCAAAGATATACAATGGAGAAAAGAATGCCTCTTCAGTAAGTGGTGCTGGGAAAACTGGACAGCTACATGCAAAAGAATGAAATTAGAACACTCCCTAACACCATACACAAAAATAAACTCAAAATAGATTAGAGACCTAAATGTAAGACCGGACACTATAAAACCCTTAGAGGAAACCATAGGAAGAACACTCTTTGACATAAATCACAGCAAGATCTTTTTTGATCCACCTCCTAGAGTAATGGAAATAAAAACAAAAATAAACAAATGGGACCTAATGAAACTTCAAAGCTTTTGCACAGCAAAGGAAACCATAAACAAGGTGAAAAGACAACCCTCAGAATGGGAGAAAATATTTGCAAATGAATCAACAGACAAAGGATTAATCTCCAAAATATATAAACAGCACATGCAGCTCAATATTAAAGAAACAAACAACTCAATCCAAAAACGGGCAGAAGACCTAAACAGATATTTCTCCAAAGAAGACATACAGATGGCCAAGAAGCACATGAAAAGCTGCTCAACATCACTAATTATCAGAGAAATGCAAATCAAAACTACAATGAGGTATCACCTCACACCAGTTAGAATGGGCATCATCAGAAAATCTACAAACAACAAATGCTGGAGAGGGTGTGGAGAAAAGGGAACCCTCTTGCACTGTTGGTGGGAATGTAAATGGATACAGCCACTATGGAGAACAGTATGGAGGTTCCTTAAATAACTTAAAATAGATTTACCATATGATCCAGCAATCCCACTACTGGGCATATACCCAGAGAAAACCATAATTCAAAAAGACACATGCACCCCAATGTTCATTGCAGCACTATTTACAATAGCCAGGTCATGGAAGCAACATAAATGCCCATTGACAGATGAATGGATAAAGAAGCTGTGGTACATATATACAATGGAACATTACTCAGCCATAAAAAGGAACGAAATTGAGTCATTTGTTGAGACGTGGATTGATCTAGAGACTGTCATACAGAGTGAAGTAAGTCAGAAAGAGAAAAACAAATATCGTATATTAACACATGTATGTGGAACCTAGAAAAATGGTACAGATGAGCCGGTTTGCAGGGCAGAAGTTGAGACACAGATGTAGAGAACAGACGTATAGACACCAAGGGGGGAAAACCACGGTGGGGTGGGGATGGTGGTGTGCTGAATTGGGCGATTGGGATTGACATGTATACACTGATGTGTATAAAATTGATGACTAATAGGAACCTGCAGTATAAAAAAACAAACAAACAAACAAAACAACTAATACTAAACTTTCATTGGGTTATTTGTATGGAAATATGTTAATATATATGTTTCAGACATTACATGAAATTTCTAAAAATCTTATATGTTCTGGTATAATGTTATAAGTCATAATTCTAGTTATTACTTTAAAATGTATATCTCAGAAATAACTAAATTTCCTTGTCAATTGCATTATTATGAACTTTCATCAAATCTTTAACCATGGTCATTTTTAAGTCTTTTGTCATTTACAGACAGTTCTGGGTGTACTCTGATGCTTTTGCAAATATGTTCCTATAAAAGGGTTTCATCTTCAAGGAATTCATGGAAAAGACTCTGACAAGTACAGGTTTCTGGTAACTGACTATACTGCTGAACTGAATGAATAATCATCTTCAGAACTCTAATGGAAAACTGATGAACTCATATAAGTGCTAACAAAAGATCAAGATGAAAAAAAAATTAATTACATGGCACTGAGTGAACTGATGAGGATGATTATAATTTTTGTGACTTTCTGTTTGAATAAAAAGAAAAAAAGGAAATCGATATAAAATATGCCAAACGGTGAGAAGTGTTATGAATCATAAAGCAGTTTGAGTGAATATAAAGTTGGAATAGAGTTGTTCTATTTTACGTAGGATAATCAAGGAAGACCTTTCTGACAAGGAGGCATTTGAATAGCAGCTCACTCAATTCTGACCAACCCCTGCCCAGATACACTTGCTTCCATCTTAAAACTACCAGATGACTAACTCCAGCCCTTAAAGCCCTCTAAGTGACCTTCCTTATGTCCTCCTTTGAGAAGCCCTTGAGGTTTTGTCAAGCCCCTTGCTTAGCAAGTTTAATAAACCAGTTTTGTATAGTTAGCAAGTTTCTCTCAGGGTCTCTATGGGAGTTCTGACAATTAAGAGTTTTCGGCATAGAGATGGTATGTAATACAAGAAGACTGGATGAGACCACCTAAAGATCAGAGCAGATGAAGATGGTACAAGGCCTGAGGAGGGAGTCCTGGGGCAGTTCAACGTTTAAAGTCCTTCCCAAAGATGAGAAGGAACCAGCAAAGGAGAGGGAAAAGCATTGTCAGGGAGGTTGAATGAGAAACAAGAGAGGGTATGTTCCAGAAGCTAAGTGGGGTTTTAATCATGACTCTTAAAAATGAATCAGCTCTAAAAATTTAACAAGAATAGATTCAAATATGAACAGATTCGCTGAATTGAGAGTAGACAAATTTGTTTTCAGAAGTCAATAAGAGACATAAAATAAGCAAAAAGAAAATAAAATGAGCCAAACACCTTTGACCCATGGTCCTTGACACATAGAAATGGTCTGAGGGAATTTATTCAAATAGTTAATTCTAAATAAAGGGATAAAATACAGAAATATTTCCCAAATCAAAAAGGTTTTGAGGCTATGATTCTCAACTCTCTCTTCCTACTCTCTTGATTAACTATTTTCTCAGCTTCAACACATTCCTCTTCTTCTTCTTCTTCAGCCTTATTGATCTTTCTCTTTAATCAATCTTCCTTCTCCTCAGCATGATCTATTTCCACTCACTTTATGAAGCTGTCAATGATAGAGTCAAATTTAAAATAGGCAGGCACAAAGCAAAGAGACAAATGTAAAACCAAAAGGAAGCTCTTAAAAGATGAAAGCCTCAAACCAAAAGGACCTCTTTATCCATAGAGAGGACTTGTCCTGCATGAATCTTTTAGCCACATATGGATAATAGAGATGAAAATTATACAGTGTTAGAATTGGAAGAGATCGCCTAGTTCAAAGACACTGTGCCATTTTAGAAATGAAGAAAGTAAATTGCAGGTAGACTAACCAAGTTGCCTAAAGTCATTGAGCCCATTGAAGGTTGATCTGGAATAAGCCTCACTCCCAGTCTAATGCTTTTATCTCCAACCTGTAATAATATCAGAGGTATTTATTTCAAATAAAATAGACAATAACACTTTTTCCAGTCTTTAAAAGTGAAATTACTTTGCTTATATAAACCAAAAATGCATGTTGCAGTTTTTCAGTCTACATAAATGTTTTGCCATGAATGTTTTCATCATAGTCTCAACTCCTTTCCATTCTAAGGATAAGAAGCATCTCTCGCTTGTGTCAATAGTTTCAGAATGTCAAAAATATGCTGAAAGAACATAGGTAATTGTTTGAAAATCCAAGCAAAAAAATTCAAGGAATAGAACTACCAGACTAGTATCTACTTATTAGCAAGATGTTTCAGGGGGTTAGAATCCTTAATCCACTTTTGAGTCATAGGCAAAGACAGTTGTTTGGGGGTTTTTTTCCCCACGTCTGGAAAACTTTTTTCAAACATAACTCCAGGATAGAATTATATACAAATCAGAATGAATACCACCTTGATGTTAGAATGTGCAGATTTTTAGATAGTCTTTTATAATGAAATAAGATTTTTTTTTCTAACCAGGTACGAACTTGATAACATATCTGTAATATTTTCCCATTTCTGAGTAACATTTCTTGGCTTGTCTTTGAGTCAATGAATTTGCCCTAGATTTTCAAACCTTGAGAATCCTCATAAAATATTTCCCTTATTTTACTTTTTATCAAATCCAGAAACATTTCTATTTAATCTTTATAAAGCCATAAAAGGGGAAATTCAGGCTTAATTTAAACATGAGCTTAATTAATGTGATTATAATATATCCTTTTTATTCTAGATTATTCTGTAAAAAGATATAAGGTAACTTAAAGTTCCATGATAATTACATAAATACCTTTAGAATTAGTAGTAAAGACAATAAAACAAAGAGAAGGAAATTCTTTTAATTTTTAAAAAAACATTTTTTAAAAAAAAAAGTATGTTTAAAGTTTAAAAAAAAAACTTAAGATGGAGCCAAGAATAAAGTTAGTACACAAAGTACTTATAGTAAAATTAATACAGTCACATATTTGGCTCTGAGCTCCTATATTAGCCAAAGAGAAAGGATGGGTACAAGTAGTTACACAGTTCACAGTGTCCAGACAAAGAAAACCACGCAGCTCTTCAATATATACATTCACATTTCTAGTACCAAGACCAGAGAAAAAATTCCTCTGTGGGTAATTGTGAAGAGATTCTACATAATATGTGAACAAAATCCTTAGCATATTTATAGTAAATAAACCCCAAAATTTCATAGGGTTGTTTGCTCTGATGTCCCTTAAATACAAATCAACACTACGCAGGCACTATGTGGGCAAGAGAGGTGGAGACAAGTAAGACCCTTGAATTCTTCCCTGTCTCAAATCTCACATAGATGAACAGTCACAAAATCTTACAAATTCCACTTTCATAATTCTCTACCTGGCCCCTCTCCTAGTTTCACCCTCGTTGTATCTCACCTACTTTATTGTGTAGCTTCCTAATTTTTCTTTCCACCTCTAATTTCCCACTTTTAAAATCCACCTAAAATAGAGCTCCTGGATAGATCTACCTGAAACAGCATTCTGGTTATGTCATTCCTTCACTCAAAAACCATTTTGAACCAAAAAAACCAAAAAAGTTAAATTTTCTAATTCATTCATACAAGACTCTCCATGATCTAGTCTTAACTTGGTAGCGTGACCTCAAACCCAATAGAGGCAAGGCAGGTGTTGGGGCAGAAAAACCAATGGAGGCCATGAGCGCCATCTGAAGAGGCTTCTCCTCCGCTCCAGCTGATTCCTGCCAGGGAACAATGTGGGCCTGACATCTCAAGAGAAGCCAGAAATCGTTATTCTTATATAAAACCTCCTGGTTTTTAAATTTAGGAAACTAATTCAAAAGAAAAGTTGATACTTTTCAAGCCAATGAAAATATGTCTTCAGATGGGATGCAGCAGGAGTGTCAGTTTGGGCCACGTGTCCTATTTTTCACTCTGTCCTTCCACACTTTCAGCTGAACTACATCCTCTACTCTCCACCCTCCAAGCCTCCCCTGTACTGTTCCTTCTGAATGCCCAGATTTGTAAATAACCTTCATAACCCGTTTCAAATACCAATTCCACTAAGCTTTTCCAGAATCAGTTAAAAGTAACTGTTTATCCTCTAAAGTCCCACAATATTTGAGCTCTACCTTTTTTAAGGCCGTGAACACTCTCTATCAAGTTCAGTAATTACTTCCATGCATGCTTTTTCCCTCCAATTAAATGACCATGAAAGCAAAGGCCATGTTGTATTCAACTTGAAATACTCGGCAGCAAATTACACTTTCCTTCACCCAATCAATTCTCACATATTTAAGAATTAATTACCTTAAGATTGTTAATGGAAGAATTTAAATATTGAGTTATATCCATTATAGTCTAGACTTTTGTTTCCAATACTTAGAAGTCATGTGTTAGACAGATGGCTTTCTTTTCCCCTTCACAACATGTATACATATTTCAGATAGGGAACTTTCTAGCATAACATCAATTTCCTTAGCACTGAGTTCTTTATTTTCCCATGAAATGGAGGTGTGCACTCCCTCAAGCACATCCTTCAAATATCTTGACTCTGCATGCAATGTTTAGATTGTTTTATAAACCAATTTTTAGGCCTATGATATATTGTGCCATTTGTCAGCAAATACGGTATTTTCAAATTGGTGTAAGTTGACCTGAATATTTTCACAAACGGAGCAGTAACATCATATCAAATTTACCACGTAACTATTTTATAGTCCTGGATATTTTCCTAAATTAGGTTAGTTTAAATTGAAATATACCTTTCAAAAGATTCATATGTTTTAATCCAGAGATTAAGAAAACAGATTTTCTAAAAGCCACTCCTATAACCCAGCTTCCCCAGTGGCCCCACTAATGGTGATGCTAATCTACTGTCATTTATCAGCTGTCCCCGACACACACCCTACCTCCTGGGGGATTCAGAATATATCACCAATCTGCAAGGGAACTTAACCATAATTCAAAATTTGGAAACAAAGGCAGAAAACTGGGATGAAAAAAATGTAGTCTCCAGAATGATGCAGAAACTAGACTCTCCTACCCCTCGAGCTGAAGAGTAGGCAGGGCAGAGTTTCCCGAATGTGACATAAAAGAAGTAGAGATTTTAGCAAAGATGAAATACCATGACAGTTAAGGAGACTTTGGTTGATATTTGAATTTGAGTAAGTGAAGTTCAAACTGGCATTTTCACAGTTTAAGCTGCATATTTAAGAAGAAAAAATAATTAAAAGCCAAGTGCTGAAAATTGAAATCCTCTTGTGAATAGTCATTCTGTTTGAAAAATTAGAGACTTGTCAAGGAACAGCCATAACATTTACAAAAATGTGGGGACAGAGCAAATTAAATGACAAAACCTGTGAAGTTTTTTGGTCCTTCCTACTAAGTGGAATAGACATACACATGTACAGTCATGTAATTCTCAAGTTTAAAATTTGCTTAAAAAGCTATAATGCTAAATGCAAATCCTTATGTGGAAGAGTTAATAAGAACTCTGATAGAACAGGCTTGTACAGTCTTGGGAAATAGATAACAACAAAAGGACTGATGATTATAATATATTGGTTGATGATAATATGTTTCAAATCCTTTCCACCTATATTTAAACTTTCAGTAGAATTCCAAGTAGCTGGCAGTCTATTTCATAGGTAGTCAGCTGCCAGGTGATAAGACAATGAGAAAAGATTACAAGTGAAAGTTCATAAAATGTATACATGTGTATGTTTGTATATGTTTAAATCAGATAAACATAAATCTATTCATTTTAAAGCCGACACTTAGCCAAGAACACCAATAAAATTTTAATTGTTTATCTATGACCTCTTTTGAATATATGTCATATGAAACATCTGCACTTTTTAGAGATTAAAATGATGTTGGTGTCAGAAAGTGAAGTAACCAGGTAGTGAATAAAAACAACTTTGTGATGTGTTTCTCCTATAAAGCAATACAAAGTCTGTGCTTTTATTTTAGGCTGGAAGCCTAAAACCTTGGAAAGAAAATGTCAAGTTGAGAAATGCTTTGACATCAAGATAATGCACAAATAAAAGGAAAGAATACTTGGAGAGGAAACAATTGAAAGAAAAACAGTTTATGTGTAATATAGAAGCTTCTGTACACATTTAAGGCATAACAGGGCTGGTAAAGGCTTCAGAAAATGATGAAATATTTTGTTGATTTCATAGAGAAAAAGAAGAACACCTCACTGAAAAATCACCATTCAGAATGCCAGATTCAAACCAGCTTCTAACTTTTATGTTGCACTGAATTTTTTATAAAAATTTCAATCTAAAGGCAATTTCCAGGGGATTGGAGAAGATGGCGGAAGAGTAAGACGCGGAGATCACATTCCTTCCCACAGATACAGTAGAAATACATCTACACGTGGAACTGCTCCTACAGAACACCCACTGAACGCTGGCAGAAAACGTCCGACCTCCAAAAAGGCAAGAAACTCCCCCCGTACTTGGGTAGGGCAAAAGAAAAAAGAAATAACAGAGACAAAAGAATAGGGACGGCACCTGCACCAGTGGGAGGGAGCCGTGAAGGAGGAAAGGTTTCCACGCACTAGGAGCCCCTTCGCGGGCGGAGACTGCGGGGGGCAGAGGGGGGAAGCTTCAGAGCCACGGAGGAGAGCGCAGCCACAGGGGTGCGGAGGGCAAAGCGGAGAGGTTCCCGCACAGAGGCTCGGCGCCGAGCAGCACTCACCAGCCCGAGAGGCTTGTCTGCTTAGCCGCCGGGGCGGGCGGGGCTGGGAGCTGAGGCTCGGGCTTCGGTTGGATCGCAGGGAGAGGACTGGGGCTGGCAGCGTGAACACAGCCTGAAGGGGTTAGCGCACCACAGCTAGCCGGGAGGGAGACCGGGAAAAGGTCTGCAGCTGCCAAAGAGGCAAGAGACTTTTTCTTGCCTCTTTGTTTCGCGGCGGGCAAGGAGAGGGGATTCAGAGCGCCGCCTAAACGAACTCCAGAAAAGGGCGCGAGCCGCGGCTATCAGCGCGGATCCCACAGCAACAGGGGCGCAGAGGGAAAATCGGAGAGACTCCCGCACAGAGGCTCGGCGCCGAGCGGCGCTCACCAGCCCGAGAGGCTTGTCTGCTCCCCCGCCGGGGCGGGCGGGGCTGGGAGCTGAGGCTCGGGCTGCGGTCGGATCGCAGGGAGACAACTGGGGCTGGCGGTGTGAACACAGCCTGAAGGGGTTGGCGCACCACAGCTAGCCGGGAGGGAGACCGGGAAAAGGTCTGCAGCTGCCGAAGAGGCAAGAGACTTTTTCTTGCCTCTTTGTTTCGCTGCGCGCAAGGAGAGGGGATTCAGAGCGCCGCCTAAACGAGCTCCAGAGAAGGGCGCGAGCCACGGCGATCAGCGCGGACCCCAGAGACGGGCGTGAGACGCTGGGGCTGCTGCTGCCGCCTCCAAAAAGCCTGTGTGTGAGCACAGGTCACTCTCCACACCGCCCCTCCCGGGAGCCTGTGCAGCCCGCCACTGCCGGGGTCCCGGGATCCGGGGACAACATCCCCGGGAGAACGCACTGCGCGCCTCGAGCTGGTGCAACGTCACGCCGGCCTCGGCCGCCGCAGGCTCGCCCCGCCTCCTCCGTACCCCTCCCTCCCCGCGGCCTGGGTGAGCCAGAGACCCCGAAGCAGCTGCTCCTTTAACCCCGTCCTGTCTGGGCGGGGAACAGACGCCCTCAGGCGACCTACACGCAGAGGCGGGTCCAAATCCAAAGCTGAACCCCAGGAGCTGTGCGAACAGGGAAGAGAAGGGGAAATCTCTCCCAGCAGCCTCAGGAGCAGCGGATTAAAGCTCCACAAACAACTGGATGTGCCTGCATCTGCTGAATACCTGAACAGACAACGAATCAGCCCAAATTCAGGAGGTGGACTCTGGGAGCAGGAGATATTAATTTTTCCCCTTTTCCTTTTTTTGTGAGTGTATATGTATATGCTTCTGGGTGAGATTTTGTCTGTATAGCTTTGCTTTACAATAGCTTTATTTTACTTCACTATATTATAGCCTCTTTCTTTCTTTCTTTCTATTTTTTCTCCCTTTTACTCTGAGCCGTGTGGACGAAAGGCTCTTGGTGCTCCAGCCAGGCATCAGGGCCGTGCCTCTGAGGTGGGAGAGCCAACTTCAGAACACTGGTCCACAAGAGAGCTCCCAGCTCCACGTAATACCAAACGGCAAAAATCTCCCAGAGATCTCCATCTCAACATCAAGACCCAGCTTCACTCGACGACCAGCAAGCTACAGTGCTAGACACCCTATGCCAAACAACTAGCTAGACAGGAACACAACCCCATCCATTAGCAGAGAGGCTGCCTAAAATCAAAATAAGGCCACAGACACCCCAAAATACACCACCAGACGTGGACGTGCCCACCAGAAAGACAAGATCTAGCCTCATCCACCAGAGCTCAGGCACTAGTTCCCTCCACCAGGAAGCCTACACAACCCACTGAACCAACCTTAGCCGCTGGGGACAGATACCAAAAACAACGGGAACTACGAACCTGCAGCCTGTGAAAAGGAGACCCCAAACACAGTAAGATAAGCAAAATGAGACCACAGAAAAACACACAGCAGATGAAGGAGCAGGCTCAAAACACACTGGACTTAACAAATGAAGAGGAAATAGGTAGTCTACCTGAAAAAGAATTCAGAATAATGATAATAAGGATGATCCAAAATCTTGGAAATAGAATAGACAAAATGCAAGAAACATTTAACAAGGATGTAGAAGAACTAAAGAGGAACCAAGCAATGATGAAAAACACAATAAATGAAATTAAAAATACTCTAGATGGGATCAATAGTAGAATAACTGAGGCAGAAGAAAGGATAAGTGACCTGGAAGATAAAATGGTGGAAATAACTACTACAGAGCAGGATAAAGAAAAAAGAATGAAAAGAACTGAGGACAGTCTCAGGGACCTCTGGTACAACATTAAACGTGCCAACATTCGAATTATAGGGGTACCAGAAGAAGAAGAGAAAAAGAAAGGGACTGAGAAAATTTTTGAAGAGATTATAGTTGAAAACTTCCCTAATATGGGAAAGGAAATAGTTAATCAAGTCCTGGAAGCACAGAGAGTCCCGTACAGGATAAACCCAAGGAGGAACACGCCAAGACACATATTAATCAAACTGTCAAAAATTAACTATAAGGAAAACATATTAAAGGCAGCAAGGGAAAAAAAACAAATAACACACAAGGGAATCCCCATAAGGTTAACATCTGATCTCTCAGCAGAAACTCTGCAAGCCAGAAGGGAGTGGCAGGATATACTTAAAGTCATGAAGGAGAAAAACCTACAACCAAGATTACTCTACCCAGCAAGGATCTCATTCAGATTCGATGGAGAAATTAAAACCTTTGCAGACAAGCAAAAGCTGAGAGAGTTCAGCACCACCAAACCAGCTTTACAACAAATGCTAAAGGAAATTCTCTAGGCAAGAAACACAAGAGAAGGAAAACACCTACAATAACAAACCCAATACATTTAAGAAAATGGGAATAGGAACATACATATCGATAATTACCTTGAATGTAAATGGATTAAATGCTCCCACCAAAAGACACAGGCTGGCTGAATGGATACAAAAACAAGACCCATACATATGCTGTCTACAAGAGACCCACTTCAGACCTAGGGACACATACAGACTGAAAGTGAGGGGATGGAAAAAGATATTCCATGCAAATGGAAATCAAAAGAAAGCTGGAGTAGCAATTCTCATATCAGACAAAATAGACTTTAAAATAAAGACTATTACAAGAGACAAAGAAGGACACTATATAATGATCAAGGGATCGATCCAAGAGGAAGGTATAACAATTGTAAATATTTATGCACCCAACATAGGAGCACCTCAATACATAAGGCAAATACTAACAGCCATAAAAGGGGAAATTGACAGCAACACAATCATAGTAGGGGACTTTAACACCCCACTTTCACCAATGGACAGATCATCCAAAATGAAGATAAATAAGGAAACACAAGCTTTAAATGATACATTAAACAATATGGACTTAATTGATATTTATAGGACATTCCACCCAAAAACAACAGAATACACATTTTTCTCAAGTGCTCATGGAACATTCTCCAGGATAGATCATATCTTGGGTCACAAATCAAGCCTAGGTCAATTTAAGAAAATTGAAATCGTATCAAGTATCTTTTCCGACCACAACGCTATGAGACTAGATATCAATTACAGGAAAAGATCTGTAAAAAATACAAACACATGGAGGCTACACAATACATTACTTAATAACGAAGTGATTACTGAAGAAATCAAAGGGGAAATCAAAAAATACCTAGAAACAAATGACAATGGAGACACGACGACCCAAAACCTATGGGACACAGCAAAAGCAGTGCTAAGAGGGAAGTTTATAGCAATACAAGCCTACCTCAAGAAACAGGAAACATCTCGAATAAACAACCTAACCTTGCACCTAAAGCAATTAGAGAAAGAAGAACAAAAAAACCCCAAAGCCAGCAGAAGGAAAGAAATTATAAAGATCAGGTCAGAAATAAATGAAAAAGAAATGAAGGAAACAATAGCAAAAATCAATGAAACTAAAAGCTGGTTCTTTGAGAAGATAAACAAAATTGATAAACCATTAGCCAGACTCATCAAGAGAAAAAGGGAGAAGACTCAGATCAATAGAATTAGAAATGAAAAAGGAGAAGTAACCACTGACACTGCAGAAATACAAAAGATCATGAGACATTACTACAAGCAACTCTATGCCAATAAAATGGACAACCTGGAAGAAATGGACAGATTCTTAGAAATGCACAAACTGCCGAGACTGAACCAGGAAGAAATAGAAAATATGAACAGACCAATCACAAGCACTGAAATTGAAACTGTGATTAAAAACCTTCCAACAAACAAAAGCCCAGGACCAGATGGCTTCACAGGCGAATTCTATCAAACATTTAGAGAAGAGCTAACACCTATCCTTCTCAAACTCTTCCAAAATATTGCAGAGGGAGGAACACTCCCAAACTCATTCTACGAGGCCACCATCACCCTGATACCAAAACCAGACAAAGATGTCACAAAGAAAGAAAACTACAGGCCAATATCACTGATGAACATAGATGCAAAAATCCTCAACAAAATACTAGCAAACAGAATCCAACAGCACATTAAAAGGATCATACACCATGATCAAGTGGGGTTTATCCCAGGAATGCAAGGATTCTTCAATATACGCAAATCAATCAATGTGATACACCATATTAACAAATTGAAGGAGAAAAACCATATGATCATCTCAATAGATGCAGAGAAAGCTTTTGACAAAATTCAACACCCATTTATGATAAAAGCCCTGCAGAAAGTAGGCATAGAGGGAACTTTCCTCAACATAATAAAGGCCATATATGACAAACCCACAGCCAACATTGTCCTCAATGGTGAAAAACTGAAACCATTTCCACTAAGATCAGGAACAAGACAAGGTTGCCCACTCTCACCACTATTATTCAACATAGTTTTGGAAGTGTTAGCCACAGCAATCAGAGAAGACAAAGAAATAAAAGGAATCCAAATCGGAAAAGAAGAAGTAAAGCTGTCACTATTTGCAGATGACATGATACTATACATAGAGAATCCTAAAGAGGCTACCAGAAAACTCCTAGAGCTAATCAATGAATTTGGTAAAGTAGCAGGATACAAAATTAATGCACAGAAATCTCTTGCATTTCTATACACTAATGACGAAAAATCTGAAAGTGAAATTAAGAAAACACTCCCATTTACCATTGCAACAAAAAGAATAAAATATCTAGGAATAAACCTACCTAAGGAGACAAAAGACCTGTATGCAGAAAATTATAAGACACTGATGAAAGAAATTAAAGATGATACAAATAGATGGAGAGATATACCATGTTCCTGGATTGGAAGAATCAACATTGTGAAAATGTCTCTACTACCCAAAGCAATCTACAGATTCAATGCAATCCCTATCAAACTACCACTGGCATTTTTCACAGAACTAGAACAAAAAATTTCACAATTTGTATGGAAACACAAAAGACCCCGAATAGCCAAAGCAATCTTGAGAACGAAAAATGGAGCTGGGGGAATCAGGCTCCCTGACTTCAGACTATATTACAAAGCTTCAGTAATCAAGACAGTTTGGTATTGGCACAAAAACAGAAATATAGATCAATGGAACAGGATAGAAAGCCCAGAGATAAACCCACACACATATGGTCAACTTATCTTTGATAAAGGAGGCAAGCATATACAGTGGAGAAAAGACAGCCTCTTCAATAAGTGGTGCTGGGAAAATTGGACAGGAACATGTAAAAGTATGAAATTAGAACACTCCCTGACACCATGCACAAAAATAAACTCAAAATGGATTAAAGACCTAAGTGTAAGGGCAGACACTATCAAACTCTTAGAGGAAAACATAGGCAGAACACTCTATGACATACATCACAGCAAGATTCTTTTTGACCCAGCTCCCAGAGAAATGGAAATAAGTACACAAATAAACAAATGGGACCTAATGAAACTGAAAAGCTTTTGCACAGCAAAGGAAACCATAAACAAGACCAAAAGACAACCCTCAGAATGGGAGAAAATATTTGCAAATGAAGCAACTGACAAAGGATTAATCTCCAAGATTTACAAGCAGCTCATGCAGCTCAATAACAAAAAAACGAACAACCCAATCCAAAAATGGGCAGAAGATCTAAATAGACATTTCTCCAAAGAAGATATACAGATGGCCTACAGACACATGAAAGAATGCTCAACATCATTAATCATTAGAGAAATGCAAATCAAAACTACAATGAGATATCATCTCACACCGGTCAGAATGGCCATCATCAAAAACTCTAGAAACAATAAATGCTGGAGAGGGTGTGGAGGAAAGGGAACACTCTTGCACTGTTGGTGGGAATGTAAATTGATACAGCCACTATGGAGAACAGTATGGAGGTTCCTTAAAAAACTACAAATAGAACTACCATACGACCCAGCAATCCCACTACTGGGCATATACCCTGAGAAAACCATAGGTCAAAAAGAGTCATGTACCAAAATGTTCATTGCAGCTCTATTTACAATAGCCAGGACATGGAAGCAACCTAAGTGTCTATCGACAGATGAATGGATAAAGAAGATGTGGCACATGTATACAATGGAATATTACTCAGCCATAAAAAGAAATGAAATGGAGGTATTTGTAATGAGGTGGATGGAGTTAGAGTCTGTCATACAGAGTGAAGTAAGTCAGAAAGAGAAAAACAAATACAGTATGCTAACACATATATATGGAATCTAAGGGAAAAAAAAAAAAAAAAAGGCCATGAAGAACCTAGTGGCAAGACAGGAATAAAGACACAGACCTACTAGAGAATGGACTTGAGGATATGGGGAGGGGGTGGGGTGAGATGTGACAGGGTAAGAGAGTGTCATGGACATATATACACTACCAAATGTAAAATAGATAGCTAGTGGGAAGCAGCCGCATAGCACAGGGAGATCAGCTCGGTGCTTTGTGACCACCTAGAGGGGTGGGATGGGGAGGGTGGGAGGGAGGGAGATGCAAGAAGGAAGAGAAATGGGAACATATTGTATATGTATAACTGATTCACTTTGTTATAAAGCAGATGCTAACACACTATTGTAAGGCAATTATACTTCAATAAAGATGTTTGAGAAAAAAAAAATAATAATAAAAAAAAATAAAAATAAAAATAAAGGCAATTTCCTTCTAAAAGAAGCAACAGTGTGGTAGGGAGAATAATGCCACACCCGAAGATGTCCACATCCTAATCCCTACAACCAGTGAATGTGTTACCTTTCATGGCAAATGGGATTTTGCCAATGTGGTTAAGTTAAGGACCTTGAGATAAAAGGAGATTATTCTGGATTATCTGAGTGTTGCTTAATCACATGGGTGCTTAAAAGCAGAGAAACTTTACCAGCAGGGGTCAAAGGGAGATGTGACTACAGAAGAACAGTCAGAGAGAAGAACATTGCTGGTTTTGATGGTGGAGAAAGGGGGCCAGGAGCCAAGGAATGGGTGGCCTCCAGAAGCCAGAAAAGGGAAGGAAATGAATTTCCCCTGAAGCCCCCCAGAAAGGAACACAATCCTGCTGACACCTTCATCTTAGCCCAGTGAGACCTGTGTCAGACTTCTGACCTACAGAACTGCAAGAAAATAAATTTGTGCTATTTTAAACCACTACATTTGCGGTAATTTGTTACAGCAGGAATAAAAAAACTAATACAGTAAATTCGAGAACGTGGATTTTAATGCAGAGAATTTTAAAATTTATGTTAAAAACCAAGCAAAAAGAACAAGAAATAGCTGTCTCAATTTTTCAGTAGAATGACCTATGATATTACATGTAAAACATGAGATAAAAATAACTTTGTGGAAAGAAATATCTAAAGAAACAATTATCTTCAGAAAAGCAGCCCAGATGCCTATCTCCTCTTAGATAGAGAGCCTAGTGAAAATATTTTACTTTGAAAAACCTGCTTGAATTTCATGTGATGGTTAAGACGTTAAATTTGACCACATCAGCCCTGCATTTAAGTATCCATGGTGTTCCATTTTATGTGGCATTAAATGCAAACCCCATACCATAGCCTAGAGGCCCTATGTGGTCTGACCCCTACGGTCACATTTTCTATTCCTCTCCCACTTCTCACCAAGTCCCAACCACACTGGCCTTTTTCCTGATCTTTAAACATGCAAATCTTATTCCCACCCCACCCCAGAGCCTTTGCACTGCTGTTCCCCCTGCCTGAAATGCGTGGGAAAGCATTGCGTAAGGATCAAAACTAGAGACTCAGCACTCAGAGAAAAGACCAAGATCCAGAAAGAGACCTGCATTACATCAGAACCATCTGGGCACCACTGAAAGTATGCAGATCTCAGAACTCCAGCCCACCCTGCTGAATTAACTCTGTATGGGCTCCAGAATCATATTTCAAAATATGCCCAGGGAAGGCAGATGACAGCATCACCACCCTCTTGAGATAAGGGAAACGTGGGGCACCTCAGTCCAGCCCAGCAAAGAAAACCACACTGTAGGATGACGTGCTGCCTTCTTGACACCTCACTTTCAGGTTGGTATAAGGAATCCTGATGGTTAGATTTAATGGTATCTTTGAGAAGCCAATAGTATGTGGAGTGGTTAGGTGCACAGACACCTGGGTTCATAATCCCAGCTCTGACACTTTCCAGCTGACATACTTGAGCAAGTTCCTTAACCCCACTGGGCCTTAATCACCTCATCTGTAAAATGACAAGGGGTAATAATATAACAAAGCTACCTCAAAGAGTTATGAGGACTAAATTATTTAATACACATAAAGTAGAACACTGCTTGGCCAATAGTAAGAGCTCACTAAATGTTGACCATGATTTGTCAAAGGCATCATTCTGGCGAGTCAGCCGTCCTTTTATTGGGACAAGATCCACTTTTAATGTAGTTTTGCTAGTGCTTGAAAAGTGCTCCCTTAATGTCTAAACCTACCTATTTTTCATCTTTCAAAGTTGTTCCATGAAATAAAGTGAAAAATTCT
Organism: Balaenoptera acutorostrata; assembly: GCF_949987535.1. Lineage (NCBI taxonomy): Eukaryota > Metazoa > Chordata > Mammalia > Artiodactyla > Balaenopteridae > Balaenoptera > Balaenoptera acutorostrata. The sequence goes on along the minus strand of NC_080067.1, from coordinate 47,303,069 downwards.
AGGTTCTCCCCACTGTCTTCCAAACTGCTTAATCAATGACTGGTATTAAGTGTGCAGGCCACAAAATCTTTGCAATTATATCAGATGGTTACTCTTTCTCTGCTGATATGTACTGGATCATCCAAAGCCACAGGAAACTAGGGATAAATATCAATAAAATCTCCTCTTATTCTCCCAGGATCCCTGTTGATTTCTTCCCTCCTCTGGTGGCTAAACTAAAAGGATATAGATTACTTCAGAAACTGCTGTCTACAAAAAAAATTTTAAATAAAATAACACATTCCAAAATACATAAATTCAAATATGATTTTAGCACTGAGTATTAGGCCCTAAATCCATCAAAGATGCAAATGAGTCAGTACTAATCCTTTGGTCTTAACCAACTCAAGAGATAAATGGACACAAAAAAGAATGAAATAAAAAAATGCCATTTGCAGCAACATGGATGGACCTAGAGATTATCATATAAGTGAAGTAAGTCAGACAGAGAAAGACAAATACCATATGATATCACTTATATGTGGAATCTTAAAAAATGATACAAATGAACTTATTTACATAAGAGAAATAGAGTCAGAGACATAGAAAACAAACTTACAGTTACCAAAGGGGATAGCCGGGGAGGGGTGAGGGGAGGTAAATTAGGAGTTTGGGATTAACATATACATACTACTATATATAAAATAGGTAAACAACAAGGACCTACTGTATAGCACAGGGAGCTATGTTCAGTATCTTGTAATAACCTATAAGGGAAAAGAATATGAAAAAGAATATATATGTGTGTATATATATATATATGTATAACTTAATCACTTTGATGTATACTTGCAACAACACAACATTGTAAATTAACGATACTTCAATTTAAAAAAAAAAGTGAGATAAATGGATGTTTGAACCTGGAGAATTTGGAGAAGGAAGGTGTTTATCCTTACCCAATAGAAGGTGGCATTCAACAAGTCTAGCCATGAAATTTGGGAGACCTGAAGATTAAGGGTTTGGAAATTCCAGTGGTTTCCTTGTTCCCATAGGAGTTGGCTATGGGATAAAAGCCACAGATGGTCCCTTTGGTGCTGGGCACTAAGAAAGGAGAACCATAGAGAAATGGCAGTGTGACACAACTAAACAGGAAGAGGTAAGGAAAGAAAGGGCCTGTGTGCTGCCTGGGTCTGCTCTGTCTTTCCATTTCAGATGTGGAAAGGATCCAGCAGGGGGGGTTTCTGTGGCCAGAGAATCTTCTTTAAATGGTGACTGAGTGCATGAATAACGGAGGCACTGAGCCCCACAAGAAGCCATGAATCACACAAGCATTGGCTGTGGCATGGATATCCCAGAAGCATTGGGTAGCTCACAATTAGCTAAAGAGCCTTATGAATAGGGTAACCAAAAGAGTCACCTTCTAGGGTGCTAGTGGTGAGAGATTGTCTGTACCAAAAGCCAGGATTTGGACAAGCACATCCAGGCCAATCCTCTCCTCACGGCAGGTGTCTTCCTACAGACTACAGATGTCATTGATGCTGGGGGAGGATGAAGAAGGAGGGATGGAGGCTCAGAGACAGACAGAAAGACCGTTCAACTGAAGTGTCGGGAGCCCAGTGGTGACTGAGTCAACTATACCCAAACTGGACTCTAAAAACATATTTGAATCTGATGGACCTGAAAACAATTCAGTTTTAAGCTGGAAGGGATTGGAATATGTAGAAATAAAAATTTTGAACAAAAATAGAATCACAGATGTAGAAAACAATCTTATGGTTACCAAGGGGGAAAGGTGGGGAGGGATAAATTGGGAGATTGGGATTGGCATATACACACTACTATATATAATAGATAACTAATAAGGACCTACTGTATAGCACAGGGAACTCTACTCAATACTCTGTAATGACCACATGGGGAAAGAATCTAAAAAAGAGTGGATATATGCATATGTATAACTGATTCACTTTGCTCCACAATAGAAAGTAACACAACATTGTAAATCAACTATACTCCAATAAAAATTTTTTTTAATTAAAGATAAATAAAAACAAAAATTTCAATCTTCTTTTTATAACTTTAATGGGAGTAAAATCTATAAAAACTTTGAAACACTATGTTGTACACCTGAAACTAATATAATACTGTAAATCAACTACGCTTCAATTAAAAAATAATTTTTCAATCTTCTTCTGATGAGCAGTAATGAAGACTCAAAGAGGAAAATAAGTTATTAGAAAAGAACAGAGTTCTATTCTGTACATATCTGATATGACACTATCAAATTTATACATATTACACCATTAAATTCTAAAGCCTCTTTTTCCCAAACTAAACTTTTCATTTTCCAAACAATAGGCTAAAATTGGGGGGAAATTCACAGAAGTCACTTTCGGTTAGATCAAATTTAACCATCAGTGTTTTCCCCACGAGATAAGCACCTCGCACCTTGTAACCCTGGCCAAGCCATGGTTCCAGTTTTCTCATGTGTAAAATTAGGAAGTTGAACCTAATGGTCTAAATTCTCTTCCAACTCAGTAATTTAATGAAAAAGTAGAAAGTTTCTCTCAGGTCTTTGTTTAGAATCAAGTGCATAATTAAAACACTTTAGAAATACGGGACTAGCTTCCCTCCGGGAAACTTAATGTATTTAAAGGTGCAGAAATGTCAAAACACTTTAATATTTCACTACAAGGTGTCTGTGGAATAATTATTCCGTAAATTGATATAGGTTTACCTACCAATCATTGTTTGATCCAAGATTAACTCATATATCAAACAAGGATAAATGAGCCCTCACCAATGGGCCTCTTAAAAGAATCAAACTTTAGCGTGTCATTAGCCAGCTTCTTTGATTGAATGGAATGTGAAAGCAACGTTTATTCCTTACATAGTACTTTCCTCCTAGAAGTTAAAGTTTCCCCCTGGAAAGATAAAAGGTGTTATTTATTTTGCTTAATAAAGACTTTCTAGAATAATAACACTTTTCAGTATTAGCAAATTTGAAAACTCTATAAATCCCCAGAGCTGCTCCCCTTTAAGACTTTTTAAATCAAGAGATTCTAAGTCTCTTTTAAATCCCACAGAATATGATTCCTGGTGATTTACTATAAATCCCAATGCAGCTAGGAAACATTAATGCATTTTGTTCTATAAGACTTTCTTATGAATGCACAGCCATCATGTTTTCCAATATATGATGCTGTTCACATCTGCTATAGGGTTTAGAGGAGTGGCAGGCATTGGCAATATTGTAAAGTGTTCTTGAAACAATAGAAAAGCAAAAAAAAAGTCATAATTTTCTATGGGGATAATTTCTATGCCACACTGACACTTTAAATGTTTTCGATAGTGTTGATTTATTAGAAAGCTTAGAAAGGTAGTGCTTAGAACCAGCTTTCCCCATAAAATCTCAGTGACAGAGAATAACTTTTACATCTTTCAAACTGTCCATTTTGAAAGACTTTTTTCATTACGATGAAGGTATTTGGAGGTTTTTGATTTAATGTAGAATGATAACTCCCTTGAGTCGCCAACTTCTGCAAAGAACAAACAATGAAATATACCTTTACCCTGAGTGAGCTCAGTAATGGAATACGTTTGATGACCCATGGCAACACAGTACTTCCCTGACTTGCTTGAGTTCTCTAATATGAAATTTGGATTCTCACAAAGTACAATTAATTTATAAATGTATTACTTTGACCTTGTATTTTCAAAACAAGAGAAGCTGTAGCTTCTGTCTATTCACCACTGGTATTGTGGTTAATTCAGACAGTTTCCTATCTGCCTTTTGGAGTGGGCAAACACAAAGAAAACCCTAGAAACTTAACATTCTATAAGATACTCTGATAAGCTAACTTTGGAGTGCTCATCATAATTTGTTTTTTGAATTTTTGAATTTTATTTATTTTTTTATACAGCAGGTTCTTATTAGTTATCTATTTTATACATATTAGTGTATATATGTCAATCCCAATCTCCCAATTCATCCCACCACCACCACCACCCGCCACTTTCCCCCCTTGGTGTCCATACATTTGTTCTCTACATCTGTGTCTCTATTTCTGCCCTGCAAACTAGTTCATCTGTAGCATTTTTCCAGGTTCTACATATATGTGTTAATATACAATATTTGTTTTTCTCTTTCTGACTTACTTGACGCTGCATGACAGTATCTAGATCCATCCACATCTCCACAAATGACCAAATTTCATTCCTTTTTTATTGCTGAGTAATATTCCATTGTGTATATGTACCATATATTTATCCATTTGTCTGTTGATGGGCATTTAGGTTGCTTCCATGACCTGGCTATTGTAAATAGTGCTACAATGAACATTGGGGTGCATATGTCTTTTTGAATTATGATTTTCTCTGGGTATATGCCCCATAGTGGGATTGCTGGGTCATATGGTAATTCTATTTTTAGTTTTTTAAGGAACCTCCATACTGTTCTCCATAGTGGTTGTATCAATTTACACTCCCATCAACAGTGCAAGAGGGTTCCCTTTGATCCACACCCTCTCCAACATTTGTTGTTTGTAGATTTTCTGATGATGCTCATTCTAACTGATGTGAGGTGATACCTCGTTGTAGTTTTGATTTGCATTTCTCTAATAATTAGTGATGTTGAGCAGCTTTTCATGTGCTTCTTGGCCATCTGTATGTCTCCTTTGGAGAAATGTCTATTTAGGTCTTCTGCCCATTTTTTCATTGGGTTTTTTGTTTTTTAATATTGAGCTGCATGAGCTGTTTATATATTTTGGTGATTAATCCTTTCTCCATTGATTCATCTGCAAATATTTTCTCCATTCTGAGGGTTGTCTTCTCGTCTTGTTTATAGTTTCCTTTGCTTTGCAAAGGAAAGCCTAATGAAACCTAAGTTTCATTAGGTCCCATTTCTTTGTTTTTCTCTTTATTTCCATTACTCTAGGAGGTGGAACAAAAAAGATCTTGTTGTGATTTATGTCAAACAGTGTTCTTCCTATGTTTTCCTCTAAGAGTTTTAAAGTGTCAGGTCTTACATTTAGGTCTATAATCCATTTTGAGTTTATTTTTGTGTATGGTGTTAGGGAGTGTTCTAGTTTCATTCTTTCACATGTAGCTGTCCAGTTTTCCCAGCACCACTTATTGAAGAGACTGTCTTTTCTCCATTGTATATCTTTGCCTCCTTTGTCACAAATTAGTTGACCACAGGTACATGGGTTTATCTCTGGGCTTTCTATCCTGTTCCATTGATCTATATTTGTGTTTTTGTGCCAATATCATATTGTCTTGATTACTGTAGCTTTGTAGTATAGTCAGAAGTCAGGGAGTCTGATTCCTCCAGCTCCGTTTTTTTCCCTCAAGACTGCTTTGGCTATTCAGGGTCTTTTCTGTCTCCACACAAATTTTAAGATATTTTGCTCTAGTTCTGTAAAAAATGCCATTGGTAATTTGATATAGGGATTGCATTGAATCTGCAGATTGCTTTGGGTAGCATAGTCATTTTCACAATATTGATTCTTCCAGTCCACGAACATGGTATATCTCTCCATCTGTTTGTGTCATCTTTGATTTCTTTCATCAGTCTCTTATAGTTTTCTGAGTACAGGTCTTTTACCTCCTTAGGTAGGTTTATTCCTAGGTATTTTATTCTTTTTGTTGCAGTGGTAAATGGGAGTGTTTCCTTAATTTCTCTTTCTGATCTTTCGTTGTTAGTGTATAGGAATGCCAGAGATTTCTGTGCATTAATTTTGTATCCTGCAACTTTACCAAATTCATTGATTAGCTCTAGTAGTTTTCTGGTGGCATCTTTAGGATTATCTATGTATCATGTCATCTGCAAACAGTAACAGTTTTACTTCTTCTTTTCCAATTTATATTCTTTTTATTTCTTTTTCTTCTCTGATTGTCGTGGCTAGGACTCCCAAAACTATGTTGAATAATAGTGGTGAGAGTAGGCACCCTTGTCTTGTTCCTAATCTTAGAGGAAATGTTTTCAGTTTTTCACCATTGAGAATGATGTTGGCTGTGGGTTTGTCATATATGGCCTTTATTATGTGGAGGTAGGTTCCCTCTATGCCCACTTTCTGGAGATTTTTTATCATAAATGGGTGTTGAATTTTGTCAAAAGCTTTTTCTGCATCTATTGAAATAATCATATGGTTTTTATTCAATTTGTTAATATGGTGTATCACATTGATTGATTTGTATATATTGGAAAATCCTTGCATACCTGGATAAATCCCACTTGATCATGGTGTATGACCCTTTTAATGTGTTGTTGGATTCTGTTTGCTAGTATTTTGTTGAGGATTTTTGCATCTATATTCATCAGTGATATTGGTCTGTAATTTTTTTTTTCTTTGTAGTATCTTTGTCTGGTTTTGGTATCAGGGTGATGGTGGCCTCATAGAATGAGTTTGGGAGTGTTCCTTCCTCTGCAATTTTTTGGAAGAGTTTCAGAAGGATAGATGTTAACTCTTTTCTAAATGTTTGACAGAATTTGCCCATGAAGCCATCTGGTCCTGGACTTTTGTCTGTTGGAAGATTTTTAATCACAGTTTCAATTTCATTACTTGTGATTAGTCTGTTCATATTTTCTATTTCTTCCTGGTTCAGTCTTGGAAGGTTATACCTTTCTAAGAATGTGTCCATTTCTTCCAGGTTGTCCATTTTATTGGCATAGAGTTGCTTGTAGAAGTCTCTTATGATGCTTTGTATTTCTGTGGTGTTCATTGTACATCTCCTTTTTCATTTCTAATTTTATTGAATTGAGTCCTCTCCCTCTTTTTCTTCATGAGTCTGGCTAATGGTTTATCAATTTTTTTTATCTTCTGAAAGAACCACCATTTAGTTGTATTGATCTTTGCTATATTCTTTGTTTCTATTTCATTTATTTCTGCTCTGATCCTTATGATTGCTTTCCTTCTACTAACTTTAGGTTTTGTTTGTTCTTCTTTCTCTAGTTCCTTTAGGTGTAAGGTTAGATTGTTTATTTGAGAATTTTTTTGTTTCTTGAGGTAGGCTTGTATTGCTATAAAATTCCCTCGTAGAACTGTTTTTGCTGCATCCCATAGGTTTTGGATCGTTGTGTTTTCATTGTCATTTGTCTCTAGGTATTTTTTGATTTCCTCTTTGATTTCTTCAGTGATCTCTTCGTTATTTAGTAACATATTGTTTAGCCTCCATGTGTTTGTGTTCTTTATGCTTTTTTCCCTGTAATTGATGTCTAATCTCATAGTGTTGTGGTTGGAAAAGATGCTTGATATGATTTCAATTTTCTTAAATTTACCGAAGCTTGATTTGTGACCTAAGATGTGATCTATCCTGGAGAATGTTCCGTGTGCACTTAAGAACAAAGTGTAATCTGCTGTTTTGGGATGGAATGTCCTATAAATATCAATTCAATCTACCTGGTCTATTGTGTTCCTTAAAGCTTGTGTTTCCTTGTTAATTTTCTGTCTGGATGATCTGTCCATTGGTGTAAGTGAGGTGTTAAAGTCCCCCACTATTAATGTGTTAATGTCAATTTCCTCTTTTATAGCTGTTAGCAGTTGCCTTATGTATTGAGGCAATGCTCCTATGTTGGGTGCATATATATTTATAATTGTTATAGCTTCCTCTTGGATTGATTCCTTGATCATTATGTAGTGTCCTTCCTTGTCTCTTGTAACATTCTTTATTTTAAAGTCTATTTTATCTGATATGAGTATTGCTACTCCAGCTTTCTTTTGATTTCCATTTGCATGGAATATCTTTTTCCATCCCCTCACTCTCAGTCTGTATGTTTCCCTAGGTCTGAAGTGGGTCTCTTGTAGACAGCATATATATGGGTCTTGTTTTTGTATCCATTCAGCCAGCCTGTGTCTTTTGGCTGGATCATTTAATCCATTTACGTTTAAGGTAATTATTGATATGTATGTTCCTATTACCATTTTCGTAATTGTTATGGGTTTGTTTTTGTAGGTCCTTTTCGTCTCCTGTGTTTCCCACTTAGAGAAGTTCCTTTAGCATTTGTTGTAGAGCTGGTTTGGTGGTGCTGAATTCTCTTAGCTTTTGCTTGTCTGTAAAGCTTTTGATCTTTCTGTTGTATCTGAATGAGATCATTTCTGGGTAGAGTAATCTTTGTTGTATATTCTTCCCTTTCATCACTTTATGTGCCACTCCCTTCTGGCTTGTAGAGTTTCTGCTGAGAAATCAGCTGTTAACCTTATGAGAGTTCCTCTGTACATTATTTGTCATTTTTCCCTTGTTGCTTTCAATAATTTTTCTCTGTCTTTAATTTTTGTCAATTTGACTACTATGTGTCTCGGTGTGTTTCTCCTTGGGTTTATCCTGCCTGGGACTCTCTGTGCTTCCTGGACTTCGGTGGCTATTTCCTTTCCCTTGTTAGGGAAGTTTGCAATTATAATCTCTTCAAATATTTTCTCTGGTACTTTCTCTCTCTCTTCTCCTTCTGGGACCCCTATAATGCAAATATTGTTGTGTTTAATGTTGTTCCAGAAGCCTCTTAAGTTGTCTTCATTTCTTTTCATTCTTTTTTCTTTATTCTGTTCCTCAGCAGTGAATTCCACCATTTTGTCTTCCAGGTCACTTATCCATTCTTCTGCCTCAGTTATACTGCTATTGATTCCTTCTACTGTATTTTTCATCTCAGTTATTGTATTGTTCATCTCTGTTTGTTTGTTCTTTAATTCTTCTAGGTATTTGTTCTTTAATTCTTCTAGGTCTTTGCTAAACATTTCTTGCATCTTCTCAATCTTTGCCTCCTTTCTTTTTCCGAGGTCCTGGATCATTTTCACTACCATTATTCTGAGTTCTTTTTCTGGAAGGTGGCCTATCTTCACCTCATTTAGTTGTTTTTCTGGGGTTTTATCTTGTTCTTTCATCTGGTACAAAGTCCTCTGCCTTTTCATTTTGTCTATATTTCTGTGGATGGGGTTTTCCATCCACAGGCTTTAAGATTGTAGTTCTTCTTGCTTCTGCTGTCTGCCCTCTGGTGGATGAGTCTATCTAAGAGGCTTGTGCAAGCTTCCTGATGGGAGGGACTTGTGGGGGGTAGAGCTGGGTGTTGCTCTGTTGGGCAGAGCTCAGTAAAACTTTAATTCATTTTTCTGCTGATGGGTGTGGCTGGGTTCCCTCCCTGTTGGTTTTTTGGCCTGAGGTGACCCAACACTGTAGACTAGCTGGCTCTTTGGTGGGGCTAATGGCAGACTCTGGGAGGGCTCACACCAAGGAGTACTTCCCAGGACTTCTGCTGCCAGTGTCCTTGTCCCCACAGTGAGCCACAGCCACCCTCCGCCTCTGCAGGAAACCCTCCAACACTAGTAGGTAGGTCTCGTTCAGTCTCCTGTGGGGTCACTGCTCCTTCCCCTGGGTCCCAATGTGCACACTACTTTGTGTGTGCCCTCCAAGAGTGTGGTCTCTGTTTCCCCCAGTCCTGTCAAAGTCCTACAGTCAAATCCTGCTAGACTTCCAAGTCTGATTCTCTAGGAATTCCTCCTCCCATTGCCTGACCCCCAGGTTGGAAAGCCTGACGTGGGGCTCAGAACCTTCACTTCAGTGGGTGGACTTCTGTGGTATAATTGTTCTCCAGTTTGTGAGTCACCCACGCAGCAGTTATGGGATTTGATTTTATTGTGATTGCACCCCTCCTACCATCTCATTGTGGTTTCTCCTTTGTCTTTGGATGTGGGGTATTTTTTTGGTGAGTTCCAGTGTCTTCCTGCTGATGACTGTTCAGCAGTTAGTTGCGATTCTGGTGCTCTCACAAGGCTCATCACGGTTTTTTGTTTGTTTGTTTGTTTTTATGGCTGTGTTGGGTCTTTGTTTCTGTGCAAGGGCTTTCTCTAGTTGCGGCAAGTGGGGCCCTCTCTTCATCGCAGTGTGTGGGCATCTCACTATCGCGGCCTCTCTTGTTGTGGAGCCCAGGCTCCAGACGTGCAGGCTCAGCAACTGTGGCTCATGGGCCTAGTTGCTCCATGGCATGTGGGATCTTCCCAGACCAGTGCTCAAACCCATGTTCCCTGCATTGGCAGGCAGATTCTCAACCACTGCGCCACCAGGGAAGCCCTCATCACGTTTTAAAAACATAAAAGAGGAAAGTTAAGAGAATACACTAGGGGATACCACAATATCTTAAAGATGGTTGTTTTAATAAATAATTTTTTCCAGTTAAATTGGAAGCGTTGCTCAAATACAATTAAATTGAGGGGTTCACTTTAAAAATACCAATTTATAATTATTTTTCTACCTCTCCTACACCCCTGCCTAAGAGAACTTCCCAGGCCCCCTTAGCACATGCATCCTGCATCTCAGCACCTGCTCCTACAGCCCATACTAAGGAACAGAGTAGCCAACTGTCCTAGTTTGTCCTGGACTGAGGAGTTTCCCAGATGCTGGACTTTCAATGCCCAGACCAGGAGGGAAAACCAAATAAGCTGGTCACCCTACAGAGGTTTCCAAACTTCAGGGTGCCTCATAATTACCTGTAGGGCTTGCTAAAATTCAGATGTCTGAGCCCCACCTCCTGAATTTTTCATTCAGAGATCTGTGATCTGGTCCAAGAATTTGCATTCCTAACAAATGCCCAGGTGATTATCCAAGGGCCACACTTTGAGAAGCCACTGCCACATGCCTGGACTCTCCTGCCACAGCTGATCCAAATGATCTTATTAGAATGTCTCTCACAAGAATTTGACACTGGAACTCAAGATCAGTTACCTTGGTCATATAAAAAGAGTCTACATTTGACACTAGGTACATAGAAAAAAGGGAGTATAGGGGGATTGCTTTGTACCTAACATGTTTCCAGTTCCTGAGTCCAGCCCTTCAATGAGGCTCAGCTGTACTTGCTGCCCTTTAGTTCCATGAGGTTTTCTCATTGCCTACTGATAAATTATTGTTTTTCACTTCAGCTACTTTGAGTATCTTATGTTCCATAAGCCAACATAGCGCTGATTAAGACCAAAATGCTCCAAATAATTGTATGCAACAGAAAAAAACAAAGTCCAGTAAAATACTATATTGGCTCCAAGCCACCTTAGTCTTTTTTATAACTTTTTAAACTGCCAGAAAAACTATTCTAATTATTCAAATTATGACAGAGCTTGAAAATTTGATGTATTTCTTATATAAATGCCTAAACTAAATGTGGAAAAAGTTGTAAGAAGAGAGGTAAAAGGAAAAATTACCAACTCCAGTTAATTAAGATGTCCAAAGAGGACATTTTACCACAATGCTGGGGTCCATTGAAATCTCCTGAGACTTAGAACATTTGAGTAAATGATGGATTAGACTAAGTGTATTCGCCCTCCATGGAATTTTACAGGCCAATTCCACAGAGAAAATTGAGAATGTTATGTTTCCTCCATCAGAAAGGAAACCGTATTTTCAAGACTGTTGAAAAAAAAAAAAAAAAAAAAAGACTGTTGAAGAGGATTTTAGAAGCACAGAGCCCATTACAAGCCTTAGTCATCATGCTACCTCTCACAACAAAACTACCATCCTGCTTTTAAAGACCCTTAAAGGGAGTGATTTCAAAATCTCTCCCAATAAAGCGTTTCTAGTAAGTAACAGAATTCACTGTCTAGAAATGTCTTGATGACTTTTCCAGAGTCATCCACTTGTAGTTTGTTTCTCATACTCCATTTGTAGTTTGTTTCTTTTAACCTAGGGAACAGCTAATCAGGCATTCTGAGTGACAAAAGAATGCTCTCGAAGGCCAATGTTAATTTTGCCTTTTTTCATATTCCCTTTGACCCTGTACTATTGCAGCCCTCTGGAACTACCTCATGTACTGTATTTGTTACTCTACTCAATCGCACCAGTTTCTGAAATTCCTGATTTATTAAATAGCACTCAGTGATCTATTCTCCTAAATACAGCATTTTCTGTTATGGGTCCCTGCTTATTTTTAGCCTCCCTTGCATATTCAATATCTCTCTAAAATGCTTCTCCTTGAGTGTGACCACTGTGCTCTTCTCTTTTAACTTAAAGCTTTCTGCCTAATTCTAACCACATTTTCATGGGTTACACCACCTTCAGTTCATCTGACTGATTTTGAATCCCTATTCTGTCATCTAACAGGCTACCTACCATCTCCTCATTCCCACTCCCTAAGTCATCAAAAACCTAATAAATGTCTTCTTTCCCATCTTTCAGGTAAACATATTACAATTTTCAAAAGTTCTGGACTTATAATTCCTTCCTAAACTTGATTTATTGACCCACACATGACTCACAGGTAATAACATACAAACACAGTGTTTGTTACCAGATGCACTTACAGTGTAGAGAGAGGTTACACTGCTTTGCCATTTATACTACACTCTGCTTTAGCCCCAGTTTCTCCCTTTTAATAGTATTTATCAGAGTAATCCTCATCCAGTTTCATTATGTCCTAGTTAGTACGTGTCTGTTATCTCCTCACTGTCAAATCAAGAGTAAAAGTTCTTTTTTGTTTTATAATCCCTGCGGGCAAATGTCATTCTTAGCTGAACACATAGAGGGCCCATAAGGTTCTAATAGTGGAAGTGCTTAAAGCACCTGCCATCCATCAAGGTTTATGATGTGGTTACCATAGCTACCAAAACCCCATGCATTCCAGATCACAGAGGGATCTGCTCTGTTAAAAAAAAAAGAGAGAGAGAGAGAGAGAAAGGTCTGCCAGGGAATTAGCCACATTAATTCAGTTCCAATTAAACAATAAAATCAATCAAGAAATGATTCAGACCATAAGTAAAACACAACAATAAACTCAGGGTGGCTAAGATGAGCTGAGATCCAATCAAGACCATACTGGCTTAAAATAGATGGACAAAAATGAGTCCGTATCACTTCTCTTTTGTGCTGTATCATATCAGCAGATGGCAAGGTGTACAATTTTCAAGGCTTCCTTGGAGATCGCCTTTGGAAAAAAGTACTGGAGTACATAACTTTTAATCAAAAGTTACTGTAGAAGCCTTTTTTCTTTCCCCAAAGAAGTTTGCTTTTAAATAACAATACTAGAGTTGTTTATACCAAACCTTTCATCCAAAAGGCACATAATGCTCAATAAACGTATTAATTCTCAAAACCTTTCTGTAAAGCACAGGGGTAGCAAACTCCCCAGATGCACATATTGAACTTTTAAAAAGCAGTTGAAGTTGAATCAATAGTCTATTCAGAAAGGAAGGTTAAAAAGTTAGGCCTTGCACTGTTTCTTAATAATCAAAGTCCACTAGGAATATATTAGACTGTGACAAAAGAAAAAGAAAGGAAAAAACTTAAGCTTTTGTATATTGTCTATTTGGCTTTTATTAAATGCTACCTTCCATACTTTCCATGGCATTGGGAAATAGAGGGTCATTTAACATTACCAACTTCAGCATGTCACTGTCAGTTTGCAAATAGAAACTGTATATTACCCAACCCAAAAATAGCTCCCCAGCAGGAAATTTTTTTTAAAATCTATGATTTCACCATGCTATTGTTTAAAAACAAATATTTATTAAAATTTGAATTAAACTGTTAAAAACATCAAACATTCTGATACATATTTGGGCAATATGTATCAAGAATCTTCAAAATATTCCTATTCTTTGTCCCAGTAATTAAACTTCTAGGGATTATTTCTATCCATAGGAAAGACTGAAAAATTCAAATAAAGATTTATGATATAGTTTACAGAATTATATATACGGAGTAAATTGAAAATATTCTAAATAAATAAATGAAACGATTAAATATTATAAGCCTAGTCATTTGTTCATTCATTTACCATTTACTACATATCTCCTATGTTCCAGGTACAAGTAATACCAGGACAAAAAAGACATGCTCTTAAAGACATGATCCCTGCCTTATAATGTGTTATAATAATGCAGAGACAAAGAAATGTAAATACATTATGATTGTAATTGCCCTGGAAAAGTATATGCACAGTATAGAAAAATATCAACAAGGAAAGAGTATTCAATTTTACTTTGGAAAGATGAAAGTTAGGAAAATTTTTATAGGGTTGACCTTCAATCTAAGTTTTGAAATTCAAGTAGGTGTTTGGCAAACAGATTAAAGATCACTAGCATTAGTGAAAAGGAGGAACAAAGCAGTGGGGCTGGGAATACTCAGGCTGACATGTCACAAGACTGAGTTGAAGCAGTAGCTTTGGGGAGGGGAAGAGGAGCAGACATGGGTGAAGTGATGGTGGTCCCCTTTCAGAACTTTATGATTTGAACAGAGGGGATGAGATGGGTACGGCAAAGGAGCAAAGATGATTCCCAATATTCTAACTCTGGAACCAGGAAGGTAAGAAAGGGAATCTAAGAGAAAATAAAGCAGAGAGAAAGAGAATAATAGCATGTGGACATGAAGAGACTGAATTGCCTGAGGAGCAACTAAGTGATAATAGCCAATAGAAAGAAAGCTGGATCTGAATTTTGTACTTGAGAGTAATGGATATATGGGTTGTGGTAGTAATCACGGGAGAGGATGAGAGTGCAAAGGTTGAAAAGAGGAGCCAGGACAGACCCCTGGGGGGCACTAACACACCAAGGGGTAGGGAGAGGAAGAGCAGCCCTCCTAAACAATGTGACACAGATAAGATTGCAAAGAAACCAGTGAGTTGGGTGAACCAGCTGTCATTGGTGCCATTTTCCAGAGCAAGTTGTATAGACCAACAGAGGCTGAAGTCTGAATAGAATGGTTTTAAAAGTGACTGAGAGGTTGACTCCCAAGAGAAGGAGAAAGGGCAGTAATTTAGAGTGAGGCATACAATTACAAAATGATGTGTTTAATGTGGGAGAGACTTGTATATACTTTCAAATAGAGATTGAAGTGAGAGGAAAAGATTAAAATTATAAGAGAAATGAGAGTAAATTATGAAATGATGCAGGCTTTTCTAAGCTTTTAATAAATGGTATATTTTTGTGGGGACAAATAATTTAAGTAACACTTTAAAGAGTTTTTAATAAAACTATGATACGTGGCATAAGTGAAAAAGTGAAAGATATAAAATTGAATGTTTAGTATTATGTCAACTTTGTAAAACAAAATATTTGGTTTAAAAAATTGAAGGAAAATATATGAAAGGATAATGATGGTTGATTTTGAGGAAAGCTTTTTCTATCCTACACTTTTCCATTTTTCTTAAATTTTCCAAAATTAGCATGAACTAATTTTATAATAATTTCTTAAAGTTCTCAAAAAGAAAATTGAAAGGACGGTGAAGTAAAGGAAAAAGAAGGAATGAAACAGGAAAGAGGGAGAGAAAAAGGAAGGGCTGGTGGAAGGGAAAATCCACCCACCAGAATGTGAATCACCAATTAAAATGCACACAGAGCACCCAGCTCAGGACATAGATGACAGGAGATTATAGCATTTCAGAGATAAACTGTTTTCTAGTGTTTTACATATAAAAAGTTCTATTTAATGTTTGATCTCTATAAATGTAAAAAGTGTGTGTGGGAGGTTTAATGACTAAACAAAAGACATTGCATCTTCACAAGTTGTGACACTTGCTACCTCATAAATGTTTATCTTTTCTCCAGGATGATGTAACACAGTGTGAATGAAAACTCTTCACTCTGGGAAAGAGGAATCATGACTTCTATTGTTAGGAAAGAAAAATGCGGACAGGGTGATATTTGCACACTGAGGATGCTATTAACCATAAACTTTATCTGAAATAAAAAGTGATATTCATGAATAAAACAGATTGAAAAAAGCTCTCTTGAATTTACGCATTTGTTCTACTTGGAAACTTTTTAACCTGCTAATACATTCATACAGTTGACATTTTACAAAACTAGAAAATTAGAAGTTATTGATCCAGCCATATCGTTACATATTGATTAGTGTGTTCTATGCCAGAGATTTCTTTCTGTTGTTTTTTTTTTCCAGATCCTTTGACAGAAACATGGCTACACTGAGTAATCATTCCCCAGAAGGCTTCACTAGAGCCTATAAATAGAGAAAGCATCCCCAGCAAAATGCAGCCAAAACAAGGCATCTTTGTATGTGGTCGAGCCAAGTGCAGCTCTGTTGCGCTACTGGGTTATAAAAATATATTTCATTTTTATTATTTAGCACTGCAGCACAATAGGAACTTGGGGCTACAATCAGCACCATTTAATTTTCCTTGAGAACATTTAAAATTGGAATAGGAAAATTACACTCAACTTAATATTTCAACAGTTACTTGTATTGTTTTCATTTTTCCTTTAGGAGAAAAAAAAAAGAAAAGTTATATATTCAAATAATTGCAGCAATATCTTTAAAAGTGAGATCACCAAACAAAGCTGTTTATTGTTCTGTTCAATGTTTCAGGTCTAAGCAATTTTCTGATATACAGGGGCATTTTTTTCTATTAAGTATGGGACTTGAATATATTTTTCTAATCAGTTCTGCCAAGTATTAGGTCCTAGTGGGAAAAATACTGAAGAAACATACAAATGTTTGTTGTGTGACTGCTAAAGCTAGAGAAGAGCTGAGGTTTAAACTGAATTATTTAGAATATATTTAGTTTAAAACACAAGACAAGCCTAGAGAACATTTGTTTACAACCAGAACACTGTTTACATTTATCTTTTTTTTAACATCTTTATTAGAGTATAATTGCTTTACAATAGTGTGTCAGTTTCTGCTTTATAACAAAGTGAATCAGTTATACATATACATATGTCCCCAAATCTCTTCCCTCTTGCATCTCCCTGCCTCCCACCCTCCCTATCCCACCCCTCTAGGTGGTCACAAAGCACCGAGCTGATCTCCCTGTGCTATGCGGCTGCTTCCCACTAGCTATCTGTTTTACGTTTGGTAGTGTATATATGTTCATGCCACTCTCTCACTTTGTCCCAGCTTACCCTTCCCCCTCCCCGTATCCTCAAGTCCATTCTCTAGTAGGTCTGCATCTTTATTCCCGTCTTGCCCCTAGGTTCCTCTGACCATTTTCTTTTTTTTTTTTTAGATTCCATATATATGTGTTAGCATACAGTATTTGTTTTTCTCTTTCTGACTTACTTCACTCTGTATGACAGACTCTAGGTCCAACCACCTCACTACAAATAACTCAGTTTCGTTCCTTTTTATGGCTGAGTAATATTCCATTGTATATATGTGCCATCATCAAAAAATCTACAAACAACAAATGCTGGAGAGGGTGTGGAGGAAAGGGAACCCTCTTGCACTGTTGGTGGGAATGTAAATTGATACAGCCACTATGGAGAACAGTATGGAGGTTCCTCAAAAAACTAAAAATAGAACTACCATACCACCCAGCAATCCCACTACTGGGCATATACCCTGAGAAAACCATAATTCAAAAAGAGTCATGTACCACAATGTTCATTGCAGCTCTGTTTACAATAGCCAGGACATGGAAGCAACCTAAGTGTCCATCAACAGATGAATGGATAAAGAAGACGTGGCACATATATACATTTATCTTAACAGAAACAGACTCACAGACATAGAGAATAGACTTGAGAGTAGCGAACCAAGATGACAGAGTAGAAGGACGTGCTCTCACTCCCTCTTGTGAGAATACCAGAATCACAACTGGCTGCTGGACAATCATTGACAGGAAGACACTGGAACTCACCAAAAAAGATACCCCACATCGAAAGACAAAGGAGAAGCCACAGTGAGACGGTAGGAGGGGTGCAATCAGAGTAAAATCAAATCCCATAAGTGGTGGGTGAGTGACTCACAGACTGGCGAACACTTATACCACAGAAGTCCACCCACTGGAGTGAAGGTTCTCAGCCCCACGTCAGGCTTCCCAACCTGGGGGTCCGGCAACGGGAGGAGGAATTCCTAGAGAATCAGACTTTGAAGCCTAGTGGGAATTGATTGCAGGACTTCGACAGGACTGGGGGAAACAGAGACCCCACTCTTGGAGGGCACACACAAAATAGTGTGCTCATCAGGACCCAGGGGAAGGAGCAGTGACCCTGGGGGAGACTGAATCAGACCTACCTGCTAGTGTTGGAAGGTCTCCAGCAGAGGCGGGGCAGGGCTCTGTTTCACCGTGGGGACAACGACATTGGCAGCAGAAGTTCTGGGAAGTACTCCTTGGCGTGAGCCCTCCCAGAGTCTGTCATTAGCCCCACCAAAGAGCCCAGGTAGGCTCCAGGGTTGGGTTGCCTCAGGCAAAACAACCAACAGGGAGGGAACCCAGCCCCACCCAACAACAGTCAAGTGGATTAAAGTTTTACTGAGCTCTGACCACCACAGCAACAGTCAGCTCTACCCACCACCAGAGCCTCCCATCAAGCCTCTTAGATAGCCTCAACCACCAGAGCGCAGACAGCAGAAGCAAGGAAAAACTATAATCCTGCAGCCTGTGGAACAAAAACCACATTCACAGAAAGATAGACAAGATGAAAAGGCAGAGGGCTATGTACCAGATGAAGGAACAAGATAAAACCACAGAAAAACAACTAAATGAAGTGGGGATAGGCAACCTTCCAGAAAAAGAATTCAGAATAATGATAGTGAAGATGATCCAGGACCTCGGAATAAGAATGGAGGCAAAGATTGAGAAGATGCCAGAAATGTTTCACAAAGACCTAGAAGAATTAAAGAACAAAGAAACAGAGATGACCAATACAATAACTGAAATGAAAACTACACTAGAAGGAATCAATAGCAGAATAACTGAGGTAGAGAATAGACTTGCGGTTGCCCAGGGGGAGGGGAGGGGGAGGGAGGGAGTGGGAGTTTGGGATTAGCAGATGCAAATTATTATATATAGAATGGATAAACGAGGTCCTACTGTATAGCATAGGGAACTATATTTGATATCCTGTGATAAGCCATAGTAGAAAAGAATATGAAAAAGAATATATATGTGTATATATATATATATACATATGTGCATAACTGAATCACTTTGCTGTACACCAGAAATTAATACAACATTGTAAATCAACTACACTTCAATAAAATAAATTTTTAAAAAATTTTAAAAATAAAAGAAGTAAATTTATCTTACTATTTAAAGAAATCCTCCACAAAGAATGCTCTGACCTCTGGCATTTTAATAAACGTTATGGGAAAAAAATTTTTAGGAATTTTAATTCCATGGTGGAGGTGCGCCAGCTTTTTCAAATCGACTTTAAAAGACACAAGAAAATCCTCCTCTTGGAATTTGGACAAGATTTCAACTCACAGTTGAGAGGTTCATAACCAAACGAATAATAAAATCTGTTGTTGAATCCAGGGCCCTATGTAATATAGCTTAATATAAAAAGTGGTTTCTCTGTGCAATCAATAAGGAGCATAAATCCTTTCCACTTGAGTGCCAGAAGTTTGCCCAAGTCCAAGAAGTGAAAAGAAATTTACTCTTAATAATTACATTGACTTTTATTCTTCAGGAGATAATATACTAAGTTTGTAATACAGAAAGAATTTTCTATTTGATTACTTGGAACGTGCACTGGAGGAAGAGAGAAGAAAAAGCTAGTTTAAATAAACAGGCCAATAATTGTTTTTTCTTACTCATATAGGCTCGTATTGTATTCAACTTATTTTTTCTTTGAGAGAATGGCTAAAAAAAAGGAAAAGAAAAAAAAAACAGATCTTCCTGACGTTAATTTTCTTAACAAACCAGAATCAGTCTTAAAGGTTTCTCTTTCAAGGAAATGTTTTCATTTACAGTCGACCCTTGAACAACACAGCTTTAAACGGCACAGGTCCACTTTCATGCAATTATTTTTCACGAAGATGGGTTAATCAGCAGATGCGGATTCCATAGATAACAAGAACCAACTATGGGATTTGAGCATCCATGGATTTTGGTGTCCAAGGCAGGTCCTAGAACAGATCCCCTGCAGATACAACTGCATATATCTCTAATGGTAGAACATCTAGCACGTTCCAGGTAATGGGAGAATCCCTTCTCACTCTGACTCCTGATAATACCTTCTGAAATTAGCTGGATTTGGCCTTAAACACCACGTCAATTCCTACCATTATATAGCACTTTTTTTTGCATGATTTCCCTTTCACCTCAACTTTTCAACCACAGCTATCATTAAGACTCAAACTGTGTTTTTCTTCCATGAAGTTTTTCTTGCTAACTCAAGGTAACATTCATTCTCATTTCTGACCCCCTCCAACAATTTTCCTTTGTACCATACACATTGGGCAATATTCCGTTTTATCTTATATTCTTTTCTAATTAAAACACATGAAAACTTTGTCCTCTTGTAAGATGATCAGTTTTTTAAAGGCAAAGTACCTCATATATGTCTTTTACAGGTGCATAATGTTTTGAGGCTGCCTTTTGCGAACTGAAGCAATAAAAAACAAATGATTACAATTTATTTTAAAATAAAATTTGCTTTATATTCATTTTAAAGGAAACACATCCTCATTGTAAGAGATTCAGGCACAACACTGAGGGTACTACATTTTAAAAAAAATTAAGTGTTTATCTTTCCAAACTGTTTCCTATACTTTTTTTATATGACAATATTATACTTGCTTCCTTGTAAATTTTTTTCACTCAGTAATAAATAATGGCCAAGAACACAGATGCATGTTATAGTGCTCCATTGGGTACATATGTTATTTAATTAGTCCCTTCCTGGTGGATATGTAGGTTGTTTCCTCTTATTAACGCAGGTCTCTTCTTATTTAAAGGAAAAAGTTCCTGTGAAAATTTTTATGCATATGTCCACTTATTTTCTTAGGATAAACTCCTAAATATAATAAAGTGTGTAGATTTCTCAGCACAGTACTTGGTGCATAGTAAGACTCAGTAAAGTTTAGCTGGGGTCATATTGCTAAAATTGCTGGATCCAAGCAATGGTATATTTTACTAATTGTTTTAAATGATCACCTATAAAAACTGAACCAATTCATATACACCATCGGTGTACAAAAAGAACCCGTGTCCTCATAACTCTGCCCATTTTTTTAATACTTGATAATTTTGGTAAATATTACTACTGCTCACCAATATTGCCAATTCTCCTCTCCTTCTAGGTACTGGGGAGGATTATACCTTTCCACCCTCTTGAAGTTAGCTGGAGCCAGATGACTTGTTTTGGCCAATAAATGTGAGTGGAAATGACTTCTGTCAGTTCTAGATAAAAGCATTCAAGAACTGGTGCAAAACTCTGCCTGCTCTCTCTTCCCCCTGCCACATCGTCTAAGGAGGTCAAATCTTCAAGATGGTGTTTCTACAAGATGGTGGGTTCCCTGAGTTGCAGCCTAGAGAACAGATGCCCCAAAGAATCTTCCAGAGCCATAGGGGACTGCATCCTAAGTGAAAAATCATGTTGTAACAAGCCTGTAAAATTCAGGGGCTGTCTGTAATCTCAGCAAACCTAACTTACCCAAACTGAAAGAACTGTCTAGAAGGTGAAAAATTCTTACCATCTGATTCCTTTAGTTACTAATAATCTTACACATCCTATCATATTATTTTTAAATTGGGGGGTGGGAGGGAACTGTCTATTTATATTTTCTAGAAAAGTGTTTGATTTTTAACCATTAACCTTTTAGCAACTCTATATTAACCCATCCCCTGCCTCATTCCAGACACTCAGAAATTCTGTGACACTTGAGAAGAGATGAAGTATCAGGAATCTCTGAGATGTGTATGACTTTGCTCAAAAATCAAAGCACAAATACTGCATCTTTATCTCAAGATACCTATTAGGATGGGACGTAAGCATGTATGCATCAAAGTATCTTGCTCCTCTCTTGCGTATTCTCCAGAGCATCTAGCACATTGTTTGTTATCTAATAGGTACTCAATAGTAATTTAAAAGGGATTTTCATAAGCTGAAAACCAAAAGAGACCTTGGAGAGGTTTAAGTTCAGTTACCTTATTTCACAAGTGAGGACACTGAGATGCCAATGGAGGAAATAGCGTGCCTCCCATAGGAGATGGAGCCATCACGAATCTCCCACTTCACTGTAAAGGAGGTGCTCCAGATCTGATCTCTAGTGTTAGTACAAACAAGTACGTAACGATCTCAAAATGCTGTGTTCAATTGTTAGACTATCCTTGAATACTTAAATACAACTATATAGCTTACTGATTTTGGAAAGGAAAGGTAGAATAAAGAACTCAAACTTACTTTGTTCTCTAGCCAGCTAGCCTTCTGTGTGTTTTCAGAAGTACTAGGCAGACTACCCTGAATCATCTTATTTCAGAGGAGGTGATTAATCACAAACAGCAAGGGTTAAGCCAATTACAAGCATTTCCCCCAAGGTGATGGGCGTTACCATACCTACCAATAAAATCCACCAGCTTCAGGTGCATTTTATAAGCCCAGTTCTCATCTAGCTGTGACAGACTGAATCTTTGAACATCACCATTAAAATCAGTGGAAGTTCTAACAGAGTCGGAAGTGTGGAATTGGGTGCAACAGCTCTGAAACTGCTGATGTTCATTTAAGCCCACTGTTCATTTTGCAAGCAAAAAGATTTATTCCATCTGACAGAGCAATCCAAAGAATCTCTCCAGTCCAGACTATTCGGCCCTGAGCTGAAAATTACAAAAACGCCGATAACTGCATGTTAAATTATATATTCCTGCACTTGTCTGCTCCCTCTTTATGCTAGAGTCACTAGTCTTAACCTGGTTAGGAATAGGGATTCATTACCAAGAACTAACCCCAGTGTGCCCTGAATTGAGGACCCCTGCAGAAGGAGAAAGCACCTCCTAGTTACAGACAGAACAGACACCCACATGGATTCAGTTGTTCTTGAACTGCTCCAGTGGCTAACAAAGATAATGCAGTCAGACAGAAACTTGCAAGTCACTAGTAGTTCTGTTCCTATATATTCAGGGATCACCTTGCCGGGCTAGGTTAACCAAGAGGCAGACAGAGCATGTCCCTGGGGCCCAGAGAGACATAGAGAGAGGAGAACACCTAGGAAGAATTTAAGTTTTGTACCATTTCAAAAAAAAAATTTATTTTAAAGTTTAGGATTTTTTAATTGCAAATAGTATGGGGAAATAGCATAATGATTTCAGAGTTTGTTTCTCTAATGATCAGTTATGAAGGAACAGTTTTGTTGGTTTTTTTCCCCCAATCTGTCACGGACTGACATAACTAAATTTAAATAAAAATTAATTACTCGAAAAATAATTAAAAATAGATATATGTAAAATACAAGCCCAGACTTTTTTCATTATTAGATCCAAGTTACATAAAATTGCTCAAACGGCTATAAAGCTCTTCAAACACTCACTCTCACTGCACACCAGAGCTGGTCTGCAGACCCCACTTGGAGTAGGGCAACTCTAAAGAACTTAATTGAGCTCTGGTCCAGAATAATTACAGCAGTGAGTTGGTTTGGTGTTTTTTTCTTTAATATTTTATTAGCCTGATTTTGCTACTGGTAGGATTCAAATCCCAAATCACTAATTTTAGGCCTATTTTCCCATAATGCACTCAGCAAAGTAGATTTGTTAACCATACTTGATGCTTCATTTATCTGGTATTTCTCTCCTTCATTCAACATTTACTGAACACATCTCCGTGCCAGGCACTGCTGGGGACATAGCAGTAAATGGCATGGCCACTGCCCTCATAGGGTACTTCATCTAGTCAAGTCAACAGATGGTTACTAGCTGCTTTTTACTTCTTTTTGCCAGGAACTTTGAAACTTAACCTGCACAACTTGTAATTAGGTCATCACTAGCTGGTGCTTTGTTAACCTGGTGTCTGGGTGTCTGGGAGCCTTACTTCACCTTATTCAAATTCCTCCAACTTACTTCACCTTATTCAAATTCCTCCAACTGAATTCCCCCTCCAGCCGCCCCAACTGCTAATTACTACTCCTCCTTGAGGTATCTGCCCAAAGAGCTCCTAGACACAATGAAATCATGAATATTAGTGATTCAGGCTGACTTTTAGGGGAGGGACCAGACATGTGCCAACTCCACAGCCATTGTTGATCCTGTTAGAATCACTTCTTTGAAGCTTACTCAAATACCCTTTTATTTAATTGGAGTTTCTCTTTCTCTTTTCATCCATGAGGCTAAGATTTAACAAGAACCTTAATTAAATTTGTTATATTCTAAGAAAAAAAAAATAGGCCCAACATTTCTTACAGAATTAAGTGTAATTTGAGGCATTATACAGATCATGTGCTTACAAACCCCATTTTCCTTATCAGTTTTATGATGAATCAGTCAAATTTAACAAATAACATTTTTCTAAAAAAAAAGAAGTAACATCTTTCTAGATCAAAGTTACATCTCCAAAACTCTAGGAATTGAACCCTAAAAACCTAGGTTTACAAAAAATACTTCTAAACACACTATCATTTTAAAGTTTGTTTTTGCTACAAAACCAAATAAAACACTAGTAACAGTCCCTAGTTTAAGTCCAATATATTGTCTAAAGTCTAAAATGTAAGCACTAGCACCTGACTTTTTATACCTAATTAACTCAAAAAGAAAATATGAGGGAAAAAGTTAAACTGCCCTCCCACATAACCACATTATTGTTCCAAATAACTTCATGTCTACCATAAATTTACCTTCAATATAGATCATCGCTATATTTTCTTTTTCTTTTAAACTTTTTAAATTAAGGCAGTTATAACCTCCATTGAAATAGATGCGCTGGCTTCTTTTACCTCATGGATAAACCCAACCATAAATAATCATTCCTATATTGACTGAAAATACATTATTCCCAGAAATGCTAATGACCTCATTAATGTCCCATTCATGCTTTGCATTACTTCACTTAATTTAAGGCAAGCTCACAAATATTTTTCTCTATTGAAGTTGCATAAACATAGCATATATTTCTTCAAGTTTAATCACAAGTAAGTCTAATGAGATGCATGGGACTTTTAAGAAATGAAATGTAATACCCAAACCAAATTTGCTACTCTCTACAGGTCCAATAAGTCAGCCAACCTTTTAAAGTGAATCATAAGCAGAAATAAAGTTAAAGCTTTACAGGCATAGAGATTTGGAATTTCAAAGTGTCCACTACAAAAGGCCTAGGGAAAACTTTTTCAGCTTGCATAGGGAAAACAGACTTTTCTATTTTTAATTATTTTTTGGTTGACATGGACACCTATGATTATATCTCTTTCACATATCAAAAACCAAAATATTCCTTTGTATTCCACACTGCCACAAACTACACCTGGCAAAATACACCCCCTCTCAGATTATTTTCGTTTTAAATTAAAAATTTTAATATAGATGAGGTCACAATGTTCTCTTTTTTATATTCTCTTTCTGGTATTGTATTTCCATTTTTAATTTTCCTGCCATCTATGGGCTACAACCAACCTGAATACTTCCTACTCCTTCTCCAGATCTGATTAATCCACATCATCTTTTTATTTATTGGTTTTTATTAATTACACTTACCCCAGAATCTTCTGTCGGGAAAAACTTGATTTAGCTTAGGTCAAAATTAAATTTCTAGATTTAGTGTCACTTCTCCTGTATTAAAACTGTATATAATAACTATGGATGATATGTATTGGTTATCAAGTGGATGTATCAAAAAAAGTGTTTTGCATTAGGGATCTGTTTCTAAGAGAAAATAATATTATAGGTAATAGTTATGATTGCTTAAATGTGACAGATATTTTCTAAGACAGTTTTATTGTTTGGGCGAACCCTTTCTTGTGTCTGATGAGACAGAGCTGTTTTGTCTCTATTATCACCTGTGTTGTAGTATCCTCTTCCTGTGTCTCCTTGTGTCTGCCCATGTGCTAGCAGACATACTTTTTATTGTACACCTTGTTATAAAATTTAGGAAGAGAGAAACACATATAAACATTTCTTACGGAAACACGAGGTTTGCTCTTATAGTTAACTTAGAGCAGATAATCCCAAATGTTTTAATTCATTAGCATCATGTGATGCTTATCCACTTGCATTAAACCATCATCTCTCCAGTGGGGAGTTCTCATTGTGCCAAGGCACTAAAGGGTTACAGGCATTCTAGGCCACTCATTTTTCCTCCCCTCCACTGAAAAAAAATACACCTAGTTAGTTTGTGTTTCATAAGTTAACAGCCATCAGAGATGGCCCCTGGCATTGAAATAGCACTGTTCTCTTCCACTGGCACTCAAGGTGGCCATAGGCACATTGCCAGCTTTGAAAAATAAAGAAATAAATTTAACACTCCTCCAGAATCCAACATATATTTTGAAAACAGTCACATTTTGTATATTTTGTTTATGAACTCAAGGAAACAACACATACAAATGCATTCCTTTATCCACTATAAAGAAATAAATATCCCTATCTGAATATTTAGTATAGTAAAGCCAAACTATCAGCATTACCAGCAATCAAAGCTCTTTTCCTTATTGGATTATTATCTGTTGCAAAAGTATGCTTTATTATGATTTTCATATTTAGGAGATGCTTCCTTCACAGTTTCAGGGAAAAAAAAGTTTGACATCACATTTTCTCCTGTTCTTAATTTTAGATATAAAAATGCAAATTCTTCAGAGAAGTAAAACACATTGTTGTGGAATATTGCAGTCTGCCCAACTGGCCCCAACCCCATGTCTCTGGCCTTGTTTTGGGGGTCTCTGTCTCTACCACAGTTCACAGGGCACTTTCCACAGCTACCCTTCTACTTCCTTGAAGGTGCACATCAGTGCATCAGCTGTACAATCCATCTGGACCCACAAAAGTCTTCTTATTCCTTAGAGCAAGAATTATATAGAAATATATTCAGGAGCCTAGAATTACTTTCTAGGCTTCACCAGTGCAATCACAGACTGAGAAAATACCAATTTCCCTCAGGCAAAATCCTAATCCTCTTCTTGAGGAAATCCTATTCATTTTTATATCAATCTTTAAATTGTCAACTCTAAAACTGACCACAGTCATGTCCAAATATGCAACCCAGCAGGTGTTCAGATGTGAAAATTAGCCAGGATGCAATAAACAATTAAGAAGCAAATAAAACTACAAATAAAAATAGAAAATTAAGCCAAATAATTATTTAATTAGCTATATATTTTGGGGGGTCATTGGTATTCACTATTACTTCATGAATATCTGGAATATTAAAGGTTATAATGTACATGAAAGCATTTTATAAATTGTAAAAGCATCATTTGGAGCTTTGTAAGTGCCTGGCACTTACTTGAACTAGTAAATGTGTGGTATATAAAGGAAAGAAAAAATAAAACTAATAGATTATTTTTATCTTTTATATATAACAATCAGAAACAATAATAAAGTATCTACTAGTCATTACAGAGCTTCACTTTCAAGTTAGTCCCCACTTTGTTTAAACACAAAGATATGAATTTCAGGAGTGTCATTTGGCAATCTTACTTTGAGAAATATGAGGAAATTCAGCCCAGCCTTAGAAGCCAGCCTAAGATTTCACAGGTATATCATAGAGCCAATATAACTTTTTACATAGGTGGGGCATATTTCAGGGAATAAAAGGTCAAAGGTATTGATTGGGTGGGAAAAAACAGCCACCAAAATTCAACTGTCATGAAGATGGGAAATAATTTTACTTATAGCAATACACCCAAGCAAAAACTTTGTTCCAGAGAGTATTTGCATATTTTTAGACACTGCAAAGATATTGGTCACAGGATTTTCCCTTTTTAGCAGTATTCATTACTATTGTATATACCTCAAAAATACAGAAATATATCCTGCTTGTGAAGAAAGTACAAGTTTGCAAGGTAGGTCTTAAATGACACAATAGACCAGATAGTCTGAATTGATATTTATAGGACATTCCATCCGAACAGTAGACTACACTTTCTTCTCAAGTGCACATGGAATATTCTCCAGGATAGATCACATCTTGGGTCACAAATCAAGCCTGGGTAAACTTAGAAAAATTGAAATTGTATCAAGCATCTTTTCCGACCACAATGCTATGAGATCAGAAATCAACTACAGGGAAAAAAATGTAAAATACACAAACACATGGAGGCTAAACAGAACATTACTAAATAACCAAGAGATCAGTAAGAAATCAAAGAGGAAATCAAAAAATACCTAGAGACAAATGACAAAGAAAACACGATGATGCAAAACCTATGGGATGCAACAAAAGCAGTTCTAAGAGGGAAGTTTATAGCAATAAAAGCCTACCTCAAGAAATAAGAAAAATCTTAAGTCAACATTCTAACCTTATACCTAAAGGAACTAGAGAAAGAAGAACAAACAAAATCCAAAGTTAGCAGACGGAAAGAAATCATAGAGATCAGAGCAGAAATAAATGAAATAGAAACAAAGAAAACAATAGCAAAGATCAAAAAACTAAAAGCTGGTTCTTTGATAAACCTTTAGCCACACTCATCAAGAAAAAGAGGGAGAGGACTGAACTCAATAAAACTGGAAATGAAAAAGGAGAAGTTACAACGGACACTGCAGAAATACAAAGCATCATAAGAGACTACTATAAGCATCTCTATGCCAATAAAATGGACAAGCTGGAAGAAATGGACAAATTCTTAGAAAGGTATAACCTTCCAAGACTGAGCCAGGAAGTAATAGAAAATATGAACAGACAAATCACAAGTAATGAAATTGAAACTGTGATTAAAAATCTACCAACAACAAAAAAAAAATCCAGAACCGGATGGCTTCACAGGTGAATTCTGTCAAACATTTAGAGAAGAGCTAGCATCCATTCTTCTCAAACTCATCCAAAAACCTGCAGAGGAAAGACCACTCCCAAACTCATTCTATGAGGCCACCATCACCCTGACACCAAAACCAGACAAAGATACTACAAAAAGAGAAAACTACAGACCAATATCTCTGATGAATATACAGGCAAAAATCCTCAACAAAATACTAGCAAACCGAATCCAACAACACATTAAAAGGATCATACACCATGATCAAGTGGGATTTATCCCAGGGATGCAAGGATTCTTCAATATACGCAAATCAATCAATGTGATACACCATATTAACAAATTGAAGAATAAAAACCATATGATCATTTCAATAGATGCAGAAAAAGCTTTTGACAAAATTCAACAGCCATTTATGATAAAAAATCTCCAGAAAGTGGGCATAGAGGGAACCTACCTCAACATAATAAAGGCCATATATGACAAAGCCACAGCCAACATCATTCTCAATGGTGAAAAATTGAAAACATTTCCTCTATGATCAGGAACAAGATAAGGGTGCCTACTCTCACCACTATTATTCAACATAGTTTTGGAAGTCCTAGCCACGGCAATCAGAGAAGAAAAAGAAATAAAAAGAATACAAATTGGAAAAGAAAAAGTAAAACTGTCACTGTTTGCAGATGACATGATACATAGATAATCCTAAAGATGCCACCAGAAAACTACTAGAGCTAATCAATGAATTTGGTAAAGTTGCAGGATACAAAATTAATGCACAGAAATCTCTGGCATTCCTATACACTAACAACGAAAGATCAGAAAGAGAAATTAAGGAAACAATCCCATTCACCACTGCAACAAAAAGAATAAAATACCTAGGAATAAACCTACCTAAGGAGGTAAAAGACCTGTACTCAGAAAACTATAAGACACTGATGAAAGAAATTAAAGATGATACCAACAGATGGAGAGATATACCATGTTCGTGGACTGGAAGAATCAATACTGTGAAAATGACTATACTACCCAAAGCAATCTACAGATTCAGTGCAATTCCTATCAAATTACCAATGGCATTTTTTACAGAACTAGAACAAAAAATCTTAAAATTTGTATGGAGACACAAAAGATCCCGAATAGCCAAAGCAATCTTGAGGGAAAAAAACAGAGCTGGAGGAATCAGACTCCCTGACTTCGGACTATACTACAAAGCTACAGTAATCAAGACAATATGGTGGGCTTCCCTGGTGGCGCAGTGGTTGAGAATCTGCCTGCCAATGCAGTGGACACAGGTTCGAGCCCTGGTCTGGGAGGATCCCACATGCCACGGAGAAACTAGGCCCGTGAGCCACAACTACTGAGCCTGAGCGTCTGGAGCCTGTGCTCCCAACAAGACAGGCCACAATAGTGAGAGGCCCACGCACCACGATGAAGAGTGGCCCCCGCTTGCCGCAACTAGAGAAAGCCCTCGCACAGAAATGAAGACCCAACACAGCCAAAAATAAATAAATTAATTAATTAATTTTTTTAAAAAAGACAATATGGTATTGGCACAAAAACAGGAATATAGATGAATGGAACAGGTTAGAAAGCACAGAGATAAACCCACACACCTATGGTCAACTAATCTATGACAAAGAAGGCAAGGATATACAATGGAGAAAAGACAGTCTCTTCAATAAGTGGTGCTGGGAAAATTGGACAGCTACAGGTAAAAGAATGAAATTAGAACACTCCCTAACACCATACACAAAAATAAACTCAAAATGGATTAGAGAGCTAAATGTAAGACTGGACACTATAAAACCCTTAGAGAAAACCATAGGAAGAACACTCTTTGACATAAATCACAGCAAGATCTTTTTTGGCCACCTCTTAGAGTAACGGAAATAAAAAGAAAAATAAACAAATGGGACCTAATGAAACCTAAAAGCTTTTCCACAGCAAAGGAAACTATAAACGAGATGAAAAGACAACCCTCAGAATGGGAGAAAATATTTGCAAACAAATCAATGGACAAAGGATTAATCTCCAAAATATACAAACAACTCATACAACTCAATATTAAAAAAACAAACAACCCAGTAAAAAAAATGGGCAGAAGACCTAAATAGACATTTCTCCAAAGAAGACATACAGATGGCCAAGAAACACATGAAAAGCTGCTCAACACCACTAATTATTAGAGAAATGCAAATGAAAACTACAATGAGGTATCACCTCACACTGGTTAGAATAGGCATCATCAGAAAATCTACAAATAACAAAATGCTGGAGAGGGTGTGGAGAAAAGGGAACCCTCTTGCACTGTTGGTGGGAATGTAAATTGATACAGCCACTATGGAGAACAGTATGGAGGTTCCTTAAAAAACTAAAAATAGAACTACCATACAACCCAGCAATCCCACTACTGGGCATATACCTAGAGAAAAGCATAATTCAAAGAAACACATGCACCCCAATGTTCATTGCAGCACTATTTACAATAGCCACGTTATGGAAGCAACCTAAATGCCCATTGCTAGACGAATGGATAAAGAAGCTGTGGTACATATATACAATGGAATATTACTCAGCCATAAAAAGGAATGAAATTGGGTCACTTGTAGAGACGTGGATGGACCTAGAGACTGTCATACAGAGTGAAGTAAGTCAGAAAGAGAAAAACAAATATCATATATTAACACATATATGCGTAATCTAGAAAAATGGTACAGATGAACCAGTTTGCAAGGCAGAAATAGAGACACAGACGTAGAGAACAAACGTATTGACATGTATACACTAATAAGATAAAATAGATAACTAATAAGAACCTGCTGTATAAAATTCAAAAAAAAATAAAAAGCAGGTGAGGAACAAGGAAACTAGTGCAACAGTGAGAAAAGCTTAGATATCCAGATCCAGTGCAGTTGCTGCTTCTCAAAAATGCTGAAATCTGTAATACTGGGCAATAGTCTCACCCAGAAATTAGCAACTTTATCAATTACAATAATGTGAGTCTGGATGAAGATGCTAAGTAACCCCTGATTGCCCAATTAGGCATCTTTCAGCGGTGATATCCATGGAAGCAATGCTTCCATGAATATCAGCAAATATTGTTGAGAACTGGTCAGCCAACCTCTCCCCCATGTATTTGAGGTCCTGGGAAGACAACTGCATTTGGTGACCACAGTAACATACACTTTAGAATTTCACACAATCGGATTTAAATCCTGCCTCTAAGAGGAAACTTCTCTGATCCTCAGTAAGTTGTCACTAGTGTGGTATCTACTTCAGAGTGTTGATGCCAGGATTAAATAAAGTAAGGCATCTAAAAACACTTAATATGTGGTCATTGTCTGATCATAATTTTTGTTTCTAGGTACAAAATGCCCAGTCTACTCCCAGGGAACCAGGGTGAGGGTAAGTGAATGAGAAAGCATGGCAGGACACATGCACCTTACAGGCTAACTTGCCTTGCCCGACCTGCAAATCTAATCACAAAAGTCTAGAAAACTTAATTGAAAGAAAGTAATATCAATCAATTAATATTTTTTTTAAATAGACATGTCATGGTCAGTTCTGCCTGAGTATCTGTAGTGAATATTTCAGTGAAAAATCCACAAGACTCCCAATATCTTTCGAAGTCTCACAAAATGTATTTCCCCATCAGCTGCAATTTCAGAAGCTATCTACCAGGATTGTAGGCTTAAATCCCCACTGGAAAGCTAATTCTGCCTTCATGCTCTTGGGGCAGCCACAATGTCTTGAGCCTGGTCCAAAAGCATCCCATAAAGTCTAGACTGTCACCTAGGAGCCACCTAGGTTTCCAGGTACACGGAGGGAAAAGCCTTGGCAACGCTTCTCGGGTCACCTGCCATTTCCCTTCCCCTCAGTAATTCCCAGAGGCTCTTCCCCGCTGAGACAGACATGAGAACAGATTGGAAGAGACTCCAAAATTCGTGCTGCCTTTCCTGCCTACTCGCCCCATAACTGACATCAGGAAAGCAGTGTAAGGGCAAGGCCAGCAGCGCCCAGAGCCAGGCCCACCGTAGACTCTTAATCAGTGTTTGTTGAATGAATGAGCTTCACTCATGGTCCCTGGGACGAGATACAGCCAGCTGTGAATCATGGACTGGCCCTTTACCTCGTTGGAATTCTGTCAAAGGGAGACTCTAATCCAATTAGGGAATCAATATCCAGAAAATATCAGAGCTGTTTTAGCCATGGCTTTTTTGTTCAAGGTTATTATTCTCTGGCATTTTAATGCCTTCAAATGGCAAAAAAACAGTAGTAAAAAAATAAAGCAACCTAAAAGTAATGAACAGATTGACGTGACATAGTACGTGATACACAAAGAAGCTCGGAAAATAACACCATGAAATTAATTTGAAACTTAATTGGTGTTTTGTTTTGTTTTTTAATTTTTAAACTATAAACTAGTGTAAAGGGAACAAAAAGACCTTTAGGAAGGACAACTAAATTTAATATAATTTTGAAAATCCTCTTTCTGAGACACTTATTCTAAAAAATAATAAGATTTAAGTTAAATATACCAACCACCAAAACAACTTGGAAAATTAACGTCCTAATTTGGGCAAAATCAAATTTGGTTATCTTGGACCCTGATGGGCTCTGCCATCTCTCACCATAAGAAGCTGAGCATGAAATGGTACATGCCAAATCAATCTCCCTAATCGCCTTGGTCACCATCACAGGCCATTTGGACAGGAAGCCTGTTAAATAGTCTCCGAAGGCCAAATAAGACATGACATTGAGAGTAATCTAGCTCCTTGACTCCCCTTAGCCCAGTTGATTTGAAGGACAACGGTCTGTTTTGTAAACTCTGAAGGTGTAGAAAGTGCCAGAGTTTATGAAAATATCCACAGACTTCTAGAATGTTAGAGCTGGAGGTGACCTTGCAAGGTCACTATTTCTGTCTCTTCATTCTCCAGACAAAAAAAGGATGTAGCTATGCTCCCTCTCTGCGCACCTGTGATGAGAGATCTTTACTGTGTAGCAGCAAGTATTGGCCTCTGCAGTATCTAGAACATATTTGTCTATAGGCAGCATGTTGTAGTATCAGTTACACAGCTTTCCTCCCCCCATTCGCCCCACCTCTCACACACACACACCACACACCACAGCTACATACATAAACACACTGCATACACACACAAACACCACACACATGCTTACATACACTTCATGCACACACACTCACATACACACCACACACACACCACACATGCTTCCAGACACACCACACACACTCTTCCATATACCATACACACACACATTCTTGCATATACACTACACACTTACACACACACCACACACACACAGCACACACTTACATACACACACACACAGCAAACCATTATCTGATATTTTGGGAAGGCAATAACCATGCTATTCACAACAGATGTGATTCCAAACCTGTCAGGAACTCAATAAAACTTGATTGAATAAAATTACAGAAGGCTCAAGCGATTCCCATATTTTGAATTAATTGCAGTCTCAGTGACCCTTTTAAATTTTCCTTAAGCCCTTCATTCTGTCTCTGTCCAGGCCCTGATTGTCATGGGGTAGCTCTTGTTGTGGAGCCCGGATTGAGCGTCTGGTGGGGTTTCTCCCTCTGGTCCTGCACCAGCCTTTCCTGCTGGCATCCGCGGGGCCACAGCGCCACCTGCTGTGAGCAGCGTCGCAGTGACTGAGGAAAAGCGGCCAAATACTGTGGGACGCCTTTGTTCTTCAAAACACAAGTCAAACTGCAATTAATCAACATTTATTAAAATTAATTCTAACACGTTCATTAACTTTTAAGGGAATTACAAGGCACGCGGCATTATTGAATGTCTACATGAAGTGTTCTCTCCAGGAGAGAGAACAACATTAATAGGATGGGAGGAACTGAATCTGTGGGCCTCAGATGCTAAAGCACCAGGTGGCTTACACAGAAAACTATAAATATGCCCTTCAGTCAGGTCTTCAGAAATTTTAGACTGGAACCTTGCACGTTAGCTGCCAGATGTCCTTATCCTGCCACCATCTACAAATGTGTGTTGCCCCACCTTCCCCAGAAATGACATGCTGACCATTTAAGTGATCTAAGATGCCATTTAAGAAAGTGTCCTCAAAGGACAAGACCTCAGAGTATTGGTGAGTTATGGCTTTGTACCACCTTAACCTTATCTATTGAAAAAATGGATAAACAGGTGTTCAAACTTCCTTTAGGAGTTAGAATTCTCAATGCATTTTAAAAATAAGAACCAAACTTCATACTTTCCTCCCCTACAAATGGAATTCTATTTTTGTAGGCTCACAGAGAGAATTTTATTTCTCTTTCTACTGGGGAGTAAAATATTCAAAGATCTGAACATAAAAGAATAAACGGTTAGGGGTGGACAGAGCAGGAATAGGAAGAACAAGGTAGGTTTTTCATTTGTTTGGGTTTTTTGATTTCGGAGTCTACAGGCCTCAGAAGTTATACAACAGCGCCACTCTAGGGCCTTTTGTGGAATAACAGGCCAGGCTTGCCCAGCCCAGTTTCCCCCTTGGTGTACCCCTCCTTTCATACAAGGCAATTACGCAAAGGGTTAACGTGGCACAAAATGTAATGGTATTTTAGTAGTAGCCTATTTCTTTTATTTTGTAAATTATGAAGCATTTAAAAACATTATGCTGAAGATATAAATTACTATTTTATTAGTCAAAAGGTACCTACTAATCTAGATCAGCAGTCCCCAACATTTCTGGCACTAGGGACCAGTTTCATGGAAGACAATTTTTCCATGGACCAGGGTGGGGGGGAGGGGGATGGTTTGGGGATGATTCAAGTGCATTACCTTTATTGTGCACTTTATTTCTATTATTATTACATGGTAATATATAATGAAATAATTATGATACTCACCATAATGCTGACAGGAGGCGGAGCTCAGGCGGTAATGCGAGCGACGGGGAGAAGTGGCTGTAAATACAGATGAAGCTTTGCTCGCCTGCCCGCCGCCCACCTCCTGCTGTGCGGCCTGGTTCCTAACAGGCCACGGACCAGTACCAGTCCGTGGCCCGGGGTTTGGGGACCCCTGCTCTAGATGGCTTTAAGACAGCTGCTCACTCTGTGCTCTCGGGCAAGTTCCAGTAAACTTCCTGGGTCTCACTTTCCCATCTGTATAATGGATGGGTTTGTAGTCAATAGTCACAAATGGCTATTTCAATTCAAATTTCGATGAATTACAATTGAATAAAATTTAAAATTCAGTTCCTTAGTCATATTAGCCATACTTCAAATGCTCAGTAGTCACACGGGGCCCATGGCTACTGAAATGAACAGAGCAGAATAGAGAACATCTGCATCACAGCAGAGAGTTCTAATGGCCGGCACTGGCAGAGCTAATATTTATGCTTCCTTTCACATTGAGAATCTACATGCTTCTAGCAAAAAAAATGTTTTACAGACCAAGTCGATCAAGGTGAACCATACAAAGAACAACGATTTGAAACGCCAAACAGAGAGACAGAGGAAGAAGAAGAAAGAGAAAGGAAAAGGAAATGGAAATGAGAGCCGGGTTCTAGGCTTCCTGCCACATTCACTGCTGCTATCTGATAAGCCACTCATGTTTTAATTCCAGTCTTCAAACCAACTCATCTGCAAAATGAGGAGAAATCAAGTGCCCGCATCCGTCGTCAGCATTACAAGCAAGGGAGGACCTAATGTGCAGCATAAATTTTCAGTGCTGACAGCTCGGGAAAGAATCTGCTGACAATTCCATGTTCACTTGACGAGCACAGCGCACACAGCAGGCTGCCTGGGTCTCTTAAGGACATTGAGGTGATTTTCGACCATTGCACATTGAAGGTGTTTCCTAACAAATCAGCCGTGTGCTGGATATTACAACTCTGGCCCGGCCTGGCCCGCCACCGTGGGCCTCGGACACACTGCAGAGAGCAGTGTGCTTGGGAAGTCACAGCGGGACACAGAGGTCTTGCTGGTGGCATGTGCCTGTCCTGTGCCTGGAGCCATAGCAAGGCACCTGGGCCACACACGGCTGCACCATAAACCCACTCGGCTAGTCCTGAAGCCACACACGCCCGGCTCTGGCCAGCACAGGCCTCGGCCAGGGATCTGCCAGCAAGCAAAGCTGCTGCACTCAGCTTTCCCAAATGTTCGCTTTTAGAAGAACACGAGGTGGGGTGAGGGGGGAAAACTGTGGGATCGTGAAAATCTGGGGCTCTTTCCTCAGCCTTCAGTCCCCTGAGGGAGGCCTGATGCAGATGTCCGGATCAGTCCTTGTTCCCTGTTGAAATGCCATCAGGGTCCACCGCTCTGAGCATGGCAATGGCCTCTTAAGAGGTTGGGGTGAAGTCTGTATTGTCTGTTGTCAAGCCAACATCTGGAAGGTTAGGGAGAATGTGCGGGGGGGGGTCACTGAAGCGGTGTTGTTCCCCCTTGGGGAATCCTCCTGACCTTTCTGGAATGCAGCCAGGCTGGACACATGGTTCCCCGCCACTCAGCCCAGCTGGATCTGGCAAGGGAGGGAAATAGGGCCAGTGGGGAGCTGGGAGGCGAGTGAGTCAGGCAGGAGAAAAGAGCAGTCGAGGGCGTTGCCTCGACGTACTCTAAGGAGCCCTGAGGCACAACCTCGGGAACAGGGGGCTGAACAACCTGGGAGCATCAGTCAGCGGGACAGAGAGAGAGAGAGGCAGGGCAGCTGGCCAGTTGTGGCACCTACACAAGGCAGAAGGCCGAGCTCTATGCAGAACAGCTGCCTTCCGGGATGGGGAGGCGCTGCGCTGGGTGGGCTGTGCCCACGGACACCCAAACACAGCAAAGAAGGAGCGTGTGTATCCAGCACAAAAGACAACAATAGCCGTTTAGACCTTTACAAATGCTTCCCTGCTAACTGGCCCAGATGAAAAAACAAACTGCTGAATAGGACACCAAGTTCTTCTGAGGTCGGGTGCTCATCATTTATGTTACTGCCTATTCCAAATCCTCCCCATGGAAAAAGATGACAAGAGTACCCTCTTGCCTGTAGGGACAGGGAGGGCAGAGAATTGCAATGACAAAAGTACATACATGAACTCAGGCAGGCTGTGAATGTGAGCTGGGCTAGGGAAGGGCTGAATGTATTCATTAAGGTCAGAGGTCAAGTCCTGGAAACTCCCGTTTCTGCCACCAAGTGCCGTGCTCTGTCCACGGTCACAAATGATCTGCCTTTCCGGACCCCGGGAAGAGGGGACATGTGAGTAGGACTAGGATAAATATAAACACAGCTGGGGAGCAGATTTTGAAGCAAAGCTTACCCAGAGCATTTTTCATATTCAGTCATCAGGGACTTGGGGTATTTCGTTTTCCAAAAAAAGAAGTGAAGTGTGAGCTGGGAGAATGCAAATTCACATTCAAACACACATGCCACATTGTGCACCCTCTTAATGACCAGAATTATGCCCTGCCTCAGCAGCAATGTGAGCCTGGGGATTAAAGCAGTGCAAACCGTGGCCAAGGATAAAGAGATTAAGGCCTAACGACCCCATCTGTCCAGGCCACAAGGGAATTCCCCTGCACTGCTCCAGTCTCCACAAAAGTGGGCAAAAGCAGAGATCACACCACTAGAAGTTCATAAAAATAGCCTTTGCTCATGGCTCTGTTTTCTAATTCAGTGAGAAGGAGATAATGCAGGGATGCTTCCAAAGGCTTCATCACTCCCTTATACAACTGGTTTTGACAGAAAATTCTCCTGCCACCCACCAGATCATTGAACTCTGTGAGATGATAACAGAGTTGGCAAACATTGATGTTATATAGCCATGGACCACTTGCTTTGGCTGTTCTTTTTGGTTACCGTGGCTATAGTGTTTCTTTCCTCAGTTCTTATGATCTTCTTTTCAAAAACTCTAATATGACATTGGACAATCCCCCCTAAAACTGTTCTGTTCAAGGAAAACACTTCATTCTTACACCATTATAAAGCACCTGTCAGAACTAGAAGGTCGGGTAGGAAATAATCTCCTGTTTCTAACCTCATCTTCTCTGTCTTTAAGTTGACCCCTAGTCAGCTGAAAATCCACCTGGGAGAAAAATCCATTATTAGGTAGTGATACTCAGCTACATGACATCTGCCCTGAAGACTATTCAAAGTTGGGTTAATGGTGAGAAGGTGGGTGAAATGGGGCCAGACAATTTCCAGCAGGAGGAAATCAAATGCAGCAAAGAAGTCATTTCAGAACATGCCACCCACCTCTACTAGTATGGTCCCCACCCTGACTGCCGTCAGATCCACCTGAAAGGAGAAGCTTCTAAAATAAAGATTCCCAGCCTCGACCCCAGACAACTGAATGAGATGCCTCAAGATCTCCATTACACAACCCTGTTCTAGATGGTAAAAAGAGAAAGGCATTTCTCTTCCTCAAATAAATCTCTAAGCTATGACAGTGACAATCTGAAATCGTTACTATTCAAGTAAAGACCAGTTTGGCAAAATGCTGTTTTTCTCCAAAATATATTTAGGTGCTAATCTGACATTTCTCCACAAGTCCCCTTTTTATACTCTTCTTTATCCAAGTGTAACATACACTCCTTGATATAGTCCTTTCAAGTCAATCTTCATCTCTCAGCTGTTTATCCCTTCATTTTCCTTAGGCAGATAATCAGAGTACCTGTCAATCCACCCGGAGGGAAATCATTTGGAAGAAACATTGAAAATAGAGGTGTTGTCTGCTCTCCTGAGGGATGTGAAGAACAAGGTTAAACAACGCTGCTCCCTTCCCTGCCCTCGTCCAGGCACCCTGCACTCATCTGTCTCTGATGTAAGTACGGTGGCTCTGAACGGCATTTGTGGGGACTTAAACTGTGAAGTCACGCTTCCCTGACACGGCAAATCCAGCTGCCTTTTCTTACCACAGGGCATCTGTGCTCGTTCACATCTTAAAAGCTCTCTTCCTCTGTATAAAGGTGAATACTTAAGATGAATTTAATCTTCTTCATTAGAATAAGTACCAGGGAAGAGATTTACACATCTGTTTTATTCTACAAAGAATGCTATTTAGGCGCATGTGCTTTTATTTCTCCAGCTCATTTCCTTATGATTAAATGTGGTGGGCAGGACCGGAGTGGGTGGGTGAGAGGGGAGAGAAAAGCTGCAAAAGCACTTAAAGGAATGCATTACTTTCTGATTTGAGATGTCCTCCACGGATTTAGAATCTGACTTTTAAAACGTGACGCACATGAAGTTAGCTATGAAACAGATACAGACTCAGACGTAGAGAACAGACTTGTGGTTGCCAAGGAGAAGGGGGGGGATAGATTGGGAGGTTGGGATTAGCAGATGCAAACTGCTATATGTAGAATGGATAAACAACAAGGTTCTACTGTATAACACAGGGAACTGTATTCTATATCCTGGGACAAACCCTAATGGAAAAGATTTTATATATATATATATATATATATATATATATATATATATATATATATATATATATATATATATATACCTGAATCACTTTGCTATACACCAGAAAACTAACACAACATTGTAAATCAACTATATTCAATTTTAAAAAAAGAATCTGACTTTTCATCTTCAGGAGGATACAGGTGCATTAACTATGGCTGAGCAAACCACAGAACCTTGGCTTTTCCTCCTGCAGGATCTTCCCCAGGAGCGAAAGTAGGGCAGCAGCCAGGTAGGAAGAGTATTAAATTCCCTCCGTTGAAGCTGCTGTTATACGCTGGCCATTTTTCCTCTCCTTTTGGGGGCCGTGTAATGACCAAGCACCCCCTCACTGACAACCGTTTCATCCCACAATCTGAGGTCACGTATTCTGTAGGGGCCCAGCCGTTTATCAGGGCGAATCTGCACAGAAGGCATCTGTGCATGGTCTGTAGCGAACAGAGAATACAAGTGGGAACCTTCAACTGGGAGCTTGCTGTGAAACTGCCAAGAACTCTCTTGAACTCATTATTTGGGAAAGAACCAGAGTGAAGTGAATAAAGATCCAGGAACATGTAGCCTGTGTCTTTGTGGTGCCTTCTCTATACCTTGTCCTCTGTAGGTGGCTTGCCTTAAATGTCAGTGCAGCAGTACCATTTCTCCTTTTTCTTTTAGAATTAGGTTATAAGTGGTTTCACTGTTGGCATTTTTCCCTAAATACAGGTTGCTCAGAGAACTTACATCCAAACAATATTCTCCATAGTTTCCTTGAGTTTATTGACCCCATTCTAACCCAAATTATTTTGTATAAATGTCGTGATGATTCAGTGAAAATAAAGCTAGATTACCCTTTTTCCCTTTAACAGGCTTGTTTCTTGTTTCTAAATCTCAGTGAAGATTTAGACAATCATGCGATTTATTGAGCACATTCTATAGGCCAAGCAATATGCTAGAAAGCATAAATTTGCAACTACATTTAATGTTCATGATAATTCTGTCAAACAAGCACAAATCACTGCAACTTCACAGGTGGAGAAAATTGAGGCTCCTAAAGGCTAAACTAACTGCTTAAGTTCTCAGAGCTTAAGTGGTGAGTCTGGAAATTGAACCTGATTCCAGTGCACATAGTAAGTCCACTCCTCTATGCAACACCACTAGAATAGAAAAGAATAGACACCTGGGAAGTACAGTACACCCAACCTAGATTTCTTCTCCTTCATCTCACAGAGATGGGCAGAGCCAAAAAAAATGACAAGCTGCTTCAAGGATTCTTCACTCAAAAAATTCACAGAGGAAATGAATAGATCAATATTTGCCAGGAAACATACACTGTGTCATCATCAAGACAAAGTGCGTGTGTTTGGGGGGGGGGGATGTATGTGTATGTGTGTGTGTTACAAACTCACATGAAGATGTGAGCTGATTACATCCTCTCACTCTGTGTCCATGAAGTGTCCAACCAAGAAGCACCAAGGCTACTGTTATTTTCTGTTCCTTCCTTTAAATTCCAGTGGAAGAGCAAAAAAACTTATTTCAAAGTGCCAGAAGTGGATAGATTACACACAATTCAATCCTAAGAATCTGTCTAATCAACGTACTGGCCCGTATTTTTCACATTTTATGGGACAGCAGGGAAAATTGTTGAGAAGAGCCAATTTGCAGCTGTGTTCTTAATTACGCCTTCTATGTGAAAGGAGGCGAATTTTTCAGCAAGAGACTGCAGCTGCATTCAGAAGGCAGGAAGCCCCAGTGTTGACAGCAGATAATTGAATGCCATAATGGTCCCAGATCCCAAGGTAGACCAAGCCACTTCCTCTCTGTGTGGCCCAGTCAAGCCACTTGACTCCTTTGTGCCTCAGTGAAGCCTGCTGCCAAAGTGTGTTCAAGCAGCAGGAGCTGACTGAAAAACAGATGCTATAGGTGGGAAGAACTGTCCTGGATAATTACATTCCCCCAAGTCACTGTCACTTGCAAAATAGTGGAGTTCAAAAGTTCCTGCCTGCCTTGAGTGTCTTTGAGCTGTTATACTGCTGAGTCACAATTGCCTCTCTCTCACATTGGGCAGTTTACTTTGGGCCATCTTGGAAAGAAAAGTATAAAATCCTGGGGTATCTATACTGATCAGTACCAGGTAGAGGTACTGATCAGTATAGACACACCAGGTGTAGAGGGGAAGAATAGCAGACCACCACCTCAGATGTGCAAGAAATACAACTTCATTTTTCAACAACTGAACTCAATTCCTATTAAAATCCCTATTCCCTGAAGGAAAGAAAGAGGTTAGTTCAAGGACTATCCTCATTTTCCCTGTGATGCCATTTAGGTATCAGATTGTCTCTATGGCTTGCAACAAGGCATTGGGATAGCCATTGTGTCTGAGTCACCATCTCTGTGTGTTGGCATCTCCTAAGACGTCGTGATTCCTGTCATGTATGACAGGTGGTCGTTGTTGAGTTGTCCCTTGTTCCTTAATGCATGGCTCCTTGTATGGTCCCCCTAGGGCATGAACACATGATTCTGCTGTTATAAGCAATTCCGTGAGGCTGTCTGATGCTCTTCACCTCTTCTGGGCATCATTTAGGAACGAGGAAATCTTTCTACTGTTTCATTATCTTTGAGGCACGAGGGAAAATTAAGGGTCCATCTGAGTAAGCAGGCACAAGACCCCACTCCTCTCAGGTTCCCAATCCTATCTGAATTTCTGTCCTGTGCCCTACCCTGGAAGCGAGGAGGGATGGCAAAGGACACAGGGCTCATCTTTCAGGTACACACCTAATTCTAGTATCATTTCACTTCCCCTCGTATTCTTTCACTCTCTCTAATTCAGGAAAACTTCATCTGGGCTCAGGTTGTCTGGACCCTGAGGCCCTTCAGAGCCTGGAATTTCTCTGTTTCTGCTATAACATGCCTAACAGTGGCCATGGATGTCTCTTGATCAGATAGAAAGGAACAAGGAACAGTAGAAAACACATGAATTCATATCTCAAACACTCCCATCCTAACATTCAGTTCATTGGCTTTACCCTGAATATACCCGGGTGAGTTTGTCTATTTCCTTCCTTTCCCAAACCCTGCCAAGTGAAAAGAACATGATGGTGTCTGCCTTAGCAACTAGAGGCCTGATTTCCATCCAGTAAGTGCTGGACAGGCCATACTGATTGTTAAAATACTGAAATTGTTCCATATTGGTTGGTAAATAGAGGCTGTCCGAGATTACGAGTTTTGCCACTGCTACCCTGTCAGCCCCAGCCTCTCTACCAGAAACCCTTGAACCTCCCAGGGAATAAAACCTGGCAGATCTGGGGGGCTACAGGATTCTTGCTCCAGCCTATACCTAGTGTTCATTCTTATTGGTCAGTCATTGTGCCTGACCAGTTTTTTATGTTTTAAATTTTACACCCAGCTATTTCCTTGAGACTTAGCGAGGTTAATCAGGTGATTACTCCTGGGGTAATCCTGGTCCTTGGAGGTGCACATCCATCCTTTAAGCAGAGTTGTTCAGACCTGTGAGTTACTGCTGAGCTGCTGGATGGGAACCACTAAACTGGAGAACCCGTTTAGATATCATGGCTAGTCCTAATAAAAGGCACTGGAGCTGGTGTCAGAACAACCTGAGTTTGAGCTCCCAAAGTCTTAGGACTTTGAACAATCTCTGTATGTCCTTATCTCTTTAAGAGGTGGTAATAACTCCATCTGTATCATAGGGAACAAATAAAATATCAAAAGAATGTAATGATCTGCTTCCCTTCCTGGATAATTCAAACTAAAAACAATTAGGTAGGGCAAGGTGTGAGAGAGGCGGGGCAGAGAAGAGGGGAGGTGGGCACAGCCTTACTCAGAGTGTCAGAGCCTGAGTGGTGAGGTGGGAGACCATGGGACATGGCAGAGAGTGCAAGAGCGCTCCAGCAGGTGATG
Source organism: Balaenoptera acutorostrata (assembly GCF_949987535.1). Lineage (NCBI taxonomy): Eukaryota > Metazoa > Chordata > Mammalia > Artiodactyla > Balaenopteridae > Balaenoptera > Balaenoptera acutorostrata. The sequence goes on along the minus strand of NC_080067.1, from coordinate 47,259,207 downwards.
GCAGTGGCCCACTCGGAGGTTTGGTACCTGAATGGGGTGAGAAGTAAACATTCGTGCAGGGTTGGGGGTGGGGGAAACAGTGATTCTATATAAGAGATTGATCAAATAAAACTATAGACTGAAAATAACGGAAGGCAAGTTTTTCACTGTTGGAGAAGGAAGTTACAATATGGAAGGAGACAAAACTAGAAATCAGCTTTGTAATGTTAGATTTGAATTCAAGTACATATCTTCCTTGACTTACAATGGGGTTTTGTCCCAATAAACCTATTTTAAGTTGAAAGTATTGTAATTCAAAAACACGTTTAGTACAGCTAAACTACCAAATCACAGCTCAGCCTGGCCTACCTTAAACATGCTCAGAACCTTTACATTAGCCTGCAGTTGGTCAAAATCAACTAACACAAAGACTATTTTATAATAATGTATTGAATACCCTGTGTAATTTATTGAATATCCTGTGTAACTTATTGAATACTGTACTGAAAGTGAAAAACAGAATGGTTGTATGGGTACTGAATGAGTGTAAGTGTATCAGTTATTTATCCTTGTGATCACGTGGCTGACTGGGAAATTTAGCTCACTGCCTTGCCCAGCATCATGAGAGAGTACTGTACCACATTTGCTAGCCCAGGAAAAGATCAAAATTCAAAGTAAGGTTTCTACTGAATGCATATCACTTTCACACCATTGTAAAGTTAAAAAATCCTGAGTCAAACCATTGTAAGTCAGGGATGGAATATATTAGCATAACTCATAGTTTTCAATCACATTGATAAATACAGAAATAAATGTATGTGCTGTATATATTCTCACACACAGACACACACAAACACATATTTCATAGCTCCATACAATGAGAGGCTCTGAGAGCAAGATACCTCAAGAACACTGAGCACACCTACTGCCAGATCTTGGTTTCTAAACAGTATTATTCACTAAAAGGAAGCAGGGCTCCTTGGAGAATTAGCTGGAGCAGAGATAGTACAAAACAATCCTGAAATTCTGTGTCAAAAAAGTTTAAAAGGGCTTTAAAAATGACAGAGAAAAAAAAAAAAAAAAAAAAAATGACAGAGAGATGTTAAGGAAACAGAGAAGTAGGCTTGAAGGAGTCCCACTGACCAAATCTGGGTCAATTTGAGCATCAGAATAAATAACGATAGTAAAAGATTACATTAAATAACATAAGAATCTATTTGACTATATTGATATAAATAAACGAATGGAGAGAAGGAAATATTTTTCTTACAATAGAGTATCAACCAATAAAGGCAGAAAAATAACTGAATTATAAAAATCATCATTTGGCAACTGTATAGTAATAATCTATTTAGCTATTTATTAGTTAAACATCAGTAGATGCTAAGCCAGTGGGTGAAATCTAATAAGGAATGTGATATTGACAAAGTCTCAAAACACCACCCTTCAAAATACATATTAAGTATAAAGAAAAAAAAGAGAAACTCTACATTGGATAAAATTGACAAACACCAGCTCAATGAAGTGATTAAAGTCAACATCACCAGCAAAGGAGCAAATAAAAATCATATTAACACCTGACTAGATGCAATGAAAAGAACACAGAATCATGTCTGTGATATTCTGACCAAAAATACATAAACTGATTTTTTTCAAAAAGAACCATCAGATAAATCCAAATGAGGGGTATTCTCAAAAACAACCTGCCTATAATCTTGAAAAGTGTCAGGATCAGGGGGATTACTGAGGATTACAGATGAAAGTAGATTAAAGGAACATGACAATTAAATGTAATGTATGATGCTGAACTAGATCCTTTTGTTATAAAGGACACTATTAGGACAACTGGTGAAAATTTGAAGGGGGTCAGACAATTAGATGACAGAAATAAATCAATGTCCATTTCCAGATTTTGACCATTGTGTTGTGGTTATATAGAAAAGTATTTTTTTTGTTGGGATTACAAACTAAAGTATTTTAGGATTGTGAAGCATCATGTCAGCAACTTACTCTGAAAAGGGTTGAAGGAAAAATGTTTCTTGATTATTGTTGTTTTTCTCTAAGTTTGAAATTATTTTAAAATAAATTTTTAACTAAAAAAAAGAGAAAAATAAGAATATATATAATTAAGAAAAATATCCTGTGCATAGGAGAAGGAGAAAGAACTAGAATTGGCCTATAGCAAGTACAAAAAAGGCAAATACTGTAAGATCTCACTTATATGTGTAATTGAAAATAGTCACACTCATAGAGGAAAGTGGAATGGTGGATGTCCAGAGCGGCAGGGAGGGGGAGTGGGAAGGTGATGGTTAAAGGGTATAAAGTTTCAATCACGTAAGATAAATAATTTTCAGAGATCTGCTATGCAGCGTAGTGCCTATAGCTAACAATACTGTATTGTATACTGAAAATTTGCTAAGAGGGTACATCTTATGTTAAGTATTCTTACCACAAATAATAATAATAATAATAAAATAATGGGGGCAGGAGGAAATTTTAGGAGGTGATGATTATGTCCATGGCCTTGAGGGTGGCAATGGTTTCAAGGGTGTATACTTATCCCCAAACTCACTGAGCTCTATACATTAAATATGGACAGCTTTTCACTGTCAGATGTCAATAAAGTAGTTTTTAAAAAAAAAAAAAAAAAAAAAGAACTAGAACTGACCCACAGTTGCTGCCAGGCACATGAATGTGATGATTCACCTGTCCCTTTGCTCTGTCAGGATAGAAAGAGCCTCTTGGGCTTGTTGTCTGATCCAACCACATGTTAAAACAAGGGGAAAGAAAAGAATGAGGTCTAGAGAATTAAGGACCAAAGAAAGTAAGTGATTAATAACACTTAGAGGATATACCAGTGTATTATTTTAAATAGTTCTAATGGACTTATCCAGAATTGTGCATTAGAAATACAAAGCATGGAGATGTATCTTTAAAGCTGGAATATTAAAATGTGGTCTAATAATTGCTCACGTCATTATCACTGTTAGCTCTCAACCAGAAACAAAATCAATTAAAAATGATTTTTATATCTCTCATTTCTTTAGTCAAATAAAAGCATCAAAATTAGTCATAATGGAGTTAATTACCTTTTCATCAAAGTACTGGCAGTGGCAATCTGACTTCTACTTCCTTGTAAAACCCCTGTGTCTGAAAGATTCCTTAATTACACATGTAGCTTATGCAAAGCAAAACCCAACCCAATTCTTACATCTATTACTGCAGAAAAGAACTTCAAATTACTTTCTATGGCTGAATAGAGAAACTGCCTGAAAAATGCTGACCCAAACTTTCTCTTTCCTCATGGCAAAGAAATTGAAACAGATCCAGTAGAGTTGTCAAGGAGACCGGAAAATAAATTAACAAAGTGTAGTGTAGTGGTTAAGAGCACAAAGACTAGAGCCAGACTTCCTACCTATAAATCCTGGCTCTACTACAATAGAGCTGTGTGATCTTGGGGAAGTTACTTAACCTCTCTGTCCTCCAGGATTCTCATCTGTAAAATGAAGATTATAATAGTATCTACTGCATAAAGCTGTTGCAGAATTTAATGGATAGTTTGATGCAAAGCACTTTAAACAGTAACTGGCTCATGATAAGTAATCAGTAGGTATCAGGCATTACTTAAATTGCTATTATTTATCACTTTCTTATATGGCAGAAGCATTGATCTCAAAATAGAGTCCTAAGAGTTATTCAGATTATTTCATATTTCATGGTCAAGTATCCCAGTAGATACAATAAAACTATATGATACTCAAAGCAGGTCACTTTAAATGCCTTAACTGATTTGACTAGTTGGGTCAAAGCAAAGAAACCAAGTTGGTCTAGCAAAAAAACTACACCAGTTATTAGACTGAACTATTCAAATCATGTTGTGTGTTTCCAGATAATCTGACTGGTATCTGACTAGTTTGACCAATAAAGCCAGTAAAAACACACTATTCCATTTGTACACAAAGAAAGATAGCAATAGTCTAAGTTTCCCAGAGCACTTTAACACTGACCTCAGATACTGGTGGGAACAACTTTTTTTTAATTGAAGCATAGTTAATTTACAATATTGTGTTCATTTCAGATGTACAGCAAAGTGATTCAGTTATATTTGTTTTTAGATTATTTTCCATTATAGGTTATTACAAGATATTGAATATAGTTCCCTGTGCTATACAGTAAATCCTTACTGATTATCCATTTTATGTGTAGTAGTTTGTTATCTGTTAATCCCATACTCCTGTATTTATCCCTCTCCTTTGGTAACCATAAGTTTGTTTTCTATGTGTGTGAGTCTATTTCTATTTTATTTATAGAATCATTTGTATTATTTTTTAGATTCCACATATAAGTGATATCATATAATATTTGTCAAGTATATATAATAGTAATATATAGTAGTAGCTCTATAGTAGGTCCTTGTTGTTTATCTGTTTTGTATATAGTAGTGTGTATCTGTTAATCCCAAACTCCTGATTTATCCCCGCCATCCCCTTTGGCAACCATAAATTTGTTTCCTATGTCTGTGAGTCTGTTTCTGTTTTGTAAATAAGTTCATTTGTATCATATTTTAGATTCCACACGTGAGTGATATCATATTATCATATGATATTTGTCTTTCTGTGTCTGACTTACTTCACGTAGTATGATAATCTCTAGGTCCATCCATGTTGCTGCAAATGGCATTATTTCATTCTTTTTTATGGCTGAGTAGTATTCCATTCTGTATATTTACACCACATCTTCTTTATCTAGTCATCTATCAATGCACACTTAGGTTGCTTCCACGTCTTGTCTATTGTAAATAGTGCTGCTATGATCATTGGGGTACATGTAACTTTTCTAATTAGAGTTTTCTCTGGATATATTCCCCAGAGTGGGATTGCTGGATCATATGGCAACTCTATTTTTTTTTTTTGAGGAACCTCCATACTGCTTTTCATTGTGGCTGCACCAGTTTACATTCCCACCAACACTGTAGGAGGGTTCCCTTTTCTCCACACCCTCTCCAGCATTTATTATTTGTAGACTTTTTGATAATGGCCATTCTGACCCGTGTGAGGTGATACCTCATTGTAGTTTTGATTTGCATTTCTCTGATAATTAGCAAAGCTGAGCATCTTTTCATGTGCCTATTGGCCATCTGTATATCTTCTTTGGAGAAATGTTTCTTTTCACATTAGAGTTTTCCTCTTTTCTAGATATATGCCTAGCAGTGGGATTGCTGGATTATATGGTAGCTCTATTTTTAGTTTTTAAAGGAAGCTCCATACTGTTTTCCAGAACAATCATTTTAAATTCATTATCAGATATGCTCTCCCATACTACAAAACCTGAATAAGGCTTTGATAGAGACTGAAAATAATGACAGAAGCTTTCCTCTTCATATTAACACAATACTTCTCTAATAGCAAGGTTGTCATCATTTTTTTGAAACTAAGAATGATCCTTAAGGTAAATGAGCCTCTTTTCTACATCAAAATAAAAATGAGAGGAAACCAAGAAATTAAAGGAAAAATAAGCATTTCTGATTATATAAGAATTTAAATAATTTTCTAGGTGAAAAAACATCAAAACTAGCATTAAAAGAGGAGAAATAAACAGAAAAAATATTTACAACCCATAGAATAGGTTAAGGGTCAACTACAGAGCACAAAGAGTTCCTACCAATTTATAGCAAAAGGATAATTTAGTCTTCAGAAAATGCACAGAAGTTATGAATAGTCACATAGAGGAAATTCAAATGACCCATAAATATGGGAAAAGGTATTCAGTTTCACTAGCCATCAAGAAATGCAAATTAAAGCTAAACTGAAACACTATTTTTCAGCTATAAGACCAAAAAACTTAAGAAAATATTAATATCTAGTGCCAATGTAATACATCTCAGTGGAAGTGTGAATTGATATACCAATTTTGGAAAGTGATTTGGAAATATTAATTAAAATTATAAATATATACCTCCTGCATTCCAGAAATCTCACCTCTATAGAAAAAAAAAAGTAATTAATAAATATATATGTATGGTATTACTATACATATATATACATATATACATATATATATACACACACTATATATATATGGTATTCATTTTCTATTGCTGTTACAACTTATCAAAAACTTAGTGGCTTAGAATACAAACTTACTAGAGCAACTCAGTTACAACTCTGGAGGTCAGGAGTCCTAAAATCAAGGTGTCAGCAGGGCTGCATTCCTTCTGGAAGCTCCCTTTCCAGCTTCTAGAGGCCATTTCCTTGCCTTTTCCAGCTTCCGGAGGCCACCTCCATACCTTGGGTCATGGCCTGTTCCTGGCATCGATCTGACCTCTGCTTCTATCATCACAACTTTTCTGATTCTGATCCTTCTGCCTCCCTCTTATGAGGACCCTTATGAGTACTGTGAGCCCACCTGGATAACCCAAGATAATCTCCCATATCAAGATCCTTAATTTAACCATGTTGCCTTATAAGATAACATATTCACAGGTTCTAGGGACTAGGACTTGAATATCTTTTGGAGGTCATTATTCTGCCCACTACATTTATACACACACACACATACACAAACATACAAACACACACACATTTGCTATTCAAAAGTTATATTGTAGCAAAAATCTCCATGAGAGAGAAATTAAAGCTAGATTGCTATCATGCACCATAACCAAAAATGAATTCTGAAGAACCTGAATACAGGAATGCAGAAAATAAAATTCTAAATCTATTAGGAAAGGGATGGGGGAATAAAAATTTGTTTAGAGAAATGATCCTTAATGCAGTCACAAAATGACCCTGCATTTGCACTTCTGAGAACATATCCCAGAGGAATTCTGACACATGTGTACAAGGAGACATGTACCATTATTTTTACTGCAGCCAGATTTGTAGTAACCAAGAATTATAAATGACCTAAATATCCATTAATAGGGTGATGGATGAATCAACGTGAAACATCACATGACGAAATATTCAGCAGTAATTAAATTTTTTTAAACCCTTCGTATGACTAGTTCTTCAAAACAATGTTGAATGAAAAAAATTATTTCATTCTTCTGTTCACAATCCAGACATACCTCCTTGTTTCACTCAAAACAGCTAAAGGGGGCTTCCCTGGTGGCGCAGTGGGTGAGAATCTGCCTGCCAATGCAGGGGACACGGGTTCGAGCCCTGGTCTGGGAAGATCCCACATGCCGCGGAGCAACCAGGCCCGTGAGCCACAACTACTGAGCCTGCGCTTCTGGAGCGTGTGCTCCGCAACAACAGAGGCCGTGATAGTGAGAGGCCCACATGCCGCGATGAAGAGTGGCCCCCGCTTGCCACAACTAGAGAAAGCCCTCGCACAGAAACGAAGACCCAACACAGCAAAAAATAAATAAATAAATAAAATTAAAAAAAAAAAAAAGAAAAAAAACAGCTAAAGACTCTACGATGGCCTATAAGGTCTTATACGACCCGGTACTCCTATTACTTCTCTGACCATACTTCCCATGCAGTTGGCTCCAGCCACACAGGCCTCCTGGTCACCCCAAGGCACATTCCCACCTTGGAGTTTTTGCACTGGCTGTTTCCTCTGCCTGGAATTCTCTTCCCCCCTAATCCCCTCATCCTCAAATTTTTGGTCAAATTCCTTCTGATCAATGAGACCTGTCCTAACCACTCAAATTATAATTGTAACTCACAAATTAGAACACTCCCTAACACCATACACGAAAATAAATTCAAAATGGATTAAAGACCTAAATGTAAGGCAGGATACTATAAAACTCTTACAGGAAAACATAGGCAGAACATTCTCTGATATAAATTGCAACAAGATCTTTTTTGATCTCCTAGAGTAATGAAAATAAAAGCAAAAATAAACAAATGGGATCTAATTAAACTTAAAAGCTTTTGCACGCAAAAGAAACCATAAACAAAACAAAAAGACAACCCTCAGAATGGGAGAAAATATTTGCAAATGAAGTCACCAATAAGAGATTAATCTCCAAAATATACAAACAGCTCATGAAGCTCAATATCAAAAATGCAAACAACCCAATCAAAAAATGGATGGAAGATCTAAACAGTCATTTCTCCAAAGAAGACATACAGATGACCAAAAAACACGAGAAGACGCTCAACATCACTAATAATTAGAGAAGTGTAAATCAAAACTACAGTAAGGTATCACCTCACACCAGTCAGAATGGCCATCATCAAAATATCTACAAACAATAAATGCTGGAGAGGGTGTGGAGAAAAGGGAACCCTCTTGCACTGTTGGTGGGAATGTAAACTGATGCAGCCACTATGGATAACAGTATGGAGGTTCCTTTAAAAAAGTAAAAATTGAGCTACCGTATAATCCAGCAATCCCACTCTGGGGCATATATCCAGAGAAAATCACAATTTGAAAAGATACATACACCCCAATGTTCATTGCAGCACTATTTACAATAGCCAGGACATGGAAGCAACCTTAATGTCCATTGACAGAGGAATGGATAAAGATGTCGTACATATATACAAGGGAATATTAGCCATAAAAAAGAACAAAACAATGCCATTTGCAGCAACATGGATGGACCTAGAGATTGTCATACTGAGTGAAGTAAGTCAGACACAGAAAGACAAATATCATATGATATCGTTTACACGTGGAATCTAAAAAAATGGTACAAATGAACTTATTTACAAAACAGAAATAGAGTTACAGATGTAGAAAACAAACTTATGGTTTCCAGGAGGGAAAAGGAGGGGAGAGATAAATTGGGAGATTGGGATTGACATACACACACTACTATACATAAAATAGATAACTAATAAGGACCTAAATAGATAACTAATAAGGACCTACTGTATACCACAGGGAGCTCTACCTAATACTCTGGAATGGCCTATATGGGAAAAGAATCTAAAAAAGAGTGGATATATGTATATGTATAACTGATTCACTTTGCTGTCCACCTGAAGCTAACACAACATTGTAAATCAAATCTACTCCAATAAAAATAATAATAATTGTAACTCACCCTCTCATGCTCCCAAACCCCTTTCCCTGTTCTACTTTATCTTTTTTCCATAACACATCACTTTCTAACACACCCTATAATCCAATTTTTATTGTGTTTATTATCTACTGACTGTCTCCCTGGCTCAAACATAGCTCCATGAGGGCTGGGATATTGTTTTGTCCACAGGAATTTCCTAGGAGCTAGAACAGTGCCTGACACATAGCAGATGCTCAATAAATATCTACTAAATAAATAAATACATGAATATTTATTGGAGCATTGTTGTAGCGGCAAAAAAAACAAACAAAAAACCTTGAGAAACACTGAATGCCAACAGTAGGGAAATAATAGAATAAATTTCTTATCATGGAATGTCATGAAGCTATTCAAAAAACATGAATTAGATCCGTTATCTGCTGATTTCAAAGAGGTTCATGATGGAGAAGGGATAGCATGGTATGTACCAGGCTTGGTACATTGGTTACCTTGAGGAAGAGAAGAGAAAAAAATTTAAATAATAATAAAAGATTAATAAAATGGAAAAAAACCTTCTGATGTAACATTAAGTAAAAATATAGACTACAGAGCCCTATCTATATTATTACTGCAGTCTGTAAAAATTTTAAACAGATATGATCAATGATTACGAAATAACTTGGCCACATAAAAATGTTGACTAGGTTTCAATGGGCAATTTTTGCCTCAGATTTCTTGTTATTTTAATAGCTTTCATAATAAAGTAACATTTTTAAAAGAGAATATAAAGAAATCTTGACCTATTATATTTTCATAAAACAAGAAACCTGAAAAGAAGCATTTTCATTTATTTTTGAAGTAGGAAAGACTTCCTGGTTAATTAATCTTTTTCCACATGCAAACACATTCTGTCCTGGAACATATCATATTCAGTTTTTCCCTGACATTATTAAAGACATGAATATTTCCCAATATAAACCTCTAATGTGCAATAAAAATCTGCCACTTAAACCTATTTAACATTAGCAACAGTAAAAGTAAATTCACTGTTTTCCTCTCAATAATATTATTATGCTATTTTACACACGCAGTATACTTTATAATTACTTTTCAAATTGCTTTCAAGTAATTTTTTCTTATGATCCTTTTTTTTAAAAATGTTATAAGAGACTGGTAGAGAAGATATTCTTAGCCTGATCTCATAGATGAAAAGGAGAAAGTTTGAATGACTACCCAAGGTCACTCAGCTAGTTAAGTAGGAACAGTGCCCAGTTACCCTGCCTTCTACTTCACTGTTTTTCCATTTTTGTCAGTAAAAATCTGACAGTCACATTCTTACAGCAGTTTTTTAAAGTACAAATGAAATATTTTATCAAGGCTCTCCTGTCTTCAGCTGAGGTGATCACTTACCAATTGCTTTTCCTTTGGGATAGAAGAAAAATTGGATTTTCTAACCACCAGATCATAGTCACCTCCCAAGAGTCACCAGTGCGAATAAAGATCAGATTATTTAGAATGGCGTCAGCATCCCTGCTTCTAATTCATAACCACCAAGAGAAAGAAAGTTTATGGAAAACTAAATAAAGTCGATAACACAATATACGTTCTGAATAATTGGGCCAAAATTAGTTCTTCTGATATTAAGTAAAACTTTTCACCAGTGTAATGTTATAGATATCCAACTGTTTTTTCATTTATTTTTCAGTTGACAAGAATAAATATAAATGCAAATTTTTCCTTTTTTTTTCCCCCAGAGAAAACAGAACAGATCAGGCTAGGAAAGGCTAGAAATAAAAGAATAAGCAAACCCAAAAGGAAGGAACAAGAATTATTAGAAATAGTTTTCCCCTTTAGTGTTGTGTTGTCCTAATCCACCTAACCTAGCCCATTTAGTTACTTTTCCCTTTAGAGGTGATTGACTTGTGCTGATTCTCTATGTTCTCATTTTCCACTGAAGAAGAGCCTGCATTTGCAAGATGGATGATCTGTCATAGAGTCACTCTCTGAGGCCAAGTAAAGAATGAGGATGCCTCCTCTTCCAGTGTTAAAACCTTCATTGTCAGTTGACGTCATTGCTACTACATGCTCCTGTGCCCACAAACTAAGGAGAAGAGATGAAATAAAGAAAGGAGGTAAAGAAGAGAGGAGAACCTTGGAGTACAGAAGGGTGGGTGCCAATGGTATCCAGAATTTCTCGTGCAGTCTTCTACTGAGACCAAATAGAAATGCAGGACATTTCCTAGTGGACATAGCTGACTCCTTACACTTTTGACAGCGCTATCATTTCCATGGGTTACCCACAGCGCTCCACCTCACCCCACAAACCATCTGGGAAGTTAGATTAGCAGAGTTTGTGCTGAATCTATGGGGGGGGGGGGAGAGAAAGAGAAAGAGAAAGAGATGTGGAAACCAGAGTACTGAAGTTTCCAGCAGAATAAAGAACAATGTAGTGTCAGATTTTAGCCCCAAGAAAATGTCATAAAAAGAACTCCAACCAAACTTGGACTTTTCAAAGTGGCTATAAAATTGCAGGGTCCTGCCCACTTATCAATTCCCCCTGCTCCTCCCCCCCCCCCCACACACACACACATTCTGAAGGGTGTGTAGCTGCCCAGGTGTGGTATTGGTGGAAGCGGTGATTGTTTTAGTGGGATTGGTTTATTCTGGTTTTGCTTTCATTTTATATCAAGAGTCGGAAATGTAAAACACCTTTAAGTTGCCCCTTACATTTTCACGAATAAGATATTTAGGTGGATATGTTATAAATGTAACACAAATATATTGAGTGGCCATGAAAAATAAAACGTATGGATTCTTGGGATATATTCTGACAGTAGTAAATGTTTTCACATCATATGATTTTATGGTATGGTCAAAAATTCCCCTAAAAGTAACTAGCTGAATAAAATGTGACATCATGCAAAGGTAGCCCCTATTAGCAATTGTTCTGACAATCAGTATGAATAAAGCCAAAATAAAAACTTTATCAGATCAAGAGGATAAGATTACATTTCTGGAAGATGGCACGCATGAAACTGCATGTGCTGAGACTTGGGAGACAGAGGACACCATCCCAGCCCAGGTTCCCTCTGCTTGGCTCCTTTCCACAATGCTGTCCTGACTGAAGGCTGGTGTCTTCATTTGTACAATGACAGAGTAACCCAGTACAACTCCTGGGACTGTCATGAGGTTAAAAATAAAATAGTTTGGTAAGAAAGTATATAGAAATTTAGAAAATTATGTGTCACTATTTATTATGTATTAATATAATTATCAAAGATAAAACCATTCTTAAGATATGTGGATAATTAAATACTGGGTGAGAAACTGAAATAAAGGAGCAAAGACTTATTAGAGGCTACATTTTTGTCATATTTTCATTTACAAAAAACTAAGACAATGCACTCTGTTTAGTAGAATGTTTCAGGAAACACAGTAATAACAACAGCAACAATAATAATAATAAGCTTTGCATCTGTATGCTAAACAACTAAAACCTCACTTCACCTTCCCAATGTGGATATTATTCCTCTTTGATAATCAAGAAAAACATTTAGCCACCTGCCCAAGGTAGCTCAGCTCTAAACTGCAGAGCCAAGACTGAAATCCAATCTCCTGACATGTGTTCATATGCTCTTTCCAAAAAGTGCTATTTAACAAGCAAATTTGCTAATGAAGCTAGATGCTGCTATTAAATGACCAAAGTCAAGTAAAAAGTTTTTAAGAACAAATAACACAAAATAAAAAGTGTTGGTGAGGATGTGGAAATTGGAATCCTTGTGTACTGCTGGTGCAAATGTAATATGGTGCAGCCACTATAGAAAACAGAATGGAGTTTCCTCAAAAAATTAAACATAGAATTACCATACAATCCAACAATTCCACTTCGGGGTTGAAAAGTCCACTTCTGAATTGAAAGCAGGGTGCAAAAAGATAATTGCAACCCATACTCATAGTAGCATTATTCACAATAGCCAAAAGGTGGAAGCAATCCAAGTGTCCATCCACAGATGAATGGATAAACAAAATGTGGCATACAATCATAATTCAGCCTTAAAAAGAAGGAAATTATGACACATACTACAACATGAGTGAACCTTGAAGACACTTGGCTCAGTGAAATAAGCCAGTCACAAAAGACCAAATGTTATATGATTCAACTTATGAGCTGCCTAGAGTGGTCCAATTCATGAAGACAGACAGTAGGATAGTGGTAACTAGAGACTGCAGGGGAGGAGAAATAGGGAGTTATTGTTCAATGAATACAATTTCAGTTTTGCAAGATGAAAAGAGTCCTGAAGACAGTTGATGGTGACAGCTGTGCAACAGTGTGAAATACTTATGTGAACATACTTATGTCACTGACCTATCCACTTAAAACTGGTGGAAATGGCAAATATAGTTTCCATAAATTTTAAATAAATAAATTGTACTAATAAAAAAGCATCCCTTCAATGAAAAGTATCTGTGATGGTTAATTTTATCCATCAATTTGGCTAGACTATGGTGGCTAGACTAGTTTGGTCAAATACTATCTAGATATTAATGTAAAGGTATTTTTTAGATGTGATTAACATTTACAATCAGTTGACTTTCAGTAAGGCAGATTACCCTCTGTAATGTGGGTGGGCCTCATCCAATCAGTTAAAAGCCTTAAGAGCAAAACAGAGGTGTCCCAAAGAAGAAGAAAATTCTGTCTCCATACTGCAACATAGAAATTCTACCTGAGTTTCCAGCCTTCAGACTCAAGACTACAACATCAGTTCTTACCTGAATCTGCAACCTGCAGATTGTCCTATAGATTTTACACTTGCCAGCCCCACACTTGCATAGCCAATTCCTTCAAGTAAACTAAATGCCTCTCTCCCTCTCTCTCATATTCGACTGATTCTGTTCCTCTGCAAATCCTTGATTACTATAGTATCTAAAAATCTTAAAGAGAAGCAGAGTCTTAAAAAAAAAAAAAAAGAAACTCATGTGTTTAACACTAGTAGCCAGCAGAAATGCAAATTAAAACCACAGTGAGATATCATTACAGACGTATCAGAATAGCTAAAATGAAAAATGCCAAATGCTGGCAGGGATGCAGAGCAACTGGATCGCTCACACATTGCTGGTGAATGTAAAATGGCACAGCCACTCTGAGAATAGTTTGGCAGTTCCTTTCCCAACTGAAAATGGACTTACTATATGATACAGTGACTGTACTATTGATCATTTATCCCAGAGAAATACACATTTACTTTCACAGAAGAACTTATACATAAATGTTCATAGCAGATTCATTTATCTGAGCCAAAAACTGCAAACTACCCAGATGCCTCTCAAAGGATGAATGGTTCAACAAACCGGCATATCCATGCCATGGCATACTACTCAGCCACAAACACCAATGATCTACTACATGCAACTACCCGAATGAACCTCCAAAAAAATGATGCTGAGTGAAGAAAGTAAATCTCAAAAGGATTCATACTGCAAGATTCCGTCTCTGTAACAATCATGAAATGACATAATTATAGAAATGGAGAACAGATTAGTGGCTGCCAGAGGGTAGGAAAAGGGGAGGAGATGGGAATGCTATAAGGGGGGAACACAAAGGAGCTTTGTGGTGATGGTACAGTTGAGTATCTTTATTGTGGTGGTGGTTACAGAGGTTACACACGTGATAAAGTTGCATAGAGCTACATACATACACACACACAAATTGTGCATATATAACTGATGAAGTCTGAATAATCTGTATGGATTGTGCCAATGTCATATTCTTGGCAGTGATATTATCCTGTAGTTGTGTGGGATATTGGCATTGGATGTTTAGAAGGGATACGTGGGACTTCCCTGTACATTTCTTTGTAACCTCCTATGAATCTATAATTACTTCAAATTAAAAGTTAAATAAACTAATGAAACACCTGTTTTTTAATAGTCATATAAACTTTCTCTCTTCAGGAAATTAGACCTTATTCTAAATAAATTCTTTGCTCTAGAGTTTCTTTAATAAACATGCATTTTTCCTGATCCACTCTAAGACCAATTTTTTTGTCCATTTAATCTGCCAGCAATTTATTTCCCAAACAATAACTGCCTATGTAATAAAATAAAATTACCAGGAGGCAAACTTACATCTATTAGGACTGTTTACAGGTTTGTGAAATGTAACTACACAAAAGATATCAAGCCCAATGAACAAAAGAGTAATTCCACTTATGCAAATAATGTGATTCTATTATTTTAATAGTTTATGGCCCCCTTTAAGACAAATAGGCTTCAAGATTAGGAATGCCACAGACCATTCCACCACTAGACATTTCTATTGACTGGGTTAGTGCCCTTTCAATACCAAATTAATGAGCAATCATGGCAAACAATCTTAGTAAGGTAGTTTGCATATTTATGAAGACCCAGTAGCTTAATAAACTGTTATATGGCAATGAAAGTTTATGGAGATCACTAGAAATGTCAGAATAGTACTCTAAAGATACAGTAAAATTTAGTAATCCTCATTTAAATCCCAACCTATCTAAAATAGAAACCAGTAGGTTTTTTTTTTAATTAGCCCTGTCTAACTCATAACAGAATCTAATTTTCTTATGTAGTGTTCTGTTTACTAATATTGAGTTGACCATATGGAAGGCCTGCCATGAGCTAGATTGTATATAATAAATTTAAGGGATTTAGATTTAATTTTATGAAAGAAGATTTCTACTCTCTTTAGCTGTACATATAAAAGTTGATGGATAGTTAGAGAGAAGGGGTATGGTAGCTAAGATTATAAATAATACACCATACCAATAAAACTACGACAACCCTACCCCTAAAGCTAAAATATTATGCTACCATGTCACACTGGGGTTTGGAACTAGGTAATGAATCAGATCCTCCGGTTTTAAGCAGAGCATTTATCAGCTTAGAGTTTATCTCCACCGTGATGACTGTCACTGCTCAAAGTAAAATAACTGTTAAGCTTTTATGTATTATAACAACTAAAAGCTACTGACAAGTGTATAATGATAATAGCCTTTAAAGGCAGGATTCTGTAAGTTACTTGTCAAGCTCTAGTTAGAGGCTGGCCCTTTTTCTCACAGCTGCAGCATCTACCAATCTTCCCCACTCCTGAGTCTGTTAGTCTCCTCCCTCTGTGGAGGGTCGAACACTGGGACAATCTGGACCCATTTTCACGTCTGGCTGAGAAGGATGGAAAAGATTAGCATACAAAACTACACTATATATCCCAGCCCATCACAGCATATAGGATTATTAAAGTGATCTCTGCAAAAATCAAAGAAGAAATGTCTCTAAAAAGGTATTTGCTGTCATTTTAAGTAGCTCGCAGAGATTGCCCCTGAGAAAATCATAGTGGAATTAAAATCTCTGACTCAACAAGTTTAGATGGATACTTTTTTTATTTAACTTGCTAAATATTTTTTCAAAGGGGCTTCTCTTTATAGATCCAGCCAAAGCTGTTTGTACTTATAACCCCAAATGCTTCAACAAATATCTTTTCTACATATTCTAACAGCCAATGGATAATGTTTGCAACAGCTAAGAGTAGAGGAAAAAAATCTGGATCTAAACCAAACCAGAGGGAAAAGAGGTACTAGATTTTGTATCCTTTATTTTACAGTCAAATTAAATAATTTTTGAGAAGACTTAGTTTAGAGTTTAAATATTAGAGTGGAAGCTTTTCTCCTCCACATCAAGAGTTAATACCTTTAATTTTTGAAGAGCACATTTAAATGTATAAGGAAACAATTTCTAAAAAGAAAAAGAATATAAATGGAAAAATTTCAGAAAAAAATTATTGACTAGCACATCGTGCATGTTCAACTTCATTAGTGGTCAAAGCATGTTGGCCAGGCTGTGATGAAAGTATGGTAAAGGTGCTGCCAAGGGCACTGTGAAATGGAAAAGTCCATTTGAAAAGGACTATAAAAATATGTAGTAAGGAATGTAAAAAAAAATTCATGGCACCTTGACCTGGTCGCCCCACTCCTGGGACTGTATGTTAGCTGTGGCGGACGCTGCAGAATCACTGACTCACCCCTAACCCTTTCCTGTGAGCCATCTTCTGGCCAGGCGTGGCCACATGTCACAGCTCTAGTTAAGGAAAGTGAGAGCAAGTCTGCTGGTGCACCTTTCTTTCTCCTTCCTCCTGCTTTAAATGGGAAAGTGGTAGTTGAAGCTGTAGCAGCCATCTTCCGGACATAAAAGAAAGATCGTAGGAACACTGGCCCTGAAATCAGTGAGCCACCGAATCAATGCCAACAACCACCACATAACCTCCAAATTTGCTGTGTAGGAGAAATAAACCTTGGTTTGTTTGAGCCACTTAATGATATACAGAGGAATAAATTCAATAAGAGAATTGCTTAACATGCTTCTGACTAATTCAAGATTTTTCTATAAGAGTGAAAAAAGGAAAGCAACCAATTGCTTCCTAATTGGGAGATGTTTAGGAATAGTGATGCAAACAGATCAGATGATCAATCTGAAGATCATGTGTTTGGTGGATTGATTATATTAATGACCCCAATTTTTTATCCTTTCCTGGATGCACGCCTTTTCCCATGAGGCTTTGCAGTTACTCTCAAAACAGAGACAAGATGACTCTCCTGCCCTTGATTCTGAGTTCAGCCAAGGCACTTGCCTTTGAACAATGGAATGTTAGCAACCATGGCAGAAGTTGTCTTGAAAAGTACTTCTGCAGTGTACTTGTCCTCACACTAGCACCTTGGCCATCTTCATGAAAATCATTCCAAGCGAGCCTGCTGAAGGCCAAGACATGTGAGTAGTGCCAGGTCTCCCCAGTTGTCTGAGCTGAGGCCATTCTAAGCCATCTGGCAGCCAGGCAACTCTCAGGCAAATAAGAGAGCCCAGCCAAGATCAGCAGAGCTGCCCTAGATGGCCCATGGCTGCCACGTAAGGAAGCCCAGATGAGATCAACTGAGCCCACCCCAGACCAGCTGAACTCTATAGACTCATGGAATATTTACTGCTGCATGTCACAAGAGGTTTTGTGGTCGTTACACAGCATTTATATGGCAATAGGTAACTGATATAATGCAAAAAACAAATTTTATTTAATATCTGATGCTCATCTACAATATACCAGGCTTTACGTTCAGCAAAAAGAAACAGGATTGTATTACTCTGTGAGGACAAAGTTGTAAACTATACGACATATATGGGAAAGGCTAGGAAGGATGCTAATGCCATACATTGTCTTTATTTTGTTTGTTTGTTTTGTCTTTCCTTTAAAATGGCTTTCACCTGCCAAGTTTGTAGGTCGGCGGCACACAAAGGATGAAGGAGTAAATGTGAATTGAAAAAAGTGGAGAGAATGAATGACAAGAATGGTGTAGAAGTGGGTAAGGAGACATTAGGATGACCAATAAGTCCTTTTGGGGATGGAGAATACAGAAACATGTTCGTAAGCTCAAATGAAAGCACTGGAAAAGATGGAGCATTAGAAGAGATGAAAGACAGGAAAATTGATGTGTAAAGTCAGTGAGGAGAGGCAAGAGGACACAGGTCGCCCAGCACAAGTGAGGGCTGAGATGGAAGGAAAAGAAGCCACCTCTGTCTCTAAAACAGTGGAAAAGGATGGGACAGTTTTATGTGCTTTTAACTGTAGAAGGTGATAAAGCTGCTACCCCAAGGGCTGTACTTTCTTAAGCCGCAATGCAGCAAAATTATCTACCAAGAGTGAAGAGAATGAGGTGGGGAGGGAGCAAAAAGTGTTTGAAAGAAATAGTGAAGGTCTGTGAAAGGAGGCTGAGTGCGGGTAACCCCAAGGATTCCTGAATTGTGTTGCAGCTTATTATTTCCTGTCTCAAAGAAGAAGTTATGTTTCAGAAGAATTTTTAAAGCACTTTAAAGTGACAGCAGAGAAAAATCTATATAAAAATAATGCCTTCATTAATACCTTGATTATTGGTATTGCTGAAGTTTCATTTTTAAAACTCCTTGATAGTTTATTTAGGGGTCAGCATAGATTCAATAAGATATGGAAATTTAAGTATAAGGTATAATGAATTAAAATATAGACCAAAAATGCCCAAGTGAGAAAAATTTTAAGTTATCTTCATGCACTCCACTTACAATTATAATTTTAATTAGAACGTCTTAACTGCTCCATTACTTGATGAGGATTTTCTTTTCCTAATTCTATTTTTGCTGTCTTAATAGTTTCTGCCCTTAACTGCGTTAAAAGATTCTATGGTTGTAAATTCCTTAGTAGCAGTTTGTGAATAAAATAACCAAAAAAAAAAAAAAATGGATATTACCAAAAATACACATGTAAGAGATAATGGTGTTTAGTGTAAAAAGTATGATTTAATTTCCCTTCCCTACTGCCACCATGTTACTTTTTCTTTAAAGCAAGGGGAAAGAGGCTGATATAAATGATTTTAAAACTAGTTTAACTTTGACAACCAGGGAATTAAAAGTCATAAGTTTTGAGGAAAAGAATGGAGTAGGGTCCAAAGCTACTGACATCCACAGCTTCCTTGACTTCACCCAGTTACAGCATAACTTGAGTAAGCAGTCCAGTTATTCCTGTACTCCTGTATGGAAATATCGACACCCAAAAAAAGTACTTTATGTGCACAAACACTGCAACAGTTTTTCCCAGAGCTTTCTAACCTGTTTGGGGCCATAAACCCTCTAAAAACACACATTTGCACACATACATTGAAATTTTGCACATAATTCCGGGAGGTTTATAGATCCCACAAAGCCCACCTAAAAGTCCTCCTTGAATCTCTTCTAGATCCTGTTTTCCAAGGTTCTACTAGATTAATGAATCCATGAAACTATTTTTGTTCTGTTCAGTGCTGCATCAGCCTTACTTAGAGGGACAGTTGAGTGTTACCAAATCGATGTTTCACCTGAGGCACTGAGATGCAATAAATCAAAATGCAGAATTTACAGAGAAAATTATGAAAACTGGTCCCCTGACTCTTGGACCAGTCAACCAGGTTAAAGATTTTTTTAAAGGGGGTCGAAGGAAGGATTTTTTTCTTGGACCCAACAACAGTCTCAGCCTCCACTACCCCTCTCCTAACTGCACCCTCA
Organism: Balaenoptera acutorostrata; assembly: GCF_949987535.1. Taxonomy (NCBI): domain Eukaryota; kingdom Metazoa; phylum Chordata; class Mammalia; order Artiodactyla; family Balaenopteridae; genus Balaenoptera; species Balaenoptera acutorostrata. The sequence continues at coordinate 47,239,184 of NC_080067.1, read as the reverse complement.
CCTAGATCCTAGTAAGCAGGGGCAGGGGGCTTCAGTGGGACAGTCGGAGAGCCCATTACATATGATGTATGTCTCCCTTTCTCTGCGGCAGAGTGGACCGGGGGCTGACTCCTAACCTGGGAGATCCAGAGGGGCAGAGAAGTGACCAACTACCACAGAGGGGAATTGCTGTGCACAGCTAAGAACCAGTGTGGGGTCAGTAGGTAAGGAAAGACTCAGCTACAGAAAGCTCAGGTAAAAGTCAGAAATCCTAGGGCTTACAGATGGAGGCTCAAACATCCACTGACATCAATTTGCATCCCCCCTCCTCCTTCCAAGGCAGCTGCAGGTGAGAAGTTCCTAGAGATGGGGATCACGGAGGGAGCTTTGAAAGAACCTCAAAGAGAACGAACTTCAAGTCTCTGCCTGAGCCAGCTCACAACAGCACCATTTCAGGTAAGAACTTTATTATAGCTTTTACCCCCTTCACCTGAGAGTTGAGAGAAGAGGTGAAGAAGAAAGAAAAGATGGACCATGACACTCTCTCACAGAGCAAGGGACCAGCTGAGGGAAAGGAGAAGATGGTTGACAGATCAATTATGAAATTTTGATTATTGAGGAGGACTGAAGGCTCTAATTTCTGAACTGAGAATGTTTATGCCTTAAATCCATTGTGGGCAGGTCTTTTACTTACCAAAAGTCCTTTGAACCTGCCTACAGTTTTCAGTGGAAAAGTCTCTTCCATTAAATGCAATTTTAGAGAAATCAGGGGAGACTGAAACAAAATTGCATTTTGATTGTGTCTCTCAAATTATTTGTTCAATCTATAGCATGAAACTTTAACAGCATTTCAGAGGTTGCAAACTCTTGGCATGCATGCTTGATGAGTCTAGGAAATAAGTGTGTCTAGCTGCCGAAGTGATTTTTTAATTGAATGTGAATGCCTTCAGGTGCCATTGGCTCCCCCCAGTTCAGCCTCTACATGACTCATGTCCCCTACCACCCACCGTTCACAGTCACTCATTTATGTCCCTGGCTAGTCAGTGAACGCACTTGAGTTTGAGGCGGGAAGGTCTCCACCTTAGAGTAACAGAGATGGATTTTATGTAGATTCAAGCAACTCTAAGTCAAAATCTTGGCTCCAGCAGGTATTGGCTTACCCTGGACAAGATATTTAATGTTTCTGAAAGGTCTTGTCTATAAAATATGTTCAATATCTATCTCATCAGTTACTTAGAAGCTAAATAAGATACTGTGTGCAGTGCCAGTCACCTATCACAGAGTGATGGCCCAATGAATATTAGCATCCTTCCTCCCCTTAATTTTTTATTGCTAAGTCCATTAGATGAGAAAATAGGGTTGTATAAATAACTGTTCATTGCATATACTGCTAGCTTTTCTTTTAGCTGTTTTGAAGGCTTTATAGCAAAATTACATTAAGAGAAAATTCCACCTAATTATAAATAATAACCAAAACTTGAGTTGGCCTCAATTAAAACAATTTCATCCAAGACTCTTCAAAACATTAAAGTTAAAATATGTGGCAACAATATAATTAAAAAGTCAAAAGTCTTGTAATTGCCTGTTTTTGCAGTGAGTAAAGGTAAATGCATGAAATTTTTTAATTCTCTCCAACGGACTATTTACCTTTCACTTGGCCTCATCAATTTTTATTTGTTTTTTGTCATATTAAGGTCCTTTTCAATTACTATTTCAATAACTATAGCTTCAGGGTGATTAAGCTTTGTCTTTGAATGAGTAGTTTTAACTGCTGGCTTTTCTGAGGAATTACACATTCCTGACTGGCATTGACAACTCACCAAGTGAAGAGTTACAATGGCCTGTTGATAGATCAAATTCTAAATGAAGGTCATATTTATGTTGACATGACTAGGAATTAAGCCATAATCAAAGCAGCTCACATAAAAGCAGTTACCTAGTCTAACCATGCATTCTGTGTGTGAACCTCTCAATTATATTGCTGATAAATGATTGTCCCCCCCTCGGCTTGGAAACCTCCAATAAAACAACTCACCATGACCATGAGCATCTGATTAAATTTTAAAACATGTGTAAGTTTTAGAGACTGTTTCCTTGTATCGAACTAAAGCAACTGGCTCATTAGCAGAGACCCCTCCAGTCACTGCCATCTGATACCTATGTACACAGCCATTACAATTTTATCTGCCCAGAGACCTCAGCTGAAATGTCATCTAAGATGAATGCTGCCCAGATGGTGGCATGCTATAGTTAAGCCAGGTGATAATTGTTGCCAATGGCATCAAAATTGATCCCTTTTAAAGTTGCATGTGTGCTTTACAACTTTAAAAGTGCATGTAGGGGGCAGGTGTGTGTGTGTGTGTGTGTGTGTGTGTGTGTGTGTGTGTGTATGTATGTGTGTGTGTGTCTGTGTGTGTGTCTGTGTGTGTGTCTGTGTGTGTGTTTAATTTCTTTATGAGTAAAACCTGGGATAAAGAACATTCTTGATCAGCATTGCTGAGAGATAGTATCTAAAACAATGATGTCCTCAACTTATGAGAAAAAATAAAATCCCTTTTTCTGTGTCACCTGCACATTCTTCCAAATGAAGACACTGCTGGAAAAGAAGCTGGGGACCCATGTGACCAGCAGGGACTTTTGTGATGTCAGCTCTGCTTTGTAACAGACCCTGAGCTACATACCTTATTCTCATTTAAACCTCCAGTCACCCACATGGTAGGTGCTATCATCATTGCTCTTGAGTGAAGAAACTGAGACAGAGAAAGATAAAGCAATTGTCCAAAGTCATACAACTAGTCAGTGAAGGAGGCAAAATTTTTACACCATGAGTTGGGACTCAGAGCCCAATCTCTTCACCTCTGTGCAATTAGTGTCTTAACCAATCATTGTAATCCCATCCCTCTTGCCAGTGATTGGTTCAGCAACCTAGGTTTAAGCCAATTAAAACACTCCATAGGTTCCCTTGGAGACAATTTCTGGCCCAAGGATGAGCACATAATCTAAAGTGATTCACAAAACCTGGAGAGTGAACTTTTTTCAGAAAACTTAAACCTAACTCACAAAAACTTGAAGTAAAACTGATAGTTTATTATTTTTTAATGTAAAATTCAAGCTGGTAAAGTAGCTGTCCTCCACAAAACTGTCAGATGTCCCAGCTACTTCTACCTTACAGCTCTGCCCTTTTCCATACCAGACCATCTCAAGGACTAAGCCCACCAACAAACCCTCATTCCATCATATATGTGTGTGTGTGTGTGTATACACACACACACACACACACAGAAGGAGAGAGAGAGATTGGAAGAGAAATGTTATTATAGGAATTGACTCACGTGATTATGGAAGCCAAGAAATCCCACAAGCTGGAGAACAGGAAAGTCAATGGCTTAATTCAGTCCAAGTCCAAAGGCTTCAGAACCAGGGGAGTCAATGGTGTAAGTCCCATTAGGAGTCCCAAAGCCCAAGGTGGGGGGGTGGCCCAACTTTGTAAGTCCTGGTCCAAGTTTTAAAGCCCAAGAACCAGGAACACTGATGTCTGAGGGCGCTCAGCTCAACACAGAGAGCAAATTCACCCTCCCTCCTCCTTTTTGTTCTATTCAGGCTCTCAGCAGATGGAATGATGCCCACCTGCATGGGTGAGGATTATTTGCTTTGCTCAGTCTACTGATTTAAATGCTAATCTCTTCTAATGTGTGTTTCTAGAAGACACATTTTACCAGATATCTGGGCACCCCTTAGCCTTGTCAAGTTGACACATAAAATTAGCCATCACAAGGAAGAATAGATATTGGGTTATAACTAAGGTGTCTGACATATTCAAGAGGAGATATTTTATTCTGGACATGACCAAGGAAGCATGCTTCCTTGGATGTTGCTGGCAAGCATGTTAACACAATGGGAGAAGCCAGCCTGAGAATAAAGACAATGCAGAGAAGAGGCAAGAGCCAAGAGAACAACAGAGAAACAGAGCAAGCATCCTGATTTCCTCATGACTGAGGTCCATGCTACCTGTAAACCAACTGTTAGGTGAGATAATAAATTTCTTTATTGGTTGAATTAGGTTTCCCATTAATTGCAGCTGAAAGGGATCTAACTACTACAATGGCCAAAAGACAAACAAGAGGAGGGAAGGAGAGAAGCAGCTGGATCCCAGTGACCTCATAATAATTAATGAGGGCTTTAATTTCTCTTTAGATATAAGAACAAACTTCTCTACTGCTTTTTACTTTATCCTCTCAGTAAATTCTTAGTTTTCTACAGGAATGTTTTACATCATCTGTATTTGAAAACAGAACTAATTTGATGCCCCTGACAGGATGGGCTGCCTTGTGCTGAATTGCAGGTCTCTCTAAGTGTGGTACACAGTGATACATCTTAATTAGAGAGGGTCGTTGTAATCTCTAAGTCAATTAAAATTGCTCAGTGGCTTAGTTGTAAGTAGTGTTCAGTGAAGCTGCAGACTTGTGAATAGTAATCTAAAATCATCATCATTGCACATTAAGAACAACACCTAATATCAGCATAAAGCATAAAAGTACAAGAAGGAATGAAAATGCAATGTTTTCATTATGCTATGTAATGCCCTGCAATCACTTAAATATCCACACAGCATACACTGCAGTTAAGCTATTCTAAGTTTCAATCCCTAATTCTATAACCAAGTTTAACTCGTAAGTTCATACCTCAGCCAGAGCCATATTTACAGTCCCATTACAAGGACTGACTTATGCTTTTGCCACACACCAGGAAAATGACTATTTCTGTCACTCGTTAAAACAGAAATCATATGATATACCACCTGGTTTTGCAGGGGAAATCAGTTGTAAGGCAAATTCTTCAACCAAACAAAACATAGACTGTATCAGTAACATTGCAGTTATATGTAGCTTAATCTACACTGTAAAATATTCACCGTATCCCTCAGTCCATCCCAACATCCCCCTTAAAAAATGTGTTCCTATGTTTAAAGACCTATGGATCACTCTAATCCTGGCTGGATGATTAGTATTATTACATCAGTTCTAAATTAATGAATAACTGCTCAGATATTTCTCACACACAGATACCTCCAAATTATTACATTCTGAATTTTAATTTTTCCCCCATAGCAGTCTTACCCCAAGTCAAGTATTTCAGATCATGACAATGCATATTCTTCTAATATCAACTCATCTAATACAGCATGAAAGAAAATCTTAGAACATTTCCTTTGCACTGTAGTATTTTCTAATAACTTGTGATCACAGCACTTCTGAAAGCGATTTCAGTTTATCTGTAGAAGTTATTTTATTTTAAAAAGTACATAAATACATATATACTTACATCATGGTAGCTTGTATTTATCAGCAAACATTCACGCTACCTTCTCCCACCCTTGCTCTGTGGGAAGAGTATACTGCTCAGCCCAGTTATGGGTTCGGTCAGAAGACTTTCTTTGCAAATGGAATTTGAGTGAATATGACTTATGTCCAAGCAGAAACTTTTAGTACAAGTTTCTATCATTCATTGAGCTCCAGCCCTCCACCATGAAGAAAACTTTCCCTACATAATGGCCGCTCATTCCACTTAGGTCCCAGAATGAAAGAACATATGAAGCAGACTTGAACCCCGTCCACAGCCTGGAGCCCAGCCCAGAGCAGCCAAGCGGAGCTGAGCAAAACTACAACCAGCCTGTAAACATACGAGTGAGAAATAAATATTATAAACCATTGCAATTTGGCGGTTGTTTGTTACTGCAGAAAAAGCTCACTAATATATACCCAATGCTTCTGAAGGGCATTTAAGAGGATATATAATAAATGTAACCCTAAATTAACCCCTTTGAATCAGATACTTAAAAGTTATTTGACCAGAACATAGTCAACTGGAAAACCAAAGGGCCATTTTCTTCTTCTCACTTTAATAGGCTTATTTTTTGTCTGCTCTGACACCTCTCAGTAGAGACAAATAGCCCAAAACTGCTACACAAGTCTTTGAACACTTGAGGGTAAAGGATGGGAAATCCCTATGAAAGAGTTTAAAATTCTATCTTGATTAGGATAGAATGGAGCCAAGTCAAACCCTGAATCTAGCTCCTTCCATTTTCATCTACCTCTTAGCTACTCTCACCTTCATGTCATTGGGATATGACATTCCTACCTTCTATTATAAGAACTTTTAAGGATAAGATAGGGACCCTGTCGTATTCATTGCTGTATGAATTCCCCCAGTGTTTATTAGTGCCATCCATAGAGTAGGCCTTACATAGATAGGATGATAAACAGAGAGACAGCTAGATGCATCTAGCTATCCCAGCCTCTGGTAGATTTAACTGTAACATTACTAGAAGCATCTACTTCACTGGCTTCTCATCACATGCATTCCACATGACGTCAGCCCACATCCCCCTATTTGCAGTTCTGCAAATTCACCAATCTCTTTCCAAACTGTAATTCTATCTACAGGAGCCCCTTACAGGAATGGCCTTCCTCCCTTTTCACCAAAAAAATACTTCAAGACATGGTTTAAAGTCATCTCCTCTGTCTTTCCCACTAAACTGCCAGCTCCATGAAAACAAAGACTCCTCTTTCTTATTCAAAGCTGTATCTTCAGCATCTCTCTTGATACCTGGTATGAGGTAGATGCTCAATGAATACTTCTTGAATGGAGAAATAAATTAACGCAAAAGCTCCCCTAATCCTCACAGACTGCTTTTAACCTCTCTTCTGGTCTCCTATTATAGTTAATAAATACTTTAATTAAGGAATTGACAAAACTATATGATAACTATCTATCACAGTACCCAACTGTTAATGACCAATAAATATTTGAGGAGTGAAATATTTATGGCAGAAACAGACTAAGATTCTCAAATCTGTGCCTGTGGGTTTTTTTTTTTTTAGCACACATAACTGAGAACTGGTTTTATAGTGAGAGATTAAATAATACAGTTTGCTTAGGTTGGTCATCTCCAAACCCTGTTTTCTTTTCTGGCACAGTCTCAGCTTGAGGATGACCAGAGACTGCTTTGGGTCTGGCCAAGCACACACACACACCTCTATTTTAATTTTTTTCACTATTTTTGGCCCTCTTTGTCATCACTAAAATTGCCTTCAATGATATTTCTTATTTTTTTCCGAGTTTTGCTTTCACTTTCAAATTATCTTAAATCATTTTCTTGCCTATAAGGTGTTAGACTCCACTTCCCAATGTAACACCACTCATTAACTTAATAAGCATGCTTTGTTATCTCCTAACAAGTCATTATTGCAACATGAAGCCTGGTTTCTAGGACAACAAGCCTCCCTGGAACATCACACCATAAGGTTCCCAGGTTGGTGTTAACCACTGATGCCCAATCTTTGAAAATAGTCCTGAAACCAGTGATCCAGGTTTAGCCCTATATCCCTTAATCCTTTCTTTTTTTTTTAATGAAGCAATCATTTGTTGATGAATAAGTGTCTTTTTCCTTTGTCCAACATTTAATTGGCCCACATTCAAAGAAAAGTTTAAGAAATGACAGCAATGTTGGATTTCAGAGATATAAAAAAGTACCTCTTGATGGTCATTCTTGCCCCCCAATTTCCCTCAAAAAATTCTCCATCAGCTTCCCATTTTCTGAAATTCTACCATCAGTATTCTGTTGATTTGTTTCATTTCCTTTCAAAAGATAAATATCTAGGGGTTAAAATAACAAAGAATTTTCAGTCACTTATATCTAAGCATTAATTCACTTTTGGGAGCAATTTTAGTCCCACAAAAATAGAGAACCACTAGGGGAGCTTACATTTGAGAGTCCTGGAAATCTAAGAGGAATGAATAAAAAGGAGAAGGGGGCTCAGGAAACAAACTGACCCACTTGTAGAAAAAGAGAAGTAGATTAAAACTCAAGAGTCTTGCATGCAGACAGTCTAAAGAACTCCTATAAATCAAAATGAAAAAGACAACCCACTAAAATTTGGCCAAAAAATTGAACAGATACTTCACAAAAGAGGATATTCAAGTGGTCAATCAGTATACGAAAAGATGTTCAACATTTTAAGTACTACTGATACACGCAACAGCATAGAAGATATTCCAGACAGATGTTGAGGAAAGAAGACAGATATGAAAAACTCTAAACTGCATGATTCCATTTATATGAAGTTCAATAACGTGCAAAATGAATCTATGGTAATAGACATTAGAGTCATGGTCATGTTTGTGGGATGGGGTGATTTGACTGGAAGTGGGCACAAGGAAGTCTTCCAAGTACTGGAAATTTTCCATATCATGACATGGTGGTGATTTCATGGGTATCACCATCTGTTTAAAGCCAGCATTTGTTTAAAGCTATACATTCAACACAGCTGCACTTTTCTGAAGGTATATAATATACCAATAATTTTTTTTCTTTTTCAAATCAGAAGCCTTTGGTTGCAATGTGAATGCTGCAATATTTGGGTCCTTGGGTCACACATCTTGAGTTACAGAATCCAGGCTTTGGACTCTCCTCCCTCATGAAGAGTTGGTAAGGTGACTATAGAGATCCTTTCCAGGCCTGGGTGAAAGCTCCTGCCTCCTTTGGTTCTGGACTTTGCCAGGTCAACTTCTGATTTCCCCACAGAGTCTTTAGTCCTCTCCTGCTTGTCAGTCCAGGATCTTAGAAACAAGACTTAAGGTCCCAGATGGTAATACCCAAATGTGAAAATGTTGTTCTTGGATTTTTGTTTAACATTTTTTTCCTACTGAGACTGAACTTTTTGAAATAAATTGCTTATCTAGTACTCCATGGGGTAGTTAAATAAGAACATCAATCAACCAACTTGCTGGATTAAGTGTTTTCTCCAGTTCTCTTATAATAGCTATGGCATTTAGGTTCTTGGTCATCCCTGAGACAAAAAGATGGAACAACTCTTGTCTTTACTTAGTCACCTCTTCCACTCGACTGTGACTTCTTTGAAGACAAGAAATTATCTCATTCTTCTTTGTATCCCTGGCATCAAACCCAGTGCCTGGTACATAGTAGGTGCTTATTAATTTTTCTTGAATTAAAATGAATGAGTAAGACCTTCACAACACCTTTTGCCAGAGGCAATTTTAACTTGCGTTCAACATCCAAGGAGAGTGGGCGTGCTGCTTTGGCTCTGACATTGAATAATCTGGATGTTCCAAATTTCTTCTTGCTCATTTATCCTCAGGAAAAAAGGGAAGCAGGGGAAGATCATGTTTGTGGGCCTGGCAGACACATCTCAGACTCATCACCCTGTGTGACAGATGAGATGAAGAAGCAGCAAGACCAAGGCCACCTGCCCTGCTGTCTTCTGACTGCTGATGTTGCCTTAATCACTGAGCCGATGCAATTTCCTGCTGCTAACCCTGGCTATGGTCCACTGGGAGGTCTCATTTGTCACTGTCATTACCTTTCAGATCAGCAAAACATCCATCTTTAGTTGGGCCTTCCTTCAGTGCCTTGTTCAGGTGTATAGGAAGCTCATGGTCAGCATGGTAATCCAGGACGGTGGTCCTCGGTGCCTCAATATGAAGGTGGATTCATGCACTTTGATATACTAACTCTATCAATAGTAATTTTGAGGAAAGGGTGAACCTCAGTCTCATTTCAAAGGAGTAACACTTTATTTTTATATATCCTTTATAGAACATATTTTTTGTATTTTTTTGATAACTCACATATTCTATGGAAAGACCTTGATTAACTGTATAGCTTCAATTCCACCAACGCTGTCACCTCTGTTACTACCCTGAACCCAAATCAGTCCTCTTCCCCCTCCACTCAGCTGAAAAACTGAAACATACCTGACCCCAAAAAGGAATCTGAACCATATGCAAAATGCACCCTCTTACATTTGACTTGAATAGAACTGGCTTTCTTATCTGACAAACATCTGTCTAGCATTCACTATATGCCAGACACAGTTCTAAGAGTTTTGCAAATATAAACTCATTTATAACACCAGAATCTCATTTTATGTATGGGGAAACAGAGGCACAGATAGACTAAGCATCTTGCCCAAGGTCACATGGCTAGTAAATGAAACTCTAACCCAGTGCATCCCATTCCTGAGTCCATGCACTTAATCAATCACTACAGTCAGACAATAAGGGGTCTTTGGACCTAAATGCCAGGCCCAAAGCTTCCAGTAGTGTTCTGACAACATTACTCAATTACCTAATCAATTCTTTCAGCCCTGGCTCAGAACAAAGGAGAGGGGTATGTGTAGGTGTGGGTGTGGGTACGTGGGGGGGTGTGCACATGTGTGAGTGCACAATGAACAAATGGTCCACAAAACTGTACCTCTACCACTGTCTCTCACATTTTCCATCTCATGGTCACCAGTTGGGTCTCCAGAAGCAAATGTTCAGAGAGAATCTGAGGCACAAGATGTTTATCAACCCCTGTGAAGGGAAAGGAAAGGAGGCAGAACTGAGCAGGGAAGAGCCCAACTGTAAGGAAGGCCCAGCAAAGCCTCAGTCAGGCAGCAGAGAGTCTGGAGCACATATGGGTCATCCAGGTAACCACCAAGGGCTGAGGCAGCTGGGCCTTTGTTCACCCACCTTGCTCGGTTATCAGTCTGGGGCTGCCCCACGAAGGGCAGCCTCAAAAGAGGCAGCTCTGCAACCAAGGCAGACCTTGAAGGAGCACAGTCCCTCAGGAGGGCATCTAGACTTTCCTTGGAGGAGGTCTGGGTGGCACAACTCCACATGTACCAAACTCAAAGTAAAGCCTAGGTCTTTAGCCTCAAAGTCCTACACAATCCGTGACCCCATTGCCTCTCTGACCTCACCCCCCGCTTCCTGCAGTCCCACTGGTCTTCTTGCCAAGCAAGCCCCTACCTGAGGGATTTTGTCCTTGTGTTTCCTCTGCTTGCTCTCATGTCCACATGATTCGCTCTTTTGGCTTCTTCATATCTTAGCTCAAATATTACACCTCAATGAAGCATTTTCTGAACACTATTTTAAATCTCTCTCACCACACCCCAACCCTACTCTGATACTCCCAATCCTTCTTCCTGCCGTATTTCTCTCCATACCATTTATCATGATATAGTTGATGGCTTATATATTTTTAATTCTTTTAATTCTTTCTCTTCATAAGCGCTATGAAGACAGAGGATGTTTTCCCCTGTTGTGCTCACTGATTTATCCTCAGTACCAAGAACAGTGCCTGGTACACAGTAACCCTAAGGCAATGAATGACTACACAGAGAGTAAAAGAAGGAAGCTTCTGTCTCCTCAGCGCCCTCCACAAGCTCAGGACAAGATGCTTTCCATGCATTTCCTACCTTAGAGGCAAGGAACCCTGAACATGCAAATCTCTCATGTCATCTCTATTAGACACAAGGTAATTCTTATACTTCAAGCAACAATAAATATGCTTTAATTCTAGTTCCTAGAACAATCAAGCACTCCTACTAAATTTTCCCAACAAACTCACATGGATTATTCACTAGGCTGATCAGAGCACCCAACTACACACTCCATTATCAGTAAACCCCATCGGTTCCAACTGCAGTTTTGCATGAAACCCATTCTTGTATCCCCTGCCGAAATATCAGTGGATTCTTGTCCCCTTCTCATTCCCTTTCCCACTTGGGGTGATAGCCTTGAGAAACTGAGCTACTACCATTCCTTTTCCCATTATATCAATACCAGGTCTTACCAGCCAAGCTTTTTAGTAAACACTGCTTTGCTCCATTGGTTAAGAGGGTGGGTTCATGATATCTACAAAACAGAAACAGACACACAGACATAGAGAACAGATTTGTGGTTGCCAAGGGGGAGGGGGTGGGGGAGGGAGGGAGTGGGAGTTTGGCATTAGCAGATGCAAACTGTTATATATAGGGTGGATAAACAACAAGGTCCTACTGTATAGCACTGGGAACTATATTCAGTATACTGTGATAAACCCTAATGGAAAAGAATATGTATATGTGTAAGTGAATCACTTTGCTGTACAGCAGAAATTAACACAACATTGTAAATCAACTCTACTTCAATAAAATTTTTAAAAAAGAGTGTGGGTTCCTGGCTCCCCCACCTACCAGAAGGGTGTCCTTTGGCACATTGCCTAATAACCCCATGCCTCAGTCTCCTCACGTGATCTATCACTTAAGGCACTTTAGACACATAAAGCTCAGTGCCTGGCACATTGTCGGGACCTAGGAAATAGCAGTTTCTATGACTCCATAATTCTCTCTCTCCTGCCTGCCCCACCCCCATCTTTGTCACTGGCAACTGCATTGCTCTCAATGTTTCCTTCTCCCTAAGTCCTTCTTCCAAGTTTTACAGCATCCTTAAATCTTAAAGTCTTACAGTCTTCTTGCCTCATTTGAAAATTTTTTGTAAGTGGCTTCACAGATATAGAATATAGTAATTCCCAGGACTCAGGATGACCCATTTGGGGCTGGGTTAAGAGATAAAAATGGATTAGATGCCCACTCAAAAGGAGCATCTTCACCAGCAACAGGAGACACGTTCCCCTTCCATACTTGTAAGCTCCTCATTGCAACCCCATGGAACCGCCCAGTAGTCCCCTGTCCTCACAGGAAAAAAAAATCTGTAGCTCTTTGAAACACAATGAAACATAAAACGTGGCACTTCATGAAGCCAGTTTCTTAATTATGAAATCTAAGTCACAGTTTTAGTTACTTTGCAACAGACTAGTAGTTTGTCATTGTTGTTTTACATTAAGATGGAAACCAAAAGCAAGATAACCTGTGAGCATCACTTTGCAGAGAGATTTACAACCCCCACAGCAGTTTGGACCCCATCAATCTTCATTCACTGAACACATGGTTAATGTGCTGGTGCTGGGGAAAGGGCAATAAACAGATAAAAATCCTTGGAGTCCTGGAACTTACTTCCTAGTGGGAAGACAGAAAATAAAGATCAGTAAGGGAAGTATATATTAGATGTGGTGAGTGCTGTGGAGAAAAAAGCAAGGATGAGAGGCAGGGTATGGGAATGCAATTTAAAATCAAGTAGTCAAAGACCTTACTGAAAAGGTGATATTTGAATAAAGGCTCGAGAGAGAGGAAGGGGCCAGTCATGCATTTACCTGGGATAAGAGCCATTTAGGTAGAATGGCACGTGCAAAGCCCTAGCCCTAAGTGGAAATATGTGAGTGCATTTGAGAAAGAGCATTGAGGGCAATGCCCAGAGTGAGCGTGGAGGAGATGGCAGAGTCAGAGGGAAAGCAGGGGCCAGATCGCATGGGGGCCTTTCTGGTCATAGTAAGGATTCAGCTTCTACTCCCGATGAGATAGGAACTTCAAGAGGCTTTGAGCAGAGGAGTAAGATGATCTAACTTCCTTTTTAACAGGATTGCTTTGATTAAAGGAGTTGGAGACAGAAATAGGAGATACTGTCTTTAGACCCAAGCAAGAGGGGCCCCTGCCCTGGGCCCCATGTTGTACGGGGTCCTGCATAAAACAAACACACAACATGTACATTTATGATAGTACCCAGGGCATCCTTCTCAGCGATCAGGCTCAGTTCTGGCACAGCACAGCCTGCAGTCTTAAATATGTATTCCCATGACTACCACATTTTAGACCCTTCTAGCCTCTTCTCCACACCTCTTGCCACGTGTGCATCAAACAAAAGGTGACTGCCTCCAAATGCCATCAGGGCTGCAAGCATGGGAGCTGGACACTGCTTAGGAATGTGGGGAGGATTTGAGAAATGGATGTGCCTAATTAAGAGAAGTACGACTTCACTTACTAACTTCCTCTTGGAGAGCCTAAGTGCCACAGATAACAACATATTATGTCTCAGCTGTGCTGAGAGTCCATTTCCTTGCTTCTCTTTGTGTTCCAATTCAGCATTCTTGAGATATTCACGAATGGCCCAGGGTTTGCAATGGTTGCATACTTAATGGCTAGAAATATGAAACAATTCATATCTCTCTAAATTTGTATTTATGCAGGTCCAAACAAAATTCATGCTGGAGCTAAATTCTAGAATATTGTTTCAAGAGATGATGAAAATGGCAATATAAGTGATCACAGTTTATAGGATGAAATTTAAATATTTTGAAATATTGTTTACAATAGTGGTAATGTATTGTCTGCAACCCCAATTACAATACTTGAACATGATATGTAGAAGTTGTGGTTCTTATTGCTAGTTCAGATGAGCAAAGTTTCTCCAAACTGAATTGAAATTAATATTTTTAATTAATTTTTAAAATACAAGGACTCAACAAGAGTGGTCTAATTTGATAAAACTATCAATAGAACATCAATTACATGGAAATCTTGATTATGTGGCGTATATTTTACTGAAATTAAGTTTTAAAAATAACATCTACAGGATAGACATATAGTAATTCATAAGTTAAACTCTTTCTGTACTCATCCAAATATCACCTACCCATTAAGAGAACACCCAGATACACACAATAGTAATTCAGTCATCTGTGATGTTTTGCTTACTGTTGGTCATATAAAAATCATTAATTGTTTCTTACTTTTCAACATAAGAGTATACATTAAAGTAGGAGGATAGAACATATTTTAAATAACTTTGTTAGATTGACTCATAAAGTTCAAATATTTAGATATTTACTATGTTGGGTCCCATTTGTATTTTGGCCCCTTGTATCTTAGGGAAATCCAATTTGGAGGTTACTGCAATAAAAAAATCCTGGCAATAAATGACGGTGGTCTCATCAGGGTGATGGCAATGGAGATGTGAGAAGTCATCAAATTCTGAATACTTTCTGAAAGAAGAACCAGAAGGATTCCTGACAGACTGAATTTAAGTGTGAGAGGGAAAAATCAAATGACACAAGGTTTTCAGCCTGAGCAACTCCATAAAAAGTTGCCATTATGTGAGCTAGGGCAGGATGTAGGAGAAGCAGCTTGGGGAGACTTTCAGAAGCTTGTTTTGTCATGTTAAGCCTGAGATGTATTTTAACTCTCAGCAGGTTTTTTTTCTTAATAAATTTATTTATTTATTTATTTATTTATTTATTTATTTATATATTTACTTTTGGCTGCATTGGGTCTTCGTTGCTGTGCACAGGCTTTCCCTAGTTGCGGCAAGCGGGGGCTACTCTTCGTTGCGGTGCGTGGACTTCTCTTGCAGTAGCTTCTCTTGTTGCAGAGCACGGGCTCTAGGTGCATGGGCTTCAGTAGTTGTGGCACGCAGGCTCAGTAGTTGTGGCGCACGAGTTTAGTTGCTCCACGGCATGTGGGATCTTCCCGGACCAGGGATCAAACCCGTGTCCCCTGTTTTAGCAGGCAGATTCTTAACCACTGCACCACCAGGGAAGTCCTCTCGGCAGTTTAATACTCTGGGCAGGCATTCAGGGGAGAGGTCAGGATATGCGACAGTCATTAGGGTAGGAGCAGGATATGGGTTGCATTCAAATCCTTGGGATGCAAGAGATCCACTCTTTGTTTCGGGGCTTTCAACGAGATGGAAGACATGGTATAGTTGAAAGAAGGGACATTGTTGTGCCACTTCACCCTTGTAGCAGAGAGTGGCATACAGAACCCAGAAGTCACCTCCCAAAGCCATCCCAAAGGCTAAGAACTTCCTTAGTTGGGATGCCCTGGGAAAAGTTCATAACTAACCACCAACCCTGGATCCCAACCCTAAACTCTTAACTTCAGACTTCCTATAAAATGTTTACCACAAACACACATGTAAGACACTGCTGGATATCATAAATCCTCCATGTGAATTGTTCCTCTCTTACTGGCCCTCTACCCAGCTGTCTTTTACATCACATCCTTTGATGTGGTTTCTCTTCCATCTTCCCAGGTTAGTTGGTCTCAGCCTTCCAAATCCCTCTGGCCCAAAGATGGAGAAGGCATAAAGAAAGAAATATATCTATAAGAAAATACAGAGAGACAAAACTCTAAGTTCCTGGAATCTCTTCACTATCCCTTCCTCAAACTGGAAAAGAAAAGTCTAAGTGCAAATATCACTATCTTAATCATTTGTGAATTCTTACTCTCCCTGTGACAAATACAAGCAAAGCCACAATTAAAGCAATATTGCAATCTAAATAGAGAATTGCTGAAGCAAGGGCGAAATGTCAAGAGTAAACTTTATCCCAGCCTGCTGGGTAATCTTTGGATGAGAAACTAATGCAACATTTCCAAAATTGGCATCTTACAGAACGCTGTTCCATGGGATGCTGCTTGATGAGTTCTATACTCAAAATAAATATAGTATCACTGGATAAAACAAAATTAAACAAATTTCTTTTCTGTGGGAATATCAGGGACTACACTAACATGCTCTATGAATCTTTAAAAGGGAGATAGAATATAGCATTTCCAACATTTGTTTGACACAGAACCCACTCTTTGCGGTAGCTCGTAATAACAACTTCCAGTAATGGTTTTCCTCTGAACACAGTTTGAGAAGCACTATTCTAATATATATATATACATATATATGAAGATCAAAAATAAATTATGTTTTTCAGAGTTTGTTTAACTGGCAGAGCAAGGCCAGAAAGTTTCCCATCACCCACTCCCTGATTTGACTCACCAAGATTTGCAAATCTGCATAACTATATGCCTTCATTAAACCAAATTCAATTTAGAGTCAACAAATTCACTTCTTAAAAAATGAGGCTGTTGAGTTATTATATATTCACAGCTTTAAATATTCACATTGCAAGTGAATTCCCAAATACGCACCTGTTCCAGCAATGTTATCACTGAAAATTAGAATTAATTATTTTAAAGATGATGATAATGAAGCCAAAGAATTTATCCAAATTAAGTGTTCTTCCATGAAGAAAGGGCAGAAATTTTAGATCAATAATGATTTAATTTTACTCTGAAATCTTTGAGGGACATTCAGTTCTTCTAAGCACAATAATTAGATGAATCGCTGGATCTTTGCTATGATGAAGCAATATCTATATCAACTTTCTTTTTACCTTTTACCCAACACACAAGTCCATATGATACAGGTTTTTATGAGCAAATCCTTACACACTGATTAATCTTAAAAATACTTTAGCTAGTCTTTACTATTCTTTCTGTGTATTCTCCCTGAATTAAACTAACATGGGAATAGTTCTATTTTGTTGGAAGGCAATCCTCCCAACAGAATTAGAAACTTCTGAGAAATACCTACCCATCATACGTCAGCTGTTAGCCTCACATTCACACTGAAAAGAGTTACACACATTTTTATGAGACATAGAAAATATTTAGTAAGAATATATTTATTACAAATTTCATTCATATTTTTGTATACAAATATTATTTAAAGGGCTTGAGAAATGCCATTATAATGCTAAATGAAAAAAGCTTAAAAAAAAAAAAGCTAGCTACAAAATTAATAGACACATGCTCTCAAATACATATAAATGTTTTTTAAAGGTGATGTTTTAAAATAGGAATTATTGACTCTAGGTGATACAATTTTTTCTTAATTTTTCTGTATTATTTTTATAATCATGAAAAAAAATGAAGGCTATTTTTTTCAATAGCACTACCCAATGTTACCTGACTTATTCCACTAAACCCAAACTACAGTGTTGAAGATACAAGTTTATGGTGAAATGCCAGGGTTTTCCTCTGGGTACAAAAGGAACCCAGTAAAAATGCTATCATCCTCAGCACTGACATACACCCCATTCCAATCTTTTGAAACTTCCAGCCAGACTTGGTCCCCTGCTTTTAATTTCAAGATGATGAGGAGAGAGGCCTGGTCTATTTCATGACCATAGAGCGTTTCTCTGGACTTGAACTGCTTCCTATTCCAGGACACCAGGCTGATCTGAGCAGGTCGGCCCCTCACGGTGATGTGGTAGGAAAAAACATATGCCCCCGGAATACTACAGTTAAATTTCCCAGTGACAGGGCTGTAGTTCCCTTGGTCGTTATAGTGAACCTTGTCAAACTTGATAGGGGCATTTGGAGGAGGGAAAGGCTTGGATAAAGCAGCACTGAAAGCTGACCGTGGGACTCTGGCCACCTCCCCCTTGGAGCCCTTGAGGCCCCGAGAGCCCTTCTTTCCAATAGACCCTCGGACCCCTTTGCTCCCAAGTTCACCCTTTGGCCCTGCAGGTCCCACAAGACCAGGAGGACCCAGCTCTCCCTTTTCTCCTTTAACTCCTGGATCACCTTGGGCCCCAGGCAGCCCGTCTGAACCACTTTTCCCTTCCGTTCCAATATCTCCTTTGCTACCTTTTTCTCCTTTCATGCCCTCCTCGCCTTTTTCTCCTTTTCCCCCCCTCTCCCCAGAATCTCCACAGTAGCCCTTATCCCCCATCTCCCCCTTGTCTCCCTTGGCCCCAGGCTCTCCATTCAAGCCTGGTGCACCCACAGCCCCTCGGTCTCCTTTATCTCCTTTCTCTCCTTTGGTACCATTAGCACACGTGTCCCCCTTCGAGCCTTTTTGTCCTTTCACTCCTGCCAGGCCAATGTTTCCTCTATCCCCCTTAGGACCAAGTCCACCTGAAATGGAAAAATTAAAATAATGGTTAAGGCTCACATACGGTATGACCAGTATGCTATTATCAGAGAGCTCACAAAATGAAACAAAACCTCTTAACTGGAGCTGGAAACCTGCTTCTTGCCTGAGCAATGGCCATGCAGAGGAGACACTTACACTGAGCCATTCAAATCAAGCTACTCCCTCATAAAGGAAAGAGTTAATGCTACTGAGAAGCAACAGCTTATATTTAGATCTTATATATCTAGTTTGTCTGTTTGTTTGTTTGTTTGACTTTTAAGATGATGAAGAGTATTAGAACTATAGTTGCCCATTGTGTTCCATTACACTTTGCATTTTGGCCCAACCCAGCTATTCTCCTAAATCTCCATATTGTCCATCCAAACCCAAAATCTTACAGGCAAAAAAACTGCAACCCAGAAAGACTTAGAGATCTTTTCCCCAAGGACAGCAAGAAAGAGGAGCAGAGTTCAGATACTTTTACCACTTCCAGACTCCTAGACTAGTGCTGATAACACTCCATCCAATCAGTACACTAAATTATTAGAAGATTATTAGTAATTGATATTTCCATCTTACCTCCCTGATAACTTTAAATACAAACAGGAAGAAAATTAAGGGCCATACTGCACACGTGACTACACACAGTAGATATACTTTATACACTACCTGGTTCTCCAGGTTTTCCTGGGTATCCTGGAACTCCATTTGTTCCTTGCTCCCCACGTTCTCCCTTAAGTCCTAAAATGATACCAAGATTAACTTTTGTCTAACTATATTAGCTATGATATAACAAACACCCATTTCACAACTGTGTCACATTCTAATGCTTCCTTTACCAAAATGTGTAAAGGTAAAACAATATGGAAAAAGAATTTATTGAGCAACATTAGGAATATTTTATTCCAATTGATGGTAAACCATTTAAAGTATATTTGGAGGTAGTGCCAAATCTCTTCAAACAGATTTCAGCTTTTCCCTCAGCATTCTTGTAGCTCTTCAAATCTCTCACAAAACCTATGACATTCTGCCTTACATTATGTATGTCTGTGTTTGTGCTCTTCTTATTACGAATTCTGAATGACAGTTAAAAGGTCCTCTTTTTTTATATCCCTCACAATGCCTGAGAAATCATACCGTGCACCATATAAGCTAAAACACAGAGCACAACACTCTGCAGTCAGCTGAAACTATTCATGATAAAAACCCACACAGGATAAAAAATATTGTCCTTGATATACATAAAGCACCAAGGAAAAGCTAATTTTCATTTTGTTTGGAATTTTTTTCGTTCACTCTTTGGGCAAATTATAAAGCTGTGAAAATTCATGCTTGAAAAAATAAAAATATCTTGGCTTTTAGATATTTGCCATATTACCACAAAATGGACTTTTATACTGGGCCTGGCCAAAGGCCCATCCTGTTACAGTGCAGCCACTCTACATTTATTTTAATTGTAGCTAATAATAGCAAAAATAACAGTAACAATAATAGCTAACTCTCATTGAGCACTTACTTTGCACCAGGTAATGTTCCAAGCTCTTAACATGAATTTTCAAATTTCAACCTTTTAGTTTAATATTAATTTTTATTTGATAGTAAAACAGCCTCTCATATAACAGGGAGGCTCACATAACAGAGCACATTTCATCAATTGGAACATTTTTCATTTACAAAAGTTTGTAGCATCTCCCGTCAAGAAAGGTAGAGCACATATTTTTGTCACCACTTTCATCACAAAGGAAACTGAGGTATGAAAAAGTTTAGCAATCTGTACAGAGTCAAACATAACTGTATATAATACTGGTTGGCATCAACTTACCAGCCATATTATTTATGATATAACCAACATATTTTATTTCATTTTTGCCAGGGCAAAAGAAAGCCTAAGTCAAATTAAAAGTCATGAGAAGAGGGGGCTTTTCAAGATGGTAGAGGAGTAGGAGGACATGGAGTTCATCTCTCTCCACAAATGCATCAAGAATACATCTACAGATGCAACAATTCTCACAGAACACTGGCTGAATGCTAGCAGAAGACCTTGGACACCAGAAAGGACAATAAAGATACCTGCATAACCAGGTAGGATGAAAGAAAGGGAGAAAGAAGAGGAGAGGAAATGGGATAGAACCTGCTCCCCAGTTGGGGAGCTGAAGCAGCAGAGAGGTTCCCACATCTGGGGAAGCCCCCTCACTGACGGAGAAATCAGTTGGGACAGAAGGGAAGCATCTGAGGCTGTCAGAGGAGGGTGAAACGGCCAGTCTGTGGCAGAGAGCACAGAGTGAGACCTACACAGACAGTCCATGCAAGAGCACTGCATGCCCCACACTGGGATGTGTGTCCACTGGTGTGCACGGGGGCTGGGAGCTGGAGCGTGGGGATTGGAGTACAAACCCAGGAGGAGTACTATTGTTGGCTGCAAGGAGACAGCCTATGGGGATGGGAGGGAGGAAATCTGCAACTGGGAACGCCTGTAGAGGAAACCTGGACTGCCATGGAAGCAAGGCACCACTGTTGAGTGACATGCAGGGGATGGAGCGACAACTGCAGCCTCTCTCCCCACGCACCAGCCCCTGCCCATCCCCCCAGGTGCTATGAAAGGGCCCTGCCAGGGCTGGCCCTAGCGCAGCTGCCACTGGGCACTAGAAAATGCTCCCACTAGGGCCAGATCTCTTGTGCCTGTGGCTGCCACTTCCCTGCGCACCTGTCGCCACTGGGGCTCCTGCAACCCAGGCAGCCATGCCACCTCCACGCCCTGTCCTCACTGGGGCAGGCCCAAGTGCTCCAGGGCAGCCTCGGGAGCAGACTCCTGTGGGTGGCCCACATGCAGAAGTGGGGCTAAAATCACAGCTGAGCCCCAGGGGCAGGGCGACTAAGGAAGAGGAACAAAAATCTTTCCATCAGCTGCACAAGCTACATAGTAAGGCTCTGTGATCAGCTTCGTAGACCCTGCATCTATGGATCTGAATGGACAATGAGTGTTCCCACAAATGAAACTGGTCTAGCTCTGGCAGCTGTGGAATTTGGGGGCAAGCACACGCATGAGTTGGGCCAGATCAGAGTCTGACCTGTCCTCAGAGTGCCCACAGCAGGTCGAGAGACCAAACTAGAGGCACTGGAGGGCCTACTGGGGAGGTGGAGGTGGGCTGTGGCTCACAGCAGGGGCTAGGACAATGACAGCTGAGACCCCAGGAAAATAGTATTATTACTATTATTATTATTATTATGTTTTGATTTGTTCTGTTGCTGGCTTTGTTTTTTGTAATTATTATTCTTTATTTTTATTTTTATTTAGTATTTCTGGGGTTTTTAGGTTTGTTTGGTTTTTCTCTGTTTTTTTTTCTTTCTTTTTTTAATTTTTTTAATATATTTTTTATTTTTACTTTGCTTTTTCATTGTTCTGTTTTTTCCCTTTCTTTGTTCTATTTTGTTTTTATCTTCCTCTTTTTTCTGTTTTTTGTTTTTATCCTTTTTTTTAATTGTTTTTGTGTGTCTGTTTTGTTTGCTTTATTCTTCAGTTTGCATTCTGTTTTAGTTTTGTTTTTTGTTTTCTGTTTTTGTTAGTTTTGTTTTTAATTGTTTGATTTCATTTGGGGGTTCTTTTGTTTGTCTGGTTGTTCTCTTGGTTTTTGTTTTCTTTGGTTTTGTTTTTGTTTCTTTTTGTGTGTGCATGAGTTTGTTTTCATTTTTGTTTGGTTGGTTTTGCTTTTACCACTTGTCTGGAGTTTTGTTTGTTTTTTTGGTTTTATTGCTGTTGTTGTTATTTGTTTCTGTATTTGCTATTTCTCTTGGGTTTTGTTTCTCTTTTTGTTTTCCTTTGTTTTCTCCCCCCCCCCCCACCTTTTTTTCCCTTTATTGCCGTGATGTGTGGCTTGTGGGGTCTTGGTTCCCCAGCCGGGGGTCAGGCCTGAGCCTCAGGGAAGGGAGCACTGAGTCCAGGATGCTAGACTGCCAGAGAATTCCTGACCCCAAGGAATGTTAATTGATGAGACCTCTCCCAGAGGTCTCCATCTTAAATACAAGACATGGCTCCACCCAACGGCCTGCAGGATCTAGTGCTGGATGCCCACAGCAAACAACAAGCAAGACAGGAACACAAACCCACCTATCAGCAGACAGGCTGCCTAAAGTTGTGCTAACCTCACAGACACCCCAAAACACACCACCTGACATGGCCCTGCTCATCAGAGGGACAAGATCCAGCTCCACCCACCAGAACACAGGCACCAGTCCCTCCCACCAGGAAGCCTACACAAGCCATTGGACCAACCTCACCCACCAAGGGCAGACACCAGAAGCAAGAGGAACTATGACACTGCAGCCTGTGGAAAGAAGACCTCAAACACAGTAAGTCAGACAAAATGAGAAGACTGAGAAATATGTTGCAGAAGAAGGAGCAACGTAAAAACCCACAAGACCAAATAAATGAAGAGGAAATAGGCAATCTACCTGAAAAAGAATTCAGAGTAATAATAGTAAAGATGATCCAATTCTGTTAAACAGAAATGTTTAACAAGGACCTAGAAGAACTAAAGAACAAACAAACAGTGATGAACAACTCAATAACTGAAATTAAAAATAAACTCGAAGGAATCAATAGCAGAATTACTGAGGAAGAAGAACAGATAAGTGACCTGGAAGATAGGATGGTGGAAATAACTGCCATGAAGCAAAATAAAGAAAAAAGAATGAAAAGAAATGAGGACAGTCTCAGAGACCTCTGGGACAACATTAAATGCACCAACGTTCAAATTGTAGGGATCCCAGAAGAAGTAGAGAAAGAGAAAGTGTCTGAGAAAATATTTGAAGAGATTATAGTCAAAAACTTCTCTAACATGGGAAAGGAAATAGTCAGTCAAGTCCAGGAAGCACAGACAGTCCCATACAGGATAAACCCAAGGAGAAACAGGCTGAGACACATATTAATCAAACTAACAAAAATTAAACACAAAGAAAAATTACTAAAAGCAGCAAGGGAAAAGCAACAAATAACAAACAAGGGAATTCCCATAAGGTTATCAGCTGATTTTTCAGCAGAAACTCTGCAGGCCAGAAGGGAGTGGCAGGATATATTTAAAGTGATGAAAGGGAAAAACCTACAACCAAGATTATTCTACCTGAAGGATCTCATTCAGATTTGATGGAGAAATCAAAAGCTTTACAGAAAAGCAAAGCTAAGAGAATTCATCACCACGAAACCAGCTTTACAGCAAATGCTAAAGGAACTTCTATAGGCAGGAAACACAAGAGAAGAAAAAGACCTACAAAAACAAACACCCCAAAATTAAGAAAATGGTAATAGGAACATACATATTGATAATTACCTTAAATGTAAATGGATTAAATGCTCCAACCAAAAGACATAGATTGGCTGAATGCATACAAAAATAAGACCCATTTATATGCTGTCTACAAGAGACCCATTTCAGACCTAGGGACACATACAGAATGAAAGTGAGAGGATGGAAAAAGATATTCCACGCAAATGGAAATCAAAAGAAAGCTGCAGTAGAAATACTCATATCAGACAAAATAGACTTTAAAATAAAGACTATTACAAGAGACAAAGAAGGACACTACACAATGATCAAGGGATCAATCCAAGAAGAAGATATAACAAGAGTAAATATTTATGCACCCAACATAGGAGCACCTCTATACATAAGGCAAATGCTAACAGCCATAAAAGAGGAAATTGACAGTAACACAATAATAGTGGGGACTTTAACACTCCACTTATATCAATGGATAGATATCCAGACAGAAAATTAATAAGGAAACACAAGCTTTAAATGACACATTAGACCAGGTAGACTTAGTTGATATTTATAGGACATTCCATCCAAAAGCAGCAGAATACACTTTATTCTCAAGTGTACGTGGAACATTCTCCAGGATAGATCACATCTTGGGTCAGAAATCAAGCCTCAGTAAATTTAAGAAAATTGAAATCATATCAAGCATCTTTTCCGACCACAAGGCTATGAGATTAGAAATCAATTACAGGGAAAAAAACAGTAAAAAACACAAACACTTGGAGGGTAAACAATATGCTACTAAACAACCAAGAGATCACTGAAGAAATCAAAGAGGAAATCAAAAAACACTGAGAGGGGGCTCCTGGTGGCACAGTGGTTAAGAATCCACCTGCCAATGCAGGGGACATGGGTTCAAGCCCTGGTCTGGGAAGATCTCACATGCCACAGAGCCACTAAGCCCATAAACCACAACTACTGAGCCTGCACTCTACAGTCCATGAGCCACAACTACTGAGCCTGCGTGCCACAACTACTGAAGCCCACGGGTCTAGAGCCACAACAAGAGAAGCCATCACAATGAGAAGCCCGTGCACTGCAATTAAGAGTAGCCCCTGCTTGCCACAACTAGAGAAAGCCTGCGTGCAGCAACGAAGACTCAACACAGACAAAAATAAATAACTAAAATTTTAAAATACCTAGAAACAAATGACAATTAAAACACGATGAACCAAAACCTATGGGAGGCAGCAAAAGCAGTTCTAAGAGGGAAGTTTAAAGTAATACAATCCTACCTCAAGAAACAAGAAAAATCTCACATAAACAACCTAACCTTACACTTAAAGCAACTAGAGAAAGAAGGGGAAAAAAAAGTTAATAGAAGGAAAAAAAATCATAACGATCAAAACAGAAATAAATGAAATAAAAACAAAGAAAACAACAGCAAAGATCAATAAAACTAAAAGATGGTTCTTTGAGAAGATAAACCAAATTGATAAACCTTTAGGCAGACTCATCAAGAAAAAAAGGGAGAGGACTCAAATCAATAAAATTAGAAATTGAAAAGGACAAGTTACAAGTGACATTGCAGAAATACAAAGGATCATAAGAGACTACTATAAGCAACTCTATGCCAATAAAATGAACAACCTGGAAGAAATGGACAAATTCTTAGAAAAGTATAACCTTCCAAGACTGAACCAGGAAGAAATAGAAAATATAAACAGACCAATCACAAGTAATGAAATTGACACTGTGATTAAAAATCTTCCAACAAACAAAAGTCCAAGACCAGATGACTTCACAGCGAATACTATCAAATTTTAGAGAAGAGCTAACACCTATCCTTCTCAAACTCTTCCCAAAAATTGCAGAGGGAGGAACACTCCCAAACTCATTCTATGAGGCCACCATCACCATGATATCAAAACCAGACAAAGATATCACACAAAAAAAGAAAATTACAGGCCAATATCACTGATGAACATAAACACAAAAATCCTCAACAAAATACTAGCAAACCGAATCCAACAACACATTAAAAGGACCACACGCCATGATCAAGTGGGATATATCCCAGGGATGCAAGGACTCTTAAATACATGCCAATCAATCAATGTGATACACCATATTAACAAATTGAAGGATAAAAACCATATGATCATCTCAAGAGATGCAGAAAAAGCTTTTGACAAAATTCAACACCCATTTAAGATTAAAAAACTCTCCAGAAAGTGGGCATAGAGGGAACTTACCTCAACACAATAAAGCCATATATGAAAAACCCAAATCAAGCATTATTCTCAATGGTGAAAAACTGAAAGCATTTCCTCTAAGATCAGGAACAAGACAAGGGTGCCCACTCTCGCCACTGTTATACAACATAGTTTTGGAAGTCCTAGCCACAGCAATCAGAGAAGAAAAAGAAATAAAAGGAATACAAACTGGAAAAGAATAAGTAAAACTGTAACTGTTTGCAGATTACATGATAATATACATAGAGAATCCTAAAGATGCCACTAGAAAACTACTAGAGCTAATCAATGAATTTAGTAAAGTTGCATGATACAAAATTAATACACAGAAATCTCTTGCATTCCTAGACACTAACAATGAAAGATCAGAAAGAGAAATTAAGGAAACAATTTCATTCACCATTGCAAAAAAACAGAATAAAATATCTAGGAATAAACCTACCTAAGGAGGCAAAAGACCTGTACTCAGAAAACTATAAGATACTGATGAAAGAAATCAAAAAAGACACAAACAGATGGAGAGATATACCATGTTCTTGAATTGGAAGAATCAATATTGTGAAAATGACTAAAATACCCAAAGCAATCTACAGATTCAGTGCAATCCTTATCAAATTACCAATGGCATTTTTCACAGAACCAGAGCAAAAAATTTTTACAATCTGTATGGAAACACA
Source organism: Balaenoptera acutorostrata (assembly GCF_949987535.1). Classification (NCBI taxonomy): domain Eukaryota; kingdom Metazoa; phylum Chordata; class Mammalia; order Artiodactyla; family Balaenopteridae; genus Balaenoptera; species Balaenoptera acutorostrata. The sequence continues at coordinate 47,212,607 of NC_080067.1, read as the reverse complement.
AAAGACCCCAAATAGCCAAAGCAATCTTCAGAAAAAAAAGGAGTTGGAGGAATCAGGCTCCTGACTTCAGACTATACTACAAAGCTACACTAATCAAGACAGTATGGTACTGGCACAAAAACAGAAATATAGATCAATGGAACAGGATAGAAAGCTCAGAGATAAACCCACGTACCTATGGTCACCTTATTTTTGATAAAGGAGGCAAGCATATACAGTGGAGAAAAGACAGTCTCTTCAATAAGTGGTGCTGGGAAAACTGGACAGCTACATGTAAAAGAATGAAATTAGAACACTCCCTAACACCATACACAAAAATAAACTCAAAATGGATCAAGGATCTAAATGTAAGGCCAGACAGTATAAAACTCTTACATGAAAACATAGGCAGAACACCCTATGACATAAATCACAGCAAGATCCTTTTTGACCCACCTCTTAGAGAAATGGAGGTAAAAACAAAAATAAACAAATGGGAGGGACCTAATGAAACTTAAAAGCTTTTGCACAGCAAAGGAAACCATAAACAAGACGAAAAGACAACCCTCAGAATGGGAGAAAATATTTGCAAATGAAGCAACTGACAAAGGATTAACCTCCAAAATATACAAGCAGCTCATGCAGCTCAATATCAAAAAAACAAACAACCCAATCCAAAAATGGGCAGAAGACCTAAATAGACATTCCTCCAAAGAAGACATACAGATTGCCAACAAACATATGAAAGGATGCTCAACACCACTAATTATTAGAGAAATGCAAATCAAAACTACAATGAGGTATCACCTCACACCAGTCAGAATGGCCATCATCAAAAAATCTACAAACAATAAATGCTGGAGAGGATGTGGAGAAAAGGGAACCCTCTTGCACTGTTGGTGGGAATGTAAATTGATAAAACCACTATGGAGCACAGTATGGAGGTTCCTTAAAAAACTAAAAATAGAACTGCTATATGACCCAGCAATCCCACTACTTGGTATATACCCAGAGAAACCATAATGCAAAAAGACACATGCACCCAAATGTTCATTGCAGCACTATTTACAATAGGCTGGACATGGAAGCAACCTAAATGTCCATCAACAGAGGAATGGATAAAGAAGATGTGGTACATATATATAATGGAATATTACTCAGCCATAAAAAAGAATGAAACTGGGTCATTTGTAGAGATGTGGATGGACCTAGAGACTGTCGTACAGAGTGAAGTAAGGCAGAAAGAGAAAAACAAATATCGTATATTATCCCATATATATGGATTCTTTAAAAATGGTATAGATTATGTTATTTGCAAAGCAGAAATAGAGACACAGACGTAGAGAACAAACGTATGGATACCAAAGGGGAAAAGGGTGTGGGTGGGATGAATTGTGAGATAGGGATTGATATATATACACTATTGATACTATATATAAAATAGATAACTAATGAGAACCTACTGTAAAGCACAGGGAACTCTACTCAATGCTCTGCGGTGACCTAAATGGGAAGGAAATCCAAAAATGAGGGCATATATGTATATGTATAGCTGATTCACTTTACGGCAACTATACCCCAATAAAAATTTTTCAAAGAAGAAACCAAAATAATTTTTTTTAGTTTCTTAATCTCTTTTATTTTATTTTTTAATTGAAGTATAGTTGACTTACAATGTTGTGTAAGAAACCAGAATATTATCAGTGTCCAAGAAGACTCTATTGTGCCCCCTTTTTGTCACAGCCTAAACTTTGAGAGTAACTACAGTTAACTTTTAGCATCATAGACTTTTGGGGGTTTGTACTAACAATTATATAATTGAAATTGTATAGTATGTAATCTTCTGTGTCTGAATTCTTTTGCTCAACATTATATTTGTAAAATTGATTTATACTGTTGCATATAGTTGTTTGTTGGTTCTCGTTACCATTGTATAAATATGCCAATATTTAATAATCTACTATAAAGAATTTATTAATTTTACAATAAAAGCACAATGGCTGTAAATAAATACATAAAAGTCATGAAAAGAGATTCAGCCAAATTTCATAAGACTAGCTAGAAAAATCCCACCATAAGCTGCTCAACAGAGTTTTCTAAGTAGCTTGCTCCTCTTTATCATTCCATTTAAAATTTAAATTTGGAAATTAACCCATAGGCCATCAGGAAAACATCTATATACCTTTGAAGAGAACACAACTATGAATGGAAGTGAAGGAATAATTCTATTCCCAGTCCTTGTCAATATTCATATCCTGACCTTCACTGCACAGTTATTCTGGTTCTCGAGCTCATTTAAAGAGTTTAACTGCTTATAATGAATTTACTCAATCAGATAATGATTGAGTAAAAAATACAGTCATTCTACTCATTTATTTTTTTAACTTTAAGTCTTAACCAAGAGTCCAAGTGAAGTGGAAGTAAAAGGAAAATACAGTTGTCACTTTATAGAGACTGGCTAAATGAATTTCTACTTTTGATCCTTCATCAAAGCATATCCTTAAGAACCTCATTTTATAATACTTCCCTGTTTTTTTCTTCTACTTCCAGAAGTCTAACTTCCAAAATGTATGAATCACTGGGGAGGTTCATCACTCACCTTTATTTCACAGGGCTTTCTGCTAACATAATTCATCCACAAAAGGATTAAATGCTTCCAAGAATGAAAATCGCATAACTGACAAGTGTGAAGTGACTCTCTCTTACCTTAGCATCTTTTTTGAGTAATTACTTCACTGAATGTTCTACCAGAAATGAGTTAGGCAGTTCCTGAGCCATGCAGAGGGTGATGTATAGATGATATTATGTCTTTTGACATGTGACACTAAGGCTAAAACATTTAACTTGATGGATATATAGTATTTCTACAGGCTGGTAGTATTCCCTGAGGAATTTCTAAATGTCCCAGTGAATCTATAACCTTCCCTCAATAGCTTGAAGCACTTATAGAACCAGGGATTTCCCAGAGCAGAGCACACTCTTTGCTGATACATCTATGGAATTACAGAATTTCTGAGCTGGAAAAGATCTAGGAAAGCCCACATAATGACAAATCTTCTTTAAACAGAGTATAAATAAATATCTAGTCTAGTCCTCTCAATTTCCAGATGAGGTAAAGTGACGGGTCCAAGGTCACTGCAAATAGCTTGACTTCTTCCATTTTAATTCAGTTCTCTTCCCACCGTTGACACTGCCCCTGATTTGAGAGTAAGCCAAAGGATATGTCATACTCTCCTTAGTAGGTAGGCTATCCATCTATATGGAATATTCTAGAGGATTGCCTGCTCTGATTAGTTTTATGTAGTATGAAATTAATTTGCATCATAAAGAAGAACTCAAACAGGAGTATATAGGAAAGGACCCTTCCCCAGAGTCTACACCCTGTGGTTCCCAGTCACTGAGTCAGCCAGGTGGACTCCAAGAAACAGAAAAGGTATGTGTGTGGGGGGGTGTATATTACCAGGCAAGTTTAAAATTTCTCAATTGGCTATTTATAAAGTTAACATTTTTATATCAAATATAACTCACAATATGCTTTACCAAATTTTTACATTTTAAAAAATAGATCCACCTGCAAGAATCTGGTATTTACTTAGCAAGCTGCTCTTCTTAAAAATGATGCAGAACATCTCTTGAGATTTGACATGAAATGGATATAATTACCTACCCTTCTCTCCTTTCTGGCCTTTTGGACCTTGGGGTCCAGTGACTCCTGGTGGCCCTAGGATCCCCATATCACCAGCTTCTCCCTTAAAACCTGGAAATGAGATTGAAAAACCATCAGGGTAGAAAAATTCTCTTTTGAAATTCATTACTTCAAAAAAAAAATCAGTCATTTTATTGAGGCCAATGACTGTCAGTGTCCTAATGATAAAATCTGGGTGAGAATAAACTATTACAGAGTTCTAAGGACAATAATTTTGTCTGATTTGCAATTTTGCACTACCTGAATAGACAAATTGAGCCCATTAGTACTTGTCACTGAATTCATGGCAGTGATCAAATGATTCAGAGAAGCAGTACTGTATCAAACAACAAGAAAAGATGATTATCTGACTCTTAACCTCATGTGGACCACACTTTCAAATTGGAAGTAAAACCACAATACCTAGCACTTTTGGTTTTCCCATTCCTTCACTTATGTACTCATTCAGGAACCATTGCTGAGCCCTCCTACACACCAAGCATCCTGCTAGGTGTCAGGAATCAGCCGTCAACATTCCAGCAGTCCCTTCCCTCATGGAGCTGAGAGTCCATGAAAGATAAACATGAACAAATAACCACACAAATAAATAGAAATGGCCACACTGTTGTTAGTTATGTAAAGAAAATAGAAAGTTCCTACTGTAGATGGTGGTTTAAAAAAAAAAAACTGATTTATGGGATCAGAGGATACCTCCTGGAAAAAAATGTCATTAAGCTAAGACCCAATGAACAAATTAGAAATTTCTGAGACAAAGAAAAAAAAAAACAAAACCACAGATGAGTATTTCAGGAAAAACAAGAGTAGAAAAGACCATGGTGTTTTTAAGAAACTGAAAGAAGAACACCATGGGCGGAGCTAGCGATCAGGGTAAAAGAGGCTGAGGGGCAGGCGAGGGGCAGATGGTGCAGGACTCAGACCTCCCTGGTGTCCTCACCCATCCCAGCAGTCCAGGTCCCTTCCACTTACCTGGGCCACACAGACACCCAAGCCTAGGACAGTTATCGTTCCTGCAACCCCAGCCCTGCTCAAGCTTAGGGATTGTTTCGTAATCCCTGATTGGAATAATTTATGGCCAGGTTCTTTGAAAGTTAACCACATAAATAAGTACACTCAATTAAATTGTAATCTTTCATCTTAATTATTATAATTAAGTTGATGGGATGGAGAAAATTATTTTCAATCTGTTGAATTTCCTCGTTGAAAGAACACTGTACTTGTTTAGATGAAAAGTTTTAATAAATTGCATGCCATGGAGGTTAAGGCTGAAGGCAAGCTTAAGAAGCCAAAGTGGTGGTTAAGCTCTTCTGTCTAAAAAAGAAGGAAGAAAAGAGAGGAAAGGAATGGAGACCAAAGAGCAGGGGAGGCAGAAGCAAGCAGAATGGGCAATTACAGTTCACTGCGCAGTGACCCCCCTTCCTCACGACCCCCAAATGCCCAATGTGGTTATGAGGGAAACGCACAGGGAGCACACAGCAACTGCCTGCAAGGGCACAAGCTGGCAGGCAGGCTGCCCCTTCCATCTAGGCAAGGTGTACATCTTGGTTAGTTTAGTGTAAGTATCGGAAGGCTGGACCTCATGGAAGAGCTGCGGCTGGAGGGTGCACAAACCGAGTTTGACATCAGGTTCTATACTCTCAGGTGCTATAACCTCTAGACTTACCTGAAACTCTCTGAAATGCAATTAAATTATCCACTGAAATGTAATAATATTTTAAACATTTTCTACAAAGATGAGAAACAACGTAAAGTGCTTAACAGTTCTTGGCACATAGTAGGTAGCTATTATATAACTGAATTAATGAGAGAAGCTGGAGATAAAATTTCAAATGGAATTTTACCTTTGCGAGCTATTAGATATAGCTGAGCTGTATACTTCAAAACACTTTCATTCAGAAACTCTGTAAAATTAGGCTCATAACTTTTAAAGTCTACATTTATTATTCACGTTACAGTAGATAATACAAATGTGATGTATGTAACATGTGTGTTAATTAATGTATGTAATAAGCTGAGCTCTAAGAACAGCACAGCTAAATCCACCACTGGGTAAGACAAAAGCCCTGATGCTATGACTTATAAGACAGTTTAGCAACCAGCTGTGTTTACATGACCCCCTCCCGCTCCCCGCTAGCAGCTTGCCAGACATGATACTAAGAGAAATCCTGGTAAATATAATTTTCTCAGTCTAATTAGATCTCCAGTAATGTTTTGGCAACCCTGAAATCTTGGTTCCCCAGACCCCTGCCCAGCTTCTTTCCCATTCAATACCACCTCCACATAAACACTGATCACATTTCCCAAAAGCTTCCTGCAATGGGATGAAATGAATGAAAAGCTTAATGAGGATGCAGAATTCCTGATTTTATAACTTTAAATTCTTCAGGCAAGACACAACAAATATTTATATGTAATTCTTTCAGGGAATAGTGGATTTGAAATTGACATTCTGATCTCACTTTTTCCTTGAATTCTCTGCTGTAGGACATGTGAAAGCTGAACTGTATTACAATAAAAGTGAGAGTATATTCATACTGTATACATGAAAGACATCTGAAATTTTGAAATATTTAACCATGACGTTCAATGGAGAAAATTGCTGGGCAAGGAGACTGTGTTGCCTCAGAATTTCAATGAGAAGTGAACTGAATCCTGCCTTTATTCTCCACCTCACAGGCATTCCATTTCTAATCCTAACTACAAGTAGCACTCCAAAAACCCATCAGTCAGTAAACATTCTTACCAAACCACAGAATTTTCACTTACCCTATTTACATCAGCCATTAATGAAAAGATTGTGTAACTGGAAGAACTACACACCAGTGCTAGGGTTGGTAGGCCAGTCTCTGCTCTAAATAGCACCATCCAGTAGAACTTTGTGCAATTATGGAAATGCTCTGTATCTGTGCTGCCCATTGGCCACATGTGGCTACTGAGCACTTAGAATGGGACCCGTGTGACTGAGGAATTGAATTTTTAATCTCATTTAATTTTAATATTAATAGCCATACATGGGGCTCTGGCTACCCCACTGGGCAACAGAACCCATTGCATTTGTCACAATGTTACACCTAGGCTTGTTCCATGCGCATGACAATGTAGACACCCTTGGGGCAATTCCACCACCAATCCACCACCTCTCAACTCTAAGGATGTACAAGTGAGAAATATAGGGCCTCGTATATTTTCAAATACCTGGTTTTCCAGTCTCTCCAGGTTCTCCTTTTTGCCCTGGTCCAGATGAACAACAATCACAGCAATTCAAGAAGAAATCAGCTGTGTCAAGAGTGAGGTTTTCAGAGGGGAAGAGGGTGGCAGCACCAAAGACAGAATTGAAAGCTGAGGGGTCAGGGGTTGGTTCTGCCATTTCAGCTGCTTCTGTGAAGGGAGTTTCTTCTTCTTCTGGAGGTTGGCCACTGGATGGCTTTGGACCCTTTGGCATCTCTTTTCCCTCCAACTTCTTCGTAAATTTGGTATATGGTGTGGTCTTTACTATTGTGTCCACACCAGCAATAGCCAAAATAATTAAAATGGCACAAAACCAAGAAAATATCCACATATTTGAGGCTGGAAGAAAGATATAATGGGAATACATACATATATTACAAACAAAAAGACAAAGTGATAAAGATATATTCTTATATGAGAGGAATATATATACATATATGAACCGTAAGAATGAACAGTATGCATAATACTAAATGATTTTTATATATTTCATATGTAAATGTATGCTTGATTCACAACAGAATATTTTATTTACTTAAAGTATTTATTGTAAGGAACATTTTGCTTCAATTCTCCTTTCTGGTTGTTTTCCCAGTGTTACATGTACAAAAATATTGTTCTCAATCATTAAAATTATCTTGCCAAAAAGCAAACATGATCTATAATAAATGCAACATGACTTAATAGCTCATACACCCTGTGGAAAACAAATATGAATAAAATCATGACTGACTTCACCCAGATTTATAGGAATCAAATACATCTGTATTAGAGGGAGATGAAAAATATTGAGCTGAATTGTTTATTTCAACAAACTCAATTATTTCAAGAAAAAATACTAGTAAAAAGTCCTTAAATCTATTCAGGATAATGGTCTTGTTATGAGAACAATCTTTTAGAATCTGTTGTAATAAATGGAGAGAGAGAGAGAGAAAGAATAAAAAATCATAAATTTAAATATGTGTTATGTCTTCAGATTCTTCACATGTCATTTAACTCTCCAATTCTTTGCTTTATAATTTAAGGATTTTTTCTGCAAACTCACATTTATCTTTGTATTATTTTAATGGGCCAAATAGTGGTTATTCTTATTAAGGCTTTTATCACTGTTCAAAGGGATATAAGGTTCCTGATGAAATGAAATTTTGAGAGTTCATAATATTCCATTCCCCAGAAACTCCCAGCAGTCCAGTGGCTGCTAACAGATAGCCAGGGTTAGAAATGCATGATTTCTGATTGGAAAAGGAAGGAGTGTTTAAGATAAATAGTAAGAGAGAAAAGAGAATGGAAATAAGGATAGTAACAACACCTACTATTTATAGAATCCCTACAAAGAGTAGGTGCCTTATATTCATCAATCCAATCTGTTCTCAAAACAGCTCTGCCAGGTAGACAACACTCTCACTCACCTTCACAGATGAGGAAACAGGCATCAGGTGGTTACATACCTTGTTCAAGATCACACAACCCACAAGTTATTAATTCAAAACTTAAATCCACATCTGTTTAATATCAAAGCCTCAACCTTAGGACCTTCAAGAGAGCAGAGAAGTAAGATGTGGAGATCAACTTCCTCCCCACAAATACATCAAAAATACATCTACATGTGGAACAACTCCTACAGAACACCTACTGAATGCTGGCAGAAGCCCTCAGACTTCCCAAAAGGCAAGAAACTCCCCACGTATCTGGCCGTGTGGCTGACAGGGTCTTGGTGCACTGGCCGGGTGCCAGGCCTGTGTCTCTGAGGTGGGAGAGCCGAGTTCAGGACACTGGTCCACCAGAGACCTCCTGGTCCCACGTAATATCAATTGGTAAGAGCTATCCCAGAGATCTCCATCTCAACACTAACACCCAGCTCCACTCAACGATCAGCAAGCTCCAGTGCTGGAAACCCCACGCCAAACAACTAGCAACACAGGAACACAACCCCACCCATTAGCACAGAGGCTGCCTAAAATCATACTAAGTTCACAGACACCCTAAAACACACAACTGGATGCAGTCCTGCCCACCAGAAAATTCCAGCCTCATCCACAAGAACACAGGCATTAGTCCCCTCCACCAGGAAGCCTACACAAACCACTGAACCAACCTTACCCACTGGGGCAGACACCAAAAACAATGGGAACTATGAACCTGCAGCCTGTGAAAAGGAGGCCCCAAATGCAGTAAGTTAAGCAAAATGAGAAGACAGAGAAATATGCAGAAGATAAAGGAGCAAGGGAAAAACCCAGTAGACAAAAAAAAAATGAAGAGGAAATAGGCAATCTACGTGAAAAAGAATTCAGAGTAATGATAGTAAAGATGATCCAAAATCTTAGAAATAGAATGGAGAAAATACAGGAAACATTTAACAAGGACTTAGAAGAACTAAAGAGCAAACAAACAATGATAAGCAATAAAATAAATGAAATTAAAACTTCTCCAGAAGAAATCAATAGCAGAATAACTGAGGCAGAAGAACAGATAAGTGACCTGGAAGATAACATAGTGGAAATAACTACCACAGAGCAGAAAAAAGAATGAAAAGAATTGAGGACAGTCTCAGAGACCTCTTGGGCAATATTAAACTCACCAACATTCGAATTATAGGGGTCCCAGAAAAAGAAAAAAAAAAGAAAGGGACTGAGAAAATATTTGAAGAAATTATAGTTGAAAACTTCCCTAATATGGGAAAGGAAATAGTCAATCAAGTCCAGGAAGTGCAGAGAGTCCCATACAGGATAAATCCAAGGAGAAACACACCAAGGCACATATTAATCAAACTATCAAAAATTAAATACAAAGAAAAAATATTAAAAGCAGCAAGGGAAAAGCAACAAATAACATACAAAGGAATCCCCATAAAGTTAACAGCTGATCTTTCAGCAGAAACTCTGCAAGCCAGAAGTGAGTGGCAGGACATATTTAAAGTGATGAAAGGGAAAAACCTACAAACAAGATTACTCTACACAACAAGGATCTCATTCCGATTCGACAGAGAAATTAAAACCTTTACAAACAAGCAAAAGTTAAGAAAATTCATCACCACGAAACCAGCTTTACAACAAATGCTAAAGGAACTTCTGTAGGCAGGAAACACAAGAGAAGGAAAAGACCTACAATAACAAACACAAAAAAATTAAGAAAATGGTAATAGGAACATACATATTGATAATTACCTTAAATGTAAATGGATTAAATGCTCCGACCAAAAAACAGAGACTGGCTGAATGGATACAAAAACAACACCCATATAAATGGTGTCTACAAGAGACCCACTTCAGACCCACTTCATACACATACAGACTGAAAGTGAGGGGATGGAAAAAGATATTCCATGCAAATGGAAATCAAAAGAAAGCTGGAGTAGCAATACTCATATCAGACAAAATAGACTTTAAAATAAAGACTATTACAAGAGACAAAGAAGGACACTACACAATGATCAAGGGATCAATCCAAGAAGATATAACAATTGTAAATATTTACGCACCCAACATAGGAGCACCTCTATACATAAGGCAAATGTTAACAGCCATAAAAGGGGAAATCGACAGTAACACAATAATAGTAAGGGACTTGAACCCCTACTTTCACCAATGTACAGATAAACCAAAATGCAAATAAATAAGGAAGCACAAGCTTTAAATGATACATTAAACAAGATGGACTTAATTGATATTTATAAGACATTCCATCCAAAAACAACAGAATACACTTTCTTCTCAAGTGCTCATGGAACATTCTCCAGGATAGACCATATCTTGGGTCACAAATCAAGCCCTGGTAAATTTAAGAAAATTGAAATCATATCAAGTATCTTTTCTGACCACAACACTATGAGACTAGTTATCAATTACAGGAAAAAAAACTGTAAAAAATACAAACACATGGAGGCTAAAAAACACACTACTAAAAAACCAAGAGATCACTGAAGAAATCAAAGAGGAAATCAAAAAATACCTAGAAACAAATGACAGTGAAAACACAACGACCCAAAACCTATGGGATGCAGCAAAAGCAGTTCTAAGAGGGAAGTTTATAGCAATACAAGCCTACCTCAAGAAACAAGAAACATCTCAAATAAACAACCTAACCTTACACCTAACAATTAGAGAAGGAAGAACAAAAAAAAACCCCAAAGTTAGCAGAAGGAAAGAAATCATAAAGATCAGATCAGAAATAAATGAAAAAGAAATGAAGGAAACGATAGCCAAGATCAATAAAACTAAAAGCTGGTTCTTTAAGAAGATAAACAAAATTGATAAACCATTAGCCAGACTCACTAAGAAAAGAAGGGAGAAGACTCAAATCAACAGGATTAGAAATGAAAAAGGAGAAGTAACAACTGACACTGCAGAAATACAAAGGATCATGAGAGATTACTACAAGCAACACTATGCCAATAAAATGGACAACCTGGAAGAAATGGACAGATTCTTAGAAATGCACAAACTGCCGAGACTGAACCAGGAAGAAATAGAAAATATGAACAGACCAATCACAAGCACTGAAATTGAAACTGTGATTAAAAACCTTCCAACAAACAAAAGCCCAGGACCAGATGGCTTCACAGGCGAATTCTATCAAACATTTAGAGAAGAGCTAAAACCTATCCTTCTCAAACTCTTCCAAAATATTGCAGAGGGAGGAACACTCCCAAACTCATTCTACGAGGCCACCATCACCCTGATACCAAAACCAGACAAAGATGTCACAAAGAAAGAAAACTACAGGCCAATATCACTGATGAACATAGATGCAAAAATCCTCAACAAAATACTAGCAAACAGAATCCAACAGCACATTAAAAGGATCATACACCATGATCAAGTGGGGTTTATCCCAGGAATGCAAGGATTCTTCAATATACGCAAATCAATCAATGTGATACACCATATTAACAAATTGAAGGAGAAAAACCATATGATCATCTCAATAGACGCAGAGAAAGCTTTTGACAAAATTCAACACCCATTTATGATAAAAGCCCTGCAGAAAGTAGGCATAGAGGGAACTTTCCTCAACATAATAAAGGCCATATATGACAAACCCACAGCCAACATTGTCCTCAATGGTGAAAAACTGAAACCATTTCCACTAAGATCAGGAACAAGACAAGGTTGCCCACTCTCACCACTATTATTCAACATAGTTCTGGAAGTCCTAGACACAGCAATCAGAGAAGACAAAGAAATAAAAGGAATCCAAATTGGAAAAGAAGAAGTAAAGCTGTCACTATTTGCAGATGACATGATACTATACATAGAGAATCCTAAAGATGCTACCAGAAAACTCCTAGAGCTAATCAATGAATTTGGTAAAGTAGCAGGATACAAAATTAATGCACAGAAATCTCTTGCATTTCTATACACTAATGACGAAAAATCTGAAAGTGAAATTAAGAAAACACTCCCATTTACCATTGCAACAAAAAGAATAAAATATCTAGGAATAAACCTACCTAAGGAGACAAAAGACCTGTATGCAGAAAATTATAAGACACTGATGAAAGAAATTAAAGATGATACAAATAGATGGAGAGATATACCATGTTCCTGGATTGGAAGAATCAACATTGTGAAAATGTCTCTACTACCCAAAGCAATCTACAGATTCAATGCAATCCCTATCAAACTACCACTGGCATTTTTCACAGAACTAGAACAAAAAATTTCACAATTTGTATGGAAACACAAAAGACCCCGAATAGCCAAAGCAATCTTGAGAACGAAAAATGGAGCTGGGGGAATCAGGCTCCCTGACTTCAGACTATATTACAAAGCTTCAGTAATCAAGACAGTTTGGTATTGGCACAAAAACAGAAATATAGATCAATGGAACAGGATAGAAAGCCCAGAGATAAACCCACACACATATGGTCAACTTATCTTTGATAAAGGAGGCAAGCATATACAGTGGAGAAAAGACAGCCTCTTCAAGAAGTGGTGCTGGGAAAATTGGACAGGAACATGTAAAAGTATGAAATTAGAACACTCCCTGACACCATGCACAAAAATAAACTCAAAATGGATTAAAGACCTAAGTGTAAGGGCAGACACTATCAAACTCTTAGAGGAAAACATAGGCAGAACACTCTATGACATACATCACAGCAAGATTCTTTTTGACCCAGCTCCCAGAGAAATGGAAATAAGAACACAAATAAACAAATGGGACCTAATGAAACTGAAAAGCTTTTGCACAGCAAAGGAAACCATAAACAAGACCAAAAGACAACCCTCAGAATGGGAGAAAATATTTGCAAATGAAGCAACTGACAAAGGATTAATCTCCAAGATTTACAAGCAGCTCATGCAGCTCAATAACAAAAAAACGAACAACCCAATCCAAAAATGGGCAGAAGATCTAAATAGACATTTCTCCAAAGAAGATATACAGATGGCCTACAGACACATGAAAGAATGCTCAACATCATTAATCATTAGAGAAATGCAAATCAAAACTACAATGAGATATCATCTCACACCGGTCAGAATGGCCATCATCAAAAACTCTAGAAACAATAAATGCTGGAGAGGGTGTGGAGGAAAGGGAACACTCTTGCACTGTTGGTGGGAATGTAAATTGATACAGCCACTATGGAGAACAGTATGGAGGTTCCTTAAAAAACTACAAATAGAACTACCATACGACCCAGCAATCCCACTACTGGGCATATACCCTGAGAAAACCATAGGTCAAAAAGAGTCATGTACCAAAATGTTCATTGCAGCTCTATTTACAATAGCCAGGACATGGAAGCAACCTAAATGTCCATCGACAGATGAATGGATAAAGAAGATGTGGCACATATATACAATGGAATATTACTCAGCCATAAAAAGAAATGAAATGGAGGTATTTGTAATGAGGTGGATGGAGTTAGAGTCTGTCATACAGAGTGAAGTAAGTCAGAAAGAGAAAAACAAATACAGTATGCTAACACATATATATGGAATCTAAGGGAAAAAAAAAAAAAAAAAAGGCCATGAAGAACCTAGTGGCAAGACGGGAATAAAGACACAGACCTACTAGAGAATGGACTTGAGGATATGGGGAGGGGGTGGGGTGAGATGTGACAGGGTAAGAGAGTGTCATGGACATATATACACTACCAAATGTAAAATAGATAGCTAGTGGGAAGCAGCCGCATAGCACAGGGAGATCAGCTCGGTGCTTTGTGACCACCTAGAGGGGTGGGATGGGGAGGGTGGGAGGGAGGGAGATGCAAGAGGGAAGAGAAATGGGAACATATTGTATATGTATAACTGATTCACTTTGTTATAAAGCAGATGCTAACACACTATTGTAAGGCAATTATACTTCAATAAAGATGTTTGAAAAAACAAAAAAAAACAAAAAAAAACAAAAAAAAAAGAAGGGAGAAGACTCAAATCAACAGGATTAGAAATGAAAAAGGAGAAGTAACAACTGACACTGCAGAAATACAAAGGATCATGAGAGATTACTACAAGCAACTCTATGCCAATAAAATGGACAACCTGGAAGAAACGGACAAATTGTTAAAAAACACAACCTTCCGAGACTGAACCAGGAAGAAATAGAAAATATAAACAGACTAATCACAAGCACTAAAATTTCAACTGTGATTACAAATCTTCCAACAAACAAAAGCCCAGGACCACATGGCTTCACAGGTGAATTCTATCAAACATTTAGACAAGAGCTAACACCTATCCTTCTTAAACTCTTCCAAAATATAGCAGAGGGTGGAACACTCCCAAACTCATTCTATGAGGCCACCATCACCCTGATACCAAAACCAGAGAAAGATGTCACAAAAAAAGAAGACTACAGGCCAATATCACGGCTGAACATAGATGCAAAAATCCTCACCAAAATGCCAGAAAACAGAATCCAGCAGCACATGAGAAGGATCATACACCATGATCAAGTGGGGTTTACCCCAGGAACGAAAGGATTCTTCAGTATAGGCAAATCAATCAATGTGATACACCATATTAACAAACTGAAGGATAAAAACCATATGATCATCTCAATAGATGTAGAAAAAGCTTTTGACAAAATTCAACACCCATTTATGATAAAAACTCTCCAGAATGTAGGCATAGATGGAACTTACTTCAACATAATAAAGGCCATATATGACAAACTCACAGCCAACATCATTCTCAATGGCGAAAAACTGAAACAATTTCCACTAAGGTCAGGAACAAGACAAGGGTGCCCATTCTCACCACTATTATTCAACATAGTTTTGGAAGTTTTAGCCACAGCAATCAGAGAAGAAAAAGAAATAAAAGGAATCCAAATCGGAAAAGAAGAAGTAAAGCTGTCACTGTTTGCAGATGACATGATACTACACATAGAGAATCCTAAAGATGCTATCTGAAAACTACTAGAGCTAATCAATGAATTTGGTAAAGTAGCAGGATACAAAATTAATGCACAGAAATCTCTTGCATTCCTATACACTAATGATGAAAAATCGTAAAGTGAAATTAAGAAAGCACTCCCATGTACCATTGCAACAAAAAGAATAAAATATCTAGGAATAAACCTACCTAAGGAGACAAAAGACCTGTATGCAGAAAACTATAAGACACTGCTGAAAGAAATTAAAGATGATACAAACAGATGGAGAGACATACCATGTTCTTGGATTGGAAGGATCAACATTGTGAAAATGACTCTACTACCCAAAGCAATCTACAGATTCAGTGCAATCCCTATGAAACTACCAATGGCATTTTTCACAGAACTAGAACAAAAAATTTCACAATTTGTATGGAAACACAAAAGACCCCAAATAGCCAAAGCAATCTTGAGAAAGAAAAACGGAGCTGGAGGAACCAGGCTCCCAGACTTCAGACTATACTACAAAGCTACAGTAATCAAGACAGTATGGTACGGGCACAAAAACAGAAATATAGATCAATGGAATAGGATAGAAAGCCCAGAGATAAACCCATGCACCTATGGTCACCTTATTTTTGATAAAGGAGGCAAGAATATACAATGGAGAAAAGACACCTTCTTCAATAAGTGGTGCTGGGAAAACTGGACATCTACATGTAAAAGAATGAAATTAGAACACTCCCTAACACCATACACTAAAATAAACTCAAAATGGATTAAAGACCTAAATGTAAGGCCGGACACTATAAAACTCTTAGAGGAAAACATAGGCAGAACACTCTATGACATAAATCACAGCAAGATCCTTTTTGACCCACCTCCTAGAGAAATGGAAATAAAAACAAAAATAAACAAATGGGATCTAATGAAACTTAAGTTTTTGCACAGCAAAGGAAACCATAAACAAGACAAAAAGACAACCCTCAGAATGGGAGAAAATATTTGCAAATGATGCAACTGACAAAGGATTAATCTCCAAAATTTACAAGCAGCTCATGCAGCTCAATATCAAAAAAACAAACAACCCAATCCAAAAATGGGCAGAAGACCTAAATAGACATTTCTCCAAAGAAGATATACAGATTGCCAACAAACACATGAAAGGATGCTCAACATCACTAATCATTAGAGAAATGCAGATCAAAACTACAATGAGGTATCACCTCACACCAGTTAGAATGGCCATCATCAAAAAATCTACAAACAACAAATGCTGTAGAGGGTATGGAGAAAAGGGAACCCTCTTGCACTGTTGGTGGGAATGTAAATTGATACAGCCACTATGGAGAACAGTATGGAGGTTCCTTAAAAAACTAAAAATAGAAGTACCATACGACCCAGCAATCCCACTACTGGGCATATACCCTGAGAAAACCATAATTCAAAAGGAGTCATGTACCACAGTGTTCATTGCAGCACTATTTACAATAGCCAGGACATGGAAGCAACTGAAGTGTCCATCAACAGATGAATGGATAAAGAAGATGTGGCACATATATACAATGGAATATTACTCAGTCAAAAAAAGGAATGAAATTGAGTTTTTGGTAGTGAGTTGTAGAGTCTGTCATACAGAGTGAAGTAAGTCAGAAAGAGAAAAACAAATGCCGTATGCTAACACATATATATGGAATCTAAAAAAAAAAAAAAAGGTTCTGAAGAACCTAGGGGCAGGACAGGAATAAAGACACAGATGTAGAGAATGGACTTGAGGACACGGAGAGGGGGAAGGGTAAGCTGGTACGAAGTGAGAGAGTGGCATGGACATATATACACTACCAAATGTAAAATAGATAGCTAGTGGGAAGCAGTCGCATAGCACAGGGAGATCAGCTCAGTGCTTTGTGACCACCTAGATGGGTGGGAGAGGGAGGGTGGGAGGGAGACCCAAGAAGGGGGGAGATATGGGGATATATGTATATGTATATGTATAGCTGATTCATTTTGTTATACAGCAGCAACTAACACAACAATGTAAAGCAATTATACTCCAATAAAGATGTTTAAAAAAATAAATAAATAATTAAAAAGGAAAAAAAATTATAAAATAAACAACCTCAACCCTTTCCCACAAATCATGTGACATTTATAAGGGTGAGATTAAAGAATAATAAATCCAAGTGTAGGATCAATGAAACAGCTATGGAGGAAACAGATAATATCAAAGCAGATGAGAAGGGACAAAGGATGCTGCATTTCCAAAACCCTATAAAGATCCAAAAGTGCTAACCTTCCTTCAAGCTGCCTTTGCTACCATATTCATCCATTCAACCAATATTAACTGAGTACTGACAGTATTACAAGCACTGAGAAATTATATGTGGTAACATACAGTAATACAGAATAAGCCATGGCCTCGGCCCTCTGGGAGTTGACAATCTAGTAGGAAAGATGAGAAACAACAAAAGCAAAGAGGAAAGTGTGAAGGGCAGATGATTATAATGCATCTCTCCAAATACAGATTCCACAGCCCCACTCCCCCCATCCCTGCAACACTGAGCACATATACAAGGTTACTGTGCATCAGTAAGCTAAATTCAGCCCCAGCCAAAACCAGACAACAAAAATATTCAGTTTAGATATAAAATAATTCAACTTTCATTAGTTCATACAATTGCATTCAATGAAACATTCATTTGTTCAAGAAACATTTACTTAAGCATGGAAGAAGTGTCAGGTCCTGTGCTGGGTCATACAATATAAAGACAAATAAATCGAGCCCCATCCCTAAGGATCTTGTCTACAGTAAACATTCAAATATGGCAAATATCTAAAGTGCAAAGTATGCAAAGTGAAATATTGGTAACTTTTAATTTTCTTACCACTTTGCTATAAAAATAATTTGAGCTTACAAAACGCTGAGTGTTAATGCTCTAAGGCATTGTTTATGTTCTCTTAAACAAAATGAGGTTATATGGGGAAAAAACAGGGTTTTTATTCCTTATTAAAACATATCTGTATTATTCTTCTAGGCACACAAAGTATTTTTGATCCTGAAAACATGGTGTGATAGCCCCTTGGTAAACCAGTCATGAGGTGGCAGATAAGAGATAGCTATTGGGATGGGGAAGGGAAAGAAACTAACACTGAGATCATGACAGGCATTTTCTAAGCACTTTGTAATTATTATTACAATTACCTCACACATGAACCATGCAAGGTAAGATTTACTATGCCCACATAATGGATTATAAAACTGAGGCATGGAGAGGTTAAGTAGCCTGCCCCAGATCACAGTATTAGTAAGCAGTGGAGCTGGGATTAAAACCTAAATCCATTTGACTCCAAAGTCAGCCCATGCGCTCCCCACTGTGCTGTGCTGCCTGGGAATTAATGAGTGATCAGAGATGCTGCAGAACACACTCAGTTAGGCCCTTCGAGGAGCTCAGCCTGAGGCCCTTCAGTGGAAGAAAGTGGGACAAGAAACGGGAACTTAATGGGAGACATGAGGAAGAGGAAAGACAAGAAGCCTGGCTCTGACCGTGGAACATATTAGTGTGGGGCAAAGTTACAGAGGGGAACACAGCCCATCTGACAAGAGGCTAAAGGACCACAGAAAGGAATGAGCAGAACCAACCAATATTATGAAGGTGCTCAGTGTCTCTATTGGAGGGTGTGACTTGTCCTCATAAATGTCTTCCTGGCATTGTAGCTTCCTGCTTCCCAATTTAAATACAGATATTAAAGGATAATGTAGTCAGTACCTTAAGACTATGATGAAGCTCCCCAAGAACTTGGAGATGAAGAAAACATGAAGCCCTTTGAAAAACAGTAGAGCAAAAGTTGAGAGCAACCTGATTGATGGTGCATATATATTCTTTCTTTTCATTTGGATTTGTTCATGTTTGTGTAAAAACACAAAAACTTAGCCAAACAAAACCTCCACAATGAGTCAAGCAAGTAAGGGCTTTTGACCAAATTTTAAGTCACTAAAACAATAAGACATGACTCAAATGCTAACTCTGAAGTTGAACACAGGTATAAATCTTAACAGAGGGGTTAGAAGTAAAGATCTAAAAGGAGATTGAGGTCCCCAATAAACCTAAATACAGTAAAAGCCCTTTTACTCCTCCTGAAGTTTGCCTGGACTGTAGGCATTTCAAGAGCAGAAAGTTAGGTCTTTTTTGTTTGTGTGTTCCCAGTGTCTAGCATAATATGTATCTCATAAATGTTTGCTAAAATGAAATGAAGTAAATGTAGTAGATTGCACTATTGTCTCCAATTTTCCACCCTTCCCTGTACTCACACTCTTTGATGTATGAGTTTTGCACTGTCTCCCACAAAAGAAATGATGTCTATACTCCAGCCCCTTGACTTTGAGTTCAGCCATGTGACTTTGGCCAGTAGAATGAGGTGGAAGTGACAGGATACCATTTCCAAGCCTAGGTCTCAAGAGCCTTTATGTGTTTCCACTTGCTCTTGCACTTTGGCCATTGCCATGAGATGGATATGCGTGGCCGACCTTGCTTGTCACAGAAGGAGGATGAGACACATGGAGCAGAGCTTCCCCAGGTAAGCTGCCCCAGCCCGACTCAATCTAGATGAAAGTCCACAACTGATCCACAGATGCGAGTGAGCCCAGGTGAGACCAGTTGAGGCCAATCTAGATCAGACGACCCTCACTGATCCCACAGACATGTTCCAGTCATCTATTGCTGTGTAACAAAGTACCTCGAACTTACTGACTTAAAATAACCATTTCACCATAGCTCATAAGGTCATGGGTCAGGAATTTGGGTCTGGATTATTTAGGTTGATTCTTCTGCTCCAAGAGGCATCAACTAAGGTCACTCAGCAGTATTCAGCTGGTGCATGGGCTAGTCTGGAGAGACTTCACTACAAATCCAGTGCCTTGATAAAAATGGGGAAAAAAGTTGAGCTCATCAATCACAATCATCTCCCTAGCACACTAGTCTCAGGATTGTCAAATTTCTTCAATCAGACCTCAGAGTTCCCAAAGAGAGTGTTCTAAGAACATGGAAGCTACCAGTCTACTTAGGCTGTACCTGAGAATTGGCACAGCAACACTTTTATTGAATTCTATTAGTTACAGAAGTCACAGAGGCCAGCCAGACTCTAAGGGAAGGGCCATAGACCCCATCTCTTAATGGAAGAAGAGCCAAGTAATCTTTGGCCATCTTGAATCCACCACAGACACTCAAACTATAATTTGTAAGCCATGGAGTGAGTTTGGGAAAGTTTAGGCAGCAAAAGATATTACCAACAGTTCCAACCTCTAGCCTAACACTATATTTGCTACCACTGAGACAAAAATGACTAAGGAGCCTCCAGGCAGCACCATCTTACCTTTTTCCAGCAGCAGGCATCCTATGTACTCCTCCCCCTTGTCAATCAGCCCCCATAGTCTTGGACGCTGCCCCCATTGAAAGTTCTTAAGCAGAAGCTGGGCCATGTTTTGTTGAGATGCTACTATAAAGAATCTTGAAGATTCTTCAACCCTGAATGCCCTGTCTAACCTTGAGATTCTATGATGTGGTTTTATAATAGTAGACATTTGACCAATATATGAAAATGAGTTCATACCATAAAATTGCATTCTAAATACAGGAGACATTACATTTCTTCTAATGGTGTACTCTTTCTTCTCTCTCATTAAGTTAGTGCCCATGCTTGGGAGGATGTTCTTTAAAGATTCATTAGTTTTGTTCCCCAAAATAAGTGAGGTATTTACACCAACTTAATAATGTATATTTGTAAGATGACTGGAAAGTTTTATGTTGAGGCTAGGGCCATGGATTATAAATAAATTTAATAACTGACTAGCAAGTAATATAGTAAAAGGACTAAAAGCCATTGGCTTTGTAGACAGTGAGTCCTGAGTACAAGATTCAGATCTTCTATTTACGAGTTGTTTGACTGGGAGCAAGTTATTGTACCTCTCAAAGTCTTAGTTCCTTATTTTTTAAATGGAGATAATAATAGTAGAGACATCTTTTACGGTTGTGAAACTTAATGATGTAATGCATGAAAAGCTCTTAACACAGTGCCCCTGGTTGTTACTGTTGGCTATTATTTTTAGTGAGAATTAGAGCTAATGAAATTAGCAGAAATAGTATTTTAAAGCAGTGACAAGTATTTCCTATTCTCATATTGTACCAGATTGGCATTTGGCCCCATTTCCATTCCTTTATATGCTCTCTCCTTTATCTCAGGAACTCAAAACCTGAGAACTACTTGTCCCAGAATCTCTTGCCATCAGGGCTCCAGTTTAGTTTCTGCCAGTGAGAAACAGTTGCATGGGATGTGGAAGACAGAAAGGAAGCAGAAGCCATTATACTTCTGCCGGCAGCAGCTAGTGACTGCATGGACTTTGGCAGAATCGAAGTTTTGCAGTGTTCTCTGGTACAACAACATGATTTCCTGCCCTGGTTGTGTAGGTGGCTGTGACCATCGTTAGCAAAGTCTTAATTCTCTGAAGGCGGGTGACAAACCTGAGAGCTAGTGGCAGCCCTTCCTGCCCTGTGCTCCTTCCCCTTCAGTGACTGCATGAACACCTAATTACCTGTATCAAATCCCTTTCTGCCTGACACAGCTACAGGGGGTCCCAGACTAAACCCTACTATAGTCTTCTTCTTCTCCCGTTACTTTTACTTCCACTTCTCTTATTATAAACTCCCAGCCTGCCTGCCTTAGCCTGTCTTATATCTAATCCTACATTCTCTTTTTCCTTAACCCAGTTACTCCTCATCCATCCACAACATCTTAATCTCTGAGAAATTAGCTGCATCCAACTATATCCCAAAAAATTTTGTCAAAAGATCCTCCCACAATGTTCTGAGCCTGCAAATACATCATCCACACCAGTGATGTATCCCAGTTGCATTCTTGAATGCTGATTCCAGTATAATTATAAAGACTTTTGAAATAATTTTAGGCACACAGATAGGTATGGATATGTTGTTGGGCTGTAACAGTGATGGCCTTTTTTGACCTTTTGTAGAGAATTCTTCCCCTCTGACACTTGTATCATTATATAAGATTATAAGATGGACTTTTATGTATATAGCATTCCTTTCCTATGTGAACAGTTACTTTTAATTTCTCACAACACTTCATTATGACCAATATTCCATGCTGTGCTCCTTCTCATACCCATGTTTCACATTCATTCATTCTTTCAGTCAACAAATGTTTATTAAACACCTATTTTGTGTAGACACATTATATGCAGGAGTCATAGAACAAAATATCTGCTCTCATAGAACTTACATTCCAATGGGAGTAATAAATATCTGATGGTAAAAAAATCCAATATTTCAGACTGTAATAAGTGCTGTGGAAGAAATAAATAGGGGTATTCGGTAAAGAGTGACAAGGAAAGATTGTTTCAGACAAGTAGCTAGAGAAAGCGTATCTAAGGAAGTGGTACTTAAGTTAGGAAGGCCTGAGGAAGGAGCATTGATGAATCAGAGCAGCCAGTCTCAGGAAGAGCAAGGAGAAGGACTTTCCAAGCAGCAGGAACCAGGTGTGCCCTTGGTACTGGAGGCCTGACCGTATGGAGTGAGGAAGAGAGATTACTAGCATGGTCACCCGGGATGCACTTTGTAGGGTGCTGTAGACCATCACTGGGATTTGGGGTTTCTTCTACGAGCTCTAAGAAGTCACTGAAAATTAAAGCATGAGCGAGACCCTGGCTTCTGTGTAGAGGATGGCTGCAGGTGGATCAAAACAATAAGCAGTAAAAGCACATGGGAGCTGCTGCCGTCCAGGCAATAAGAGATGAGGGTGGCTTACAACAGTTTGCTGATGTTAATTCACAACTAAAAGGTCAACCCATTCTGGAAAGCAAGTGTTATTTTAATTTTTATCTGAAAAGTGCATCTTTCCCCAATGTTCATCACAGTGCTGTTTACAATAGCCAAGACATGGAAGCAACCTAAATGTCCATTGACAGATGAATGGATAAAGAAGATGTGGATATATATATATATACAGTGGAATATTACTCAGCCATGAAAAAGAATGAAATAATGCCATTTGCAGCAACATGAATGGACCTAGAGATGATCATACTAAGTGAAGTAAGTCAGATAGAGAAAAACAAATATCATATGATATCAGTTACATGTGGAATCCCCAAAAATGATACAAATGAACTTATTTACAAAACAGAAACAGACACACAGACATAGAAAACAAATTTATGGTTGCCAAAGGGGAAATGTGGGGGAAAGGGATAAATTAAGAGGTTGGGATTAAGGTATACACACTACTATATATAAAAAAAATAATCAACAAGAACCTACCATAGCACAAGGAACTATACTCAACACTCTGTAATAACCTATATGGGAAAAGAAGGTTATGAGGAAAAGAAGAAGATTTATTAGAGGCCCTCGCCCCAGTCAAGAAATGGGATGACTTCAGGGCTTGTTCCCAGGATGTCAGCAGCCCCCCTGTGACCTTTCCACCTAAACAAGTAACCAAAAGTGGAGTTGAGAGTCAAGAGCCGCAGACAAGTGAGATCATTAACATCCCACTCATTTCAGGCATGTTTACCCCAGGGAAGAAGGTCCCACAACAGAGCATATTATATAAGGATGTCAGGAAGAGGAAAACAGGGAGGGCCAGTTGCTGCCACTACTTCCTTCTCCTTCCTCGAGAGCCACATCCATCAGATAATCTCCTCTTTTCCTTTTTAAGGTGCCTGCTGTTGAGCTCTCAATGCTATGCAGCCATAAGGGTGAATTAGGGAGAATTTCTGAGAAGCTGTTTTCTCTTGCCCGGATGCTTCCAGCAAACTCAGGCAGGCCTCCTTGAGCTCAGAGTTTGAGTTCACAAATAAGACACCATCAAAAGGAAGGAAGAGAAACTTTGCAACTACAGATTCCTATTTCCCACTTTATCTTTTAAGGGCAACTCCAGAGCGACTGTGATCAGCTCTAATAAGCCTTTCTCATCCCTTTGTGTCAAGAGATGAAGCAAGGGCTTCCCTGGTGGCACAGTGGTTGAGAATCTGCCTGCCAATGCAGGGGACACGGGTTCGAGCCCTGGTCTGGGAGGATCCCACATGCCGCGGAGCAACTGGGCCCGTGAGCCACAACTACTGAGCCTGCGCGTCTGGAGCCTGTGCTCCGCAGCAGGAGAGGCCGCGATGGTGAGAGGCCCACGCACCGCGATGAAGAGTGGCCCCCGCTTGCCACAACTAGAGAAAGCCCTCGCACAGAAACGAAGACCCAACACAGCCAAAAATAAAAAATAAATAAATAAAGAATTATAAAAAAAAAGAGAGATGCAGCAAAAGCATCATAATTTCCGTTATCCAGTGGGAGACTATTTCTCCCAGGGTGTCAAAATAAGTGAATCCATTACAATTTTATTAAGCACATTGAATATAACATTACCTTCTACCCAGTTAAATGCTTCTTGTATTTAACAAGTATGCAGTAAAATAAAAACGTATTCTCATCATTTTTCAGTTAGATAAAAGGGATTAGCTTTGCTTCAGAGTCTAACACCATTAAAAAAAAAAAAAAAAAAAGTCCAGCAGCAAATGTGGATGCTTTTTTCCTTCTGTGCATGCCACCACTTTTTCAGTTACTCCTCTTCTCCGCCCACTTTGTGTTAAATCCAGGTAGTATGACAGGAAGCAAAATGTTCTAAGTGGCAGGCGAGGCCCATGGCACAGAATTGGGTGCAGAGAAGGAATCGCATTCAGGAGAGCTGGGAGCAATCAAGCTAAGGCAGGAGGAAATAATCATTCAGGTGACTGGCTGGTGGAAAAGCCAACTCACCCACACGGATGAGCAGACAGGTTATAAATGTACTTTAATTTAGGCATGAAAATAAGCCCTGGCCCCAGATCTCCAAAAACCAAAAGAAACCTTTAAGAATGGAATTAGGCAAAGGCAAGAATGAAATTCTTACTACTCTGGTTCATCTTCTTTTATTTCCCTCACGGGAATTCTGAGTGTGTCTGCTGTAGTGGTTTTCCTATTTTATGGAGAGAGAGAAAGGAGGTGGGAATAGGGACAGTGTGACTGGGTGGGTAGACAGTGAGCCACTGATTGTAAAAGGCAGTGGATAACTGTATGTGAGGGGTGGGGGGATGGGTACATGGGACTCTCTGTACTTTCTGCTCAATTTTCTGTAAACCTGAAACTACTCTAAAAGATAAAGTCCATTGACTAAAATAAAGAAAAAAGCAATGGGGTCCAAACATGATTGATTTTTTCCCTTACTTGTTTATTAGTTGGTCCTGGTGGCAGTTAATAATCTATCAAAGTTGCTGCTAAAAAACTGAATTTAAAATTTACCTATGCCCATAATACATTTTTGCTAAGTTTTGGCATGTTAACAAAAATCTATGGTGGAGCCAAACTGGCTTCCATGTTAGAAACTTTCTTCATGAAGCAGAGACTTCACTGAAATTTTTCTACTTCACTGAAATTTTTCTACTTCCTTGACATAAATTATTTAGACACCCATTTAAATAAGCATAACCAAACCTAAGCAAACTGCTTCACCTTTCTGTAGACCAAGCAGAAGGTCCGTCGTGGGGTGTTCCTCAGTAGGGAATTGTTATGGAAAGGAGTGAGAGCCAGCTCACTCTTGCTCCATCAGGTCCACCCAAAAATTAGCCAGAGGTACCCTGATGGGGAGGTCTGGACAAGCTTGAGGATACAGAATCTAGCAGATTGGAGGGTTTTAAAGAAAAGAAGTTGGTAATAACCTGTACTGGAAAAGGATCTAAAAATATATATATATGTATATATGTATATATAGCTAAATCACTTTGCTGTATACCTGAAACATCGTAAATCAACTGTACTTCAATTAAAAAATAAAAGTAAAAAAGCAAGGACAAGGAGTTTGTCTTTGAAGCAAAAGGTATTTTTCAGATAACATGATAGATGAAAATTTTCATCACTAGCAGCTTACCTTCTGCTGGTAGCCTTGCTTCTCAGTGTTGAAAGATTGGTGTTGATCCTTTTATCAGCTTACTCACATGCTCATATGCAGGGAACTCAAATATGAAGTAAATCTACTAAAGATATGGCATGAAATAAATGCTTTATTATACAAAACTATTTCCAATTACCAAACTTCCATTTGTCTTCAATTTCTGCAGTGTTTAAGATCTCCCTTTTTCTAAAATCCAGAGTTCCAAACCTATTCCAGTGCTCTGAATGTCTTATAAACAAACATTAGGAAAGTAAAACGTTTGAGGATACCAACAGACATTACATATATCCCAAAAGATATCAGTTCCTATCCTGCCCACTGGAATCCAAACTAGTAACAGAGCTGTTTAGCATCTTAGATCAAGGCTAGAGCAGGCCCCATAGAAACATTTTAATCATAAGTTACTAAGAGAAATCAACCTAGGCCTACAGGTAATCGAGTTGGTCCTTACCCTGCCTCTAAAACATTTCCAAAAGTTTTTGAAAAACCCTTAATTACTTCCCATCACTCATAAGGTCATTGTCACTGACCCATACCATTGACCAAAAAAAGGCAGGAAACAAGGATATTGGCCACACTGCATTTTTCTGGGTCATGCTGACATACTGATTCTAGCACTTTCCTGCTTTGCTCTAACTCCATAATTTGGCATTAATTTCCAAGACTTCAACATGGATATGGATTCTGTTAACTCCATAAAATGAAGCCAAGAACCTGGGTCACTAACAGCTGTGAGAGACCTGGGGCAAGTCAGTTTACCATTAAAAACAATGAGTTTGGACTAGATGAGCCAGTGATAAACCCTTTTCTAATTCTAAAGTATTAAGACTCTGTTCCCAACAAACCCTGGCTAACCATATCGCTCGAGAATTAAATATTGTTACATCCTCATTTTGTCACCTGGTCCAGGGCCTATTCCAGGACTTGAGAGGAACATCATGGAAAGCTCTGCCTGTGGCAGTGGCTCTGGAAGACCCTTTAGAGGTCAAGGGCTCTCCTGGAGAGAGCTGAGAATCCCAGAATAACAGGGATCTCTGAGGAGCATCAGGTTTGGTATCAGCCCAGAGAAGAACAGAAGGGAGTCTGTCCCTGAAAAAGCTACCAAGAGGTTAATGCTTCACATGCAAACCAGCAGTCCATTTCCTCTTCCAGAACAGCCTTGCTATTTAATACCCCAAAAGATCAAGGACAAAGAATAGGCACTGTAACTCAAGCAATTAGCCAGGTAATGGTCTATGGGGTTCATTATAGCAGAACGTCAATTAAAACACTTGGAAGGAGATTATACAAAGCCCTTAGATTTCAAATCTTATAAGCTACGCAGTAAGACTAAATTATAGTAAATGTCATATCACTACAGTAGGTATCACATAAATGAAAATAAGTTTCTTTTCTAGTATGGACTCTTGCTTAATATCTTATCAATTCCAGAAATTGAAAAAAGCAGCCAAGTGTCTAGTTTTCATTCAACAATAAAAGATAAGGGATAAAGGATGTGATGTTTCAATTGAATATCTTCTTTCCTATCTTTGGCCTTATTAAGCAGTATTTTGTATATCTCTAGTTAATTGTTTTTTAAAGATTAAAAAGTAAAGCAATTAGTTTCATTTTAGATCTCTGCCAAAGAGCTTAAGGAGGAAGAAAGGAAGAGGAAGGAATAAAACGCGAATTTCAGAAGGAAAATTATTTCTTAGAAAGATCTTTAGATAAGATTTCTTCTGTTTAATGGTCTGCCTGACTTCATTCTCACAGAAGCATAGCATTTCCTTATTTTTTTTTAGTACAGATATGTTATTAGAAAAATTGGCTTCTTAAAAATAGAAAAATAAATGACAGAGTTCTTTATGAAATTTCAAAAATGCAAATAGTATTTAGGATCAAAAAGAGATGGCCACAATGATTTGCCTTAAACACTGGTAGAAAGAACATAATATATAAAAATTAGTTTCTGTTCTGAAAACCCTCAAGTCAAGTTTAAGTCAGCAGTTAATTTTTTTTTTTAACATCTTTATTGGAGTATAATTGCTTTACAATGGTGTGGTAGTTTCTGCTTTATAACAAAGTGAATCAGCTATACATATACATATATCCCCATATCCAGCAGTTAATTTTTATTCATGAATTATAAATCCTTTACAGAGGGGGTGAAAATAAAATGACCATTAGATCTAGAAATATAATGTTCCACTAATTCTATCATAAGAAGCTAAATGCATATTAAATTTTTATTATTGTTCATAATTGTTCCCTAAAATACCACAGGCATAACATATTTTTGAAAGCAAACTATCTTTTCTCCTCACCAGATAATTATTATGATAAAAACCACATTTTTGATACAACTACTTACATCATCTTAACTGAAGATATACCACACTATTGTAATCTAAACAAAACCTGATTTTTAAGATCTTCATCTCTGAAAGGGAGTTAAATATTGCATGGAACCAAATATATGTAGCTTGACCCCAGTAATATCAATATATTATAATCTCCCTTTAGAATTTATGTATCCTACATGTCTCATGGATATTCACAAACTTAGTGACTTTAAAATTAAGAATGATTTTATACTCCATACCACAACCTTCCACATTTCAAAAATCAATACAAAAAATATATTTAATACAACAGAGGAAAGACTGCCTTCTACCAATTGCAGGCTTTTATCATGTCTATTCATATTCTTACTTCCTTGAGGCAAATTACATCAACACAACTTTTTTAAGCCTGGGATCTTATTGCAAAAGACCTGATAGAAGATAAAATAAATCCATGTTTGTAATCATCACTTACCTTATGGATGTTTCCTTACCAGTAATCTCTCTCCTGGACGGCACATTGGAAAATTCAATCTCATTCACCATCAGACAGGGGTCTGTTTTACTCCTTTCAAGATTTGCCCCTACCCAATGAGAGATGAGTACCCTATGATGAGGGGAGGGGTGACTTTTTTGGACTCTGAAGAAAGGCTCTGAAATCTGATGAAATGCAAATATCTTGGGAATATTAAAGCCTTAGCTCTTCACTGGCCTGAACTTGTCTGCCATTCCTCTTGGTTTACAGGATTATCTTTCATCCTAATACTTTAAGACCATGGCACCAAAGTGTCAAACAATTCTCTTGTTTAGTAAATGCCACAGTTTTCTGGAGAATCTCCACTGGAATCTATTATTCAGGCAGCATTTGGGTATTTAGAGGCATCTGCTTCCGCTACTGAGTGAGCCCTCACTGCAGGAGAACAATCACTTGGGTGACGTTTCTGAACAAACACATTCCCCCCAACCTTCCCCTTTACTTCATGAGCCTGACACCCACTGAGGATTGACCAAGATTGTAGATTCTTGGCCAAGTTCATTTCTAAGAAGATAACTTTGTCATATTGTTTGGGATTACAATACGATGTTCCCAAGAACTTATACATTACAAAAGCACTATTGGTCTCTTGAAAGATCATTCATTCAGCAAACAAGCAAGCATTCGTGAGAACCTATCAAGTGCCAGACTCTGTTCTAGATGCTGGGAATAGAGAAGGAGGAAGACTGACAAGGTTCTTACTTTCATGGAGCTTATATCCTAATGGGAGAGACAACCAAAAATTAAAACACAAAGATGTAAATAGTAAATATCATATACTAATAAGCCAATGAGCATTACACACAAACTAAAATAAAGTGAAGTGACGGAGAACGAGTGGCTTCTTTAGATTGACTGCTCAGGGAAGGTCCTTCTAACAAACTGACTTTAAGCTGCTTCAGTTTGAATGTGGAGAAGGAGAAATCAGAGGATAATGCAAGAGCATCCCAAGTGCAGAGACTCTGAGATGGCAACAAGCATTAGACTGTGAAAGCAACACAAAATAGATCAGAGGAGAGATACAAAGAAAACCAAATTAAATCCCAGATCAGCACAATGGTGATATGATTAAATATATTAACATACCTAGGACTGGTGCTATAGAAGGGACTAATCAACCAACAGAACATAGAAAAAGGAATCTGTGAGGCACAAACAGGATTGGAACCTATCCAGACAGGCCCAAGGAGCCTAAGGCAATGGGACTTCAATATTCCAGTCCCATTGGTAACCTGATCCCCATTATGAGCTGGATGCAGCTGGTTAGCTTAACCAGAAGCCATGAAATATTTGATTAATGTAAATCCTCTTGTTTTGATTCCACACTCACCAAGTCCTTCCTCATTCTGCCCTCAGAGAGAATGTGCTGATCATAATGCTTAAAATAATTTGACATGGTGATTACTCATGGTAAGTTACAAAGTGGGTTTCTAATTATCATTTGGCTTCCCCTGTAGCCTGCTGGCTTGGAGAGTATGCTGTGGTCAGGCTAATACAAACACAGCAGCCCATATCATTATATTTCTCATTATAAATTAATAGGCATTCTGAAAGTTATCTGTCTCCTCTTCATTTTAGTGTTTCTGGGGTCTTGATCACTGCTGGACATTGACAAATGCAAGTTTAATCAAGCCACTACCTAGAGAATCCCAGCCCAGCCCCAGCTGGCCTTTCCTTCAAAACCACTGACTCCTGATGATGAGGATATATATGTCTATGTCTACCACATCTTCATCTAAAATGCCTGATGAGTTCAACTGGGCATGATGAAGAAAGTTACTGCCCTGAAATAAACAATCAAGCACACTGAATTCTCCCTTTGAGTTTACCATGCTCTCTGAGAGCCTTGGCAAGCAAATATCTGTTTCCTCTCTATAAAATGGAAGCGTTGGTCTCCTCCAGGTCTTTTTTCATAGATTTTTAATTACACAAGTAATATATCAATACATTTGTCCTGTAAATGCATAAAACATTACAAGCAACAACACCCCAGTTGCTGTCTGCTATTCCCACTGTCCAAAGAGGAGCACTGTTATCATATCTGAATCCTTCCAGACCTTTTTAAGCATCTACATCCTATGTCTACATACATATATTTACTCATAAAAAAAATAGTATTGTTTGCTTTATGTTTAATAAATAGTTCCACATGGTACATCTTGCTCTGTAACTTGCTTTCACTAAGCAATATATCTTAGAATTGGACTCATCTTCATAGGCAGTGTGTGAATAA
This sequence comes from Balaenoptera acutorostrata, assembly GCF_949987535.1. Taxonomy (NCBI): domain Eukaryota; kingdom Metazoa; phylum Chordata; class Mammalia; order Artiodactyla; family Balaenopteridae; genus Balaenoptera; species Balaenoptera acutorostrata. Next base: position 47,181,294 of record NC_080067.1, on the reverse strand, counting down.
CAGTGGAAGATGGTTTAAAGTTGAAGTAATGGCCCCATGACCTTCACAAAGTTCATTTCTAGGGTTACTTACATTTCTTTTTCTCTGTAAATACCTAAAACCATTATACTGCTTGGAGTTAAAAACATCTTTACTTAACAAAATTGTAATAGTTTTGTTCAGGTCTCCTGTATAGCAGTAGAAGTAGATATTTTCCTCACAAAGTATATGAAAGTAAATGTAGATCTTTCCACTACAAAACATAGCTTTCCCTTAGTCTCTTTAATTGTTGCCTAACATTCCATCATATGAATACACTACACTTTTGTGTACTATTTATCAATTGGGAGCTATTTAGACTTATTTCAATGTTTAACCTCTACCAAATGTCACAATAAATATCCTTGTATATATTGTATATTCTTTACTGTGCGCATAAAAGAGAGTTTCTCTAGAATAGCTCCAGGAAGGGGAACTACCAAATGACAGCATCTGAGTCTAGGCTCAAGCTATAGTCTGTAGACCACCTGGATCATAGAAGTGTTTACTAAAAATAAAGAAATGCATAATACGAGATAAAAAGGGAGATTTCTTGGTCCCATCTCACACCTTCTGAGCCAGAATCCATAGGTATGGGGGCCAGGACCTGTGTTTTATACAAACACTTTCACAGTGAAGTTAGAGAACTATTAGAGTAGGTGGCTCTCAGGTGCTGTCTGTCTCTAAAAATGTACTAAAATGTCCATTTAGCAAACACTTGCATGTGCAAGGCTCTGCATTAGGAGCTTTGCACACGCTTCCTGTTGAATCATAACTCCCGTAGTCCAGAGCTGGGTTGCAGTTAAATCTGGATTCCAATCCAGACATTGTCTACTAAAATATATGTGGGCCCATGGACACAGGGCACCCCTTCGCTCCCACATCCCACCACTGTGACTGTCCTCCTCAACCACCTCTGTCTCAACACTGCTGTTTCCCAGAATGTGCTCTGATGAGCCTGAGTCCCTAATGCCTGCTGTCCCTGTCAGAGTGTGATTGGCCTGCTGCTCTGACTGTCTGGTTTTCTATCATTTTTCCGCTGTTATTACCAAATCTGCCTGAATAGCCTTTCTCCTTAGACAGCAGGAGAAGAGATGCTAAATGAGCAAAGACCCACCCATCTTCATTGTGGTTAGAAGGTTACAGAGAAAGCTGTAAATATTAACATATTAATAATTGTATTTAATTATTAATTTACTAGTAAATGAAACCGTGTGCAGGAAGTACTGTTATCCCCATTTTATAGATGAGAAAACTGAACACAGAGAACTTAAGAAATTTGCTCAAGAGAACCAGCCAGGGAGAGGTAGATCCAGCATTCAAACCCAGCTCTGTCTTGTGCCAAAGCCCAGCTCATAAGCCTATTTTGTACTATTTTCCATTTCTAGTCCACACGTATCTGTGAATTTTATCCTTCCTCTTTTCTGGGCATTTGTGTAGGACTTTATCATTGAGGTACAAGAAACAACCTTGAGCATGAAGTTTAAAGGAGCGTGGACCACAGAAATCTTCATCAGTTCATCTGAGAGTGTTCAGCAGGCATCACACACTAGGCTGAGTCACATTAGGAATCCATGCCAGCCTATAATTCTTCACCCTCTCTGGTGTGCTGGCACTGGATGGATTTATGTACCACTAAACATAGAGCTTAAAACACCTCATTGTCTAAGCCCTCAGTAGTGCTGATAAAATATATGTAGCTGCATTTATAAATCATTACATTCAGTTACACTTAAAAAATTGAAAATAATGTTCTCCAAGAAGTTGTTGGACAGTTTCAACTCACTATGGACTGGCTGTGATTGCTTTTTATGCACCGTATCTTTATACTCTTATCACCTCTTATGTAGTTACTATGAACTGAATTATGCTCCTCCCCCCCCAAAAATTCATATATTGAAGCCCTACCCCTCAATGTGATGATATTTGGAGATGGGACCTTTAGGAAATAATTAGGTTTAAATGAGATCATGAGGGTGGGGCCCTCGTGATGGGACCAGTGCTCATATAAGAAGAGATACCAGAGAGCTTACTCTCTCTCTGCCACGTGAAGACACAGCAAGAGAGCAACTGTCTGCAAACCAGGAAAAGAGTTCTCATCAGAACCTTGCCATACTCTGGCATAGAATTAGTATTTTTAACTCATACATTCTCTAAATATTAACTTTTCTTTAATGGCCATCACAATCACTTAAAGGAGTCTTTCCGTGTATTAAATTTTGAAAAAGAAAATGTGTCAGGGTGAAATTTAAATTATGAACAGTAGAAAAACAAATACATAAATATATTTGTGTATTATACATACATACATATCTTATATATGATATATATCATAATACATATGTATAACATGCATTTTATAATATATGCATTATATATAATTATAAATAAAATGAAATGACTTCATAAAATGTTTTATGTTCCTCTTCAGGGTACATTTGTACTCAAAATAATTTATTAGGAGGAAAACAATGAAGGCCCAGAATAAAGCTCCTTTATAAAACAGCTACATCACCAAGCAGATTCTATTCCTGACCCTGACCTGAAGGAGCTTGTCAGCTTTCTTTCTTTCCAAGTAAATCTTCCCTGTTGGGCTTCAGTCCAGAAAGCCTCTCTGCTTTAGCTCACTGCATCTCCCTCTGACCTTTACTTTTCAGATGTGTATCTCATGTAACAGGTCTGTACACCTGACCCTGACTCCTTTGAGCAAACATGAAAGAAAAAGCAGTTCAAGGAGAAAGCTTCCCTGAGTAAGAGGACTGCAGAAAGTCTTCATATTTCAGAGCGTTTTGATTTTAATAATATAATTTTCCCTTAAATGTACCTATTTAAAAATTAAAGTTTCATCAGTACCATGGAGCTTGGAAAGTCCCAAACAGTTTGAAATTAATTTTATACTTTATAAGATTTTAATTGTATGAAGTTTTGTTTCATCCTCTCTCTAATTGAAAATCTCATTGCAAAAATACTCATTTGCTTTCAACTCTGGTAAAATTATAAACCTTATAGTGGAAAATTTAAATGGCAGAGAGCTTCCTTCTATTTTGTAATTTAATGTGTAAATAAAGTCAAATTTTTAACAGCTAGACATTTCACTATACTTGTTAATCATTCAGATTGACTACCAGAAAAAAAGAAAGATTATCTCTTTGGTTGCTTCAAACCTTTTTCTAAAACTATTTAGCTTCTTTCCCATTGATTCAAGCAATAAGAGACCTAATGTTCCTTGAACAACTTATATTTGAAAATGCTTTTTGCTTCCTGAAAATATTCAAGTTTTATAACACTGGGATTTTTTTCAATAAAGTAGAGTTCAAGAATATAGGCAAATCTCTCACCAGGGACCTTTGAAATACTGCAATATACCAGCAATTCAATTTAAACACTAAAAATATTTTCTTTTATATCATACATTTTCTTAAGGTCTGACAGATTTATACTTTCCCTCCATAAAATCAATTAATTTTTGCTAATCTGCATCCCTCACTAATATACATTAATGTCTAAGTGTTTGTTTTAAATACATGGTAAGGTGCCAATTAAAATGAAAACCTTCTTCAGTTATTTGAATTCCATCAGAGCAGTGAGTCTGTGCATATGGAAACAATCCTAGTTACCCACAAAACAACCCCAACAATATACTGATGGATCAAAAATGAAATATGCGTATAACCTGATTTTTCTCCAGCTTCCAGGTTGCCTAAAAAGTAATTACTCGGGCTTCCCTGGTGGCGCAGTGGTTGAGAATCTGCCTGCCAATGCAGGGGACACGGGTTCGAGCCCTGGTCTGGGAAGATCCCACATGCCGCAGAGCAACTAGGCCCGTGAGCCACAACTACTGAGCCTGCGCGTCTGGAGCCTGTGCTCCGCAACAAGAGAGGCCGCGATAGTGAGAGGCCCGCGCACCGCGATGAAGAGTGGCCCCCGCTTGCCACAACTGGAGAAAGCCCTCGCACAGAAATGAAGACCCAACACAACGAAAAATAAATAATAAATAAATTTTTTTTTTAATGTAATCACTCATATTTTACTTTCATATCTATGTCCTAAGACCCCTCCCCCAAGTATCTCTAAGACATCTCATGGGTGTCTTGCCAGGTGGCACCACAGGCCCCGCATGGTCCACTGTGCCCCACCTTCCCCAAGTCTCTACTGCACCCCCGCCCCGCTCCCCCTCCAGCAGTGGAGGTGACGGTGCACTGTGAAGCCGGGGAAATACCACTCCCCGCTGTGTACAACCACTTGGATGTCTGTTTATTCTCTTGATGCCTTAGAGAGATTTAAGTGTAAAATATTTTCTGTTTCTCTCTCCCGCTCCACATAGAACTCAGACATGAGACGAAAGAGGGTTAGCCTGGGGGATAAATCTAATACACAGACAGGTTGCATTATAATTCTCCTTCCTCAGTGGCAACTTTTCTTTAATTGATATCTAGTTAATTTACAATGTTGTGTTAGTTTCAAGTGTATAGCAAAGTGACTCGGCTATACACACACACACACACATATTGTTTTTCAGATTTTTTCCATTATGGGTTAGTACAAGATATTGAATATAGTTCCCTGTGCTATGTAGTAGGTCCTTGTTGTTTACCTATTTTATATATAGTAGTGTATATATGTTAATCCCAAAATCCTAATTTACTCTCCTCCCCACCCTGCTATCTCCTTTGCTAACCGTAAGCTTGTTTTCTATGTCTGTGAGTCTATTTCTGTTTTGTAAATGAGTTCATTTGTATCATTTTGTTAGATTCTATGTATAAGTGATATATGATATTTGTCTTTCTCTGTCTGACTTACTTCACTTAGTATGATAATCTCCAGATCTGTCCATGTTGCTGCAAATGGCATTATTTCATTTTTTTTTTATGGCTGAGTAGTATTCCATTGTATATATGTACCACATCTTCTTTATCCATTCATCTGTCAGTGGACATTTAGGTTGCTTCCATGTCTTGGCTATTGTAAACAGCACTGCAATAAACATTGGGGTGCATGTATCCTTTCGAACCATGTTTTTCTCCAGATATATGCCCAGGAGTGGGATTGCTGGATCATATGGTAGCTCTATTTTTAGTTTCTTAAGGAACTTCCATACTGTTCTCTATAGTGGCTGCACCAATTTACACTCTCACCAAAAGTGTAGGGGGGTTCCCTTTTCTCCACACTCTCTCCTGCATTTATTGTTTGTAGACTTTGTTATGCTGGCCATTCTGACCAGTGTGAGGTGACACCTCACTGTAGTTTTGATTTGCTTTTATCTGATAATTAGCGATGTTGAGCATCTTTTCATGTGCCTATTGGCCATCTGTATGTCTTCTTTGGAGAAATGTCTCTTTTCAAATTAGAGTTTTTGTCTTTTCTGGATATATGTCTAGCGGTGGAATTGCTGGATCATATGGTAGCCCTATTTTTAGTTTTTAAAGGAAGTTCCATACTGTTTTCCAGAACAATCATTTTAAATTCAATATCAGATATGTTCTGAGTAATATTCCATTGCATGTATATATACCACATCTTCTTTATCCATTCATCTGTTGATGGACATTTAGATTGTTTCCATGTCTTGGCTACTGTAAATAGTGCTGCTATGAACATTGGGGTGCATCTATCTTTTTGAATTAGTTTTCCCTGGATATATGGTCAGTGGCAACTTTTATCTCAAAAATGAATTCCTCCCCCAGGAGAGTTCTTAGTCCTTATGCTAACCAGCTTTCCATTCCTTAATGCTAACTCAATATTTTCCATACAACCCCAGAAGTATCTGGATCCCACTTTAAATTTAAGACCTCTGGTCCAGGTGATCATCCACATCTAAAGCAATGTGTAGATATCACAAAAACATTTTCAAAACTATTTCTATTTGCATATTAAAATAAGAATATCCAACTCTCATAACAACTGTGGAGGTACATGCTGTAGTGGACACCTGTAAGTTTTCTGACAAGCGTCTCTTTTTTTTTTATAATTTTTTTTAAAAATATTTTTAAGCATAAGAGTCCTGCATCTTCAAGGTGGAACCCAAAAAACTCACTCACGTGACCTAGACTCTACCAATAAGTACTCAAAGAGGCTTCAGTTTGGAAGTAAGCAACTTGAGGAAGGAGGCTCTGCACACAATCCAACATATTGGTGAGGCTTACAGCAGAGCTGCCCGGCTTCCTCAGAGACTTTATGCAGGGCTCTAAGGCAAAGTAGGACAGAAACAGTCTCTCCTTGCTCTTCGCCTTTGTTAGCAGGATTCCAAAGCACTCCTGGGATTGGCCTCAATATTTTATGAAACTTTCACTGAAATCGCTCTTCCTATGTTTCTCACAGCCTTTCTGAATTACATGGGACTCAAAACATGAATCCAATGGCAACTACATTCAATGCAGAGTATGTCCTCCTAAGTTTGGTTCACTGAGTGTTTTCAGCAAAACTGACTCATTCTTCCCCAAATAAGATTCCTCAAGCCTCCTGCAAATAAGTATCTGGCAGGCCCAACCCTCAATTTCACTCTAGGTAAATCCCACTTAGACCCAAGCTGGAGTTCCTACTTTATCACTATCATCAATGATTAAATTACTAAAGATTGAGCAGATAGCCAACAAGGACCTACTGTATAGCACAGGGAACTCTGATCAATATTCTGTAATAACATAAATGGGAAAAGAATTTGAAAAAGAGTATATATATGTATATGTATAACTGAATCACCTTGCTGTATACCTGAAACTAACACAACATTGTAAATCAACTATAGTCCAATATAAAGTTAAAAACAGTCTATTTTGTCTGAAAAAAAATTTTTTTTAAATATTGAGCATATTTAAACAAAGTTAAACATGTTTAAGTCAGTAATCAAATCAAAATACTCCATTTCAACATTTCGGAGTAACAAAGAAGGTCTTTTCACTACTAGTATAATTCCAAGTCTTATTCTACAATTGCAAGAGGCCCCATCTTTACCCCAGGGGTCTGTTCCTGAGATATTCCTAAGGACCTCAGCATTATTTACTTTATCTAAAGAGTTCATTCTCAGTTATAACTATCTGAGCCTCCTCAAACAGCCCAGCAGCCCCTGCAATTTATACTAATGGCAGCGGAGCCACCCAGACAAATGTCCCATTTGCTGTTCCTATTACAGTTCTCCAGCTGGTACTGGGCCAGAGAAGTTCAAGCATGAGCCACACTTTGTGGTCAACAGCAGCCTCTCTCACAGTTGCTGCAAGCTTGGCTGGAATACACCCTCTTGACTTCCCAGAAGCACAACTAAAAAGCAAGCTCTATGCTCCTGAAGAGACCGTCTCAAATTCATAGTTATTCAATCCTTAATAAACCCAAATAGAGGGCACTAATAGTCCTGATTGAATATATTTTAGTAAAACTATTTCTGTTCCCTCTTTTAGAAGTAAAATACGTACATCTAATTGACATTACCAAATAGAACACAATGCACGTATTCTCAGATTCAAGGTAACCTCATACCTCTACTCAAGAGCAATAGGTGGCTATTTTTTTTTCTTACAAACCTGGAATGAAAGAGCTTATTCTGAAGAATTTCCTTAACAAAAGTAGTGTTCCAAAGGTAAAGACTTTTTTATCTCCATGAAACCAAAAAAACTGTTTCCTCAGTAAATCTTTTAAAAGGTAAAGTACCTGCTGTGTTTTTTTGTTTTTTTAACCTGAAAACAATTCGTGCTTTCTTGCCTAAAAAATCATTTAAAAGCTTTTCAAATTAAATTTTATACATGTATTTTTTGAATAAATACTACCTGAAGATGGTACAAAATTCAAAATATACAAACTAGATCTCTCTCCCACCATATTCACCCTTTCAGAAACAATCACTCAGTGATATTTTTTTTCTTTCCAGAGATTGCAGAAGAATTGATGCCTGCATAATGACATAACACTTCTTTGGGAGGTTCCTGAGTCAACTTCTCCTTAATTTTCAACTTTCCATGTGTTACGATTCTATTGTGTTCCAATTTCTGTATTTTCTTCTGGTCCCTATAATTGTTTTGACATTACCATCAATTAGCTCTTTCACTTATTCTTCCCCAATGCAAGACGATGGCTATTTTGCCTCTTAATAGTAGCTCTGTTCTGCGAAGTGGGGAAGTTGTATTTTTGGTTAGATTTTACTTACTTCTTTGTTTTCCTTATCCAATATAAGGCTACTTATCCTGTTTTTTTTTTTTTTTTAAAGCTTTCCTGAGATTATGCACTTTAGTGCAAAAAGCATGTATAGCATCAAGAACTGTGAAGGGCCTGAGATTTCAACCTACTTGCAAACTAAAGCTTAGCCTCCCACAGTCTGATGGATGTTGGTAGAAGATGTGAGACTTCTGGGGCAAAGACAAAGGACAGTTTATTGTTCAGAGCGATAGCAACAACCTGAGTACCATCATTTGTGCCAGTTCCCAAGCCTCAATTCCCACAACGTGACATCCAGAAGATGAAATGATACCTACCTGTGAAATACAGTGCATTATAGGAGAGGAACCCTCAGCATAAGGATCCCAAGTCTTTTATAATGGGAAGTAAACTCGTGTGACTTTTGCTCCAAAAAGGGACATCTTTATTATACTGAACAGTAAGCAAATCTGCCCATTGCTCTGGAGGGAGATACTATCTCTATCTTCCAAGGCTGTTTACTACATAAATATCCTCAAAAAGATAGTTCATAACAAAGGTAGTCAGTTCCTCTGCCCACAAGATGTACAGATGTGAGAGATTATGCAGAATTATCTCCAAATATACAGCACCTACAATCTGCTAGACACTGGTTGGAATTTCAATCTATTCATTTGTCAAGCTTTTATTGAGCACTTGCTTTGTTCCAGGGACCACGACTAGTGTCCATTAAAGGAAATAATGCATGTAAAGGAATTTTTTAAACTGTAGTGAGACAAGCATTAGTTATTTTTCCTACTACCTTAGTTGATTTAGCTTTTTAGTATTTGCCAATAGTAGGTATTTTGTCCATTGCTGTTGCTGGTTATCTTCCAATGTCTGTATTGGTCTTTTACTTCCACAACTGGGATTTAGGGGAAGAGTCAGAGTACTAAAGCCCCAGAGCCTGTTTTCCTCTGCACAAAACAGACTGGTTTCTCTCTGCTCATAGCCAGCTTTCCTGGGGCTTTCAATTTCCTCCTTTCATAAAGGGATGAAGGGAGAAACTGATTAGGCTGGAACTCAAAAATGTAAAAATTCTCAGTTGTGAAATCAGACAATATTAAGCACATTTAAAAATGTTAAGCCAAAGATTGTTCCATTGGATTACTTTCTAATTTGAGTTAATCCATTTTACTTACCCAGAATTTGGCATGGTATATATTTAATTATGGTGTGTTATATAATGAATAAGAAAGTACTGGTAACTCTGAATATTTTTAATACATATTCATGTAACAAAATTTTTGAGATGAAGAAATCAACTGTTCTGTAAATTTACACATAATATATAAATTGTTTATGTAATTACAAACAAACAAAAAACTTTAGGTAAGTGGATGTAAATTTCTGGGGTTGATGAGGTTCTCTTACTTTTGTTTACTATTTTCTTTTTTTTAAACAACTCATTGAAATATAATTAACGTGTAGCAGACTGCACAAATTTAAAGTATATAATTTGAGGAGTTTTAACATATGGATATACCCATAAAATCATCACAACACTCAAGATAACAAACGTTCACTCCAAAAAGTTTCCTTGTGCCCCTTTGTAATTCCTCCCTCCAACAGCGTGAAAAGGCAACTTATGGAATGGGAGAAGATATTTGCAAACTATATATCTGATAATGGGTTAAAATCTAAAATATATAAGTCCTAAAACTCAGTAGCAAAACTAAATAAATAAATAGCCCAATTAAGAAATGGGCAAAGGACTTGAATAGACATTTCTCCAAAGAAGACATACAAATGGCCAACAAATATATTAAGACGCTCAACTTCACTACTCATCAGGGAAATGCAAATCAAAACCACAATGGGATATCACCTCATATGTGTTAGGATGGCCATTATCAAAAAAATAAATAAAATCAGAAAATAACAAGTGATGCAGAGGATGTGGAGAAACTGGAACCGTTGTGCACTGTTGGTGGGAATGTAAAATGGAGCAACCACTATGGAAAACAGTATGCAGATTCCAAAAAGAAAATTAAAAAATAGAATTGCCATATGATCCAGCAATTTCTCTTTTGAGTATTTATTTAAAAGAATGGAAATCAGGATCTTGAAGAGATATTTGCACACCTATGTTCATGACAGCACTATTCACAATAGCCAAGAGGTAGAAGCAACCTATGTATGCATCAATGAATGAATAAAGAAAATGTGGTGCATGCTTCCAGTGGAATATTATTCAACCATAAAAAAGGAAGAAATCCTGTCATATGCTACTATGATGAACCTTGAGGGCCTCACGCTAAATGAAACAAGCCAGTCACAAAAGGGCAAATGCTGTATGATTCCACTTATAGGAGGTATCTAAAGTAGTTGAACTCACAGAACAGAAAGTAGAATGATGGTTGCCAGAGGCTGGGGGGCAGGGGAAATGGGGAATTGCTGTTCAATGGGTATAGAGTGCAGGTCATGCAAGATGGAAAAGTTGTAGAGATCTACTGTACAACATTGTCCTTAGAGTTAACAATACTGTGCTGTACACTTAAAATTTTGTGAAGAAGAGAGATTTCATGTTGTATGATTTTTACCACAGTAAAAAAAAATCCAGTTGAGAGAGACAGATAATTATCAAATAAACAACTGAATTGTTGGGCAAGGATGAATGCTATGAAGAAGAATAAAAAGTGGGGTAAAAGGATAAAGAAAAAAATCCAATTGTATCAATACATGTATGGGTGGATTTATTTCTGGACTCTCCATTTTGTTCCATTGATCTGGGTATCTATTATTATGCCAATATGACATTTTTTTAGCCATTTTATTGAGGTATGATTGACATACAAAAATCTATACATATTTCACTTTAAATATCTTACAATTTTATTTATCAATTTTACCTCAGTAAAGTTGGGAAAAAAGTCAGTAATTGGAGACAGTGAAAAATAAAAAAGGATAGTGTTTGGAAAAAATCTGTACATATTTAATGTATACAGCTTGATGAATTTAGAGATAAGTATTCATCCATGAAACCATCACCACAATCTGTGCAATAAAAATATCCGTCTATATATAATTTTAAAAAACATATCCATCACCTATAAAAGTTTCCTCCCACACTATTTATTTTGTGTGTGTGTAATAAGAACTCTTAACATAAGATCTACTCTCTCAGCACATTTTTAAGTATATAGTACTCTTTACTATATGAAGAATATGAAATAGTCAAACTCATAGAAGCAGAGCATAGATTGGTGGTTGCCAGGGCCTGAAAGGAAGGGAAAACAAGAGGTATTTGTGAAAAAACACAGTTTCCATTATGCAAGTTGAATAAATCCTTGAGATCTTCTGTACAATATAGTGGCTATAGTTAGCAAGGCAATATTGGACACTATCTGATTATTGTAGCCATATAAAAACTCTTGAAATCCAGGAGTGTAAAAAAGCTTCATTCAGAATTGTTTTGGATATCTAGGTCCATTGCACTTCCACATAAATTTTAGAATCAGCCTATCAATTTCTACTAAAAATTTCTTCAGGGATTTTGATTGGGACTGAGTTAAATATAAATCAATTTGGGGACTTCCCTGGTGGGGCAGTGGTTAAGACTCCACACTTCCAATGTAGGGGGCGTGAGTTCGATGCCTGGTCAGAGAATTAAGATTTTACATGCCTCATGGCAGTGCAAAATATATATATATATTTTTGATATATATGTTGATATATATATATATATCAATTTGGGTAGAATTGACGTCTTTTTTTTTTTAACATCTTTACTGGAGTATAATTGATTTACAATGGTGTGTTAGTTTCTGCTTTATAACAAAGTGAATCAGTTATACATATACATATGTTCCCATATCTCTTCCTTCTTGCATCTCCCTCCCTCCCACCCTCCCTATCCCACCCTCCCTATCCCACCCCTCCAGGTGGTCACAAAGCACAGAGCTGATCTCCCTGTGCTATGCGGTTGCTTCCCACTGGCTATCTATTTTACGTTTGGTAGTGTATATATGTCCATGCCACTCTCTCTCTTTGTCACATCTTACCCTTCCCCCTCCCCATATCTTCAAGTCCATTCTCTAGTAGGTCTGTGTCTTTATTCCCGTCTTGCCACTAGGTTCTTCATGACCTTTTTTTTTTCTCCTTAGATTCCATATATATGTGTTAGCATACTGTATTTGTTTTTCTCTTTCTGACCTACTTCACTCTGTATGACAGACTCTAGGTCCATCCACCTCACTACAAATAACTCAATTTCGTTTCTTTTTATGGCTGAGTAATATTCCATTGTATATATGTGCCACATCTTCTTTATCCATTCATCCAATGATGGACACTTAGGTTGCTTCCATGTCCTGGCTATTGTAAATAGAGCTGCAATGAACATTTTGGTACATGACTCTTCTTGAATTATGGTTTTCTCAGGGTATATGCCCAGTAGTGGGATTGCTGGGTCGTATGGTAGTTCTATTTGTAGTTTTTTAAGGAACCTCCATACTGTTCTCCATAGTGACTGTTATCAATTTACATTCCCACCAACAGTGCAAGAGGGTTCCCTTTCCTCCACACCCTCTCCAGCATTTATTGTTTCTAGATTTTTTGATGACGGCCATTCTGACCGGTGTGAGATGATATATCATTGTAGTTTTGATTTGCATTTCTCTAATGATTAATGATGTTGAGCATTCTTTCATGTGTTTATTGGCAATCTGTATATCTTCTTTGGAGGAATGTCTATTTAGGTCTTCTGCCCATTTTTGGATTGGGTTTTTTGTTTTTTTGATATTGAGCTGCATGAGCTGCTTGTATATTTTGGAGGTTAATCCTTTGTCAGTTGCTTCATTTGCAAATATTTTCTCCCATTCTGAGGGTCGTCTTTTGGTCTTGTTTATGGTTTCCTTTAATGTGCAAAAGCTTTTAAGTTTCATTAGGTCCCATTTGTTTATTTTTGTTTTTATTTCCATTTCTCTAGGAGGTGGGTCAAAAAGGATCTTGCTGTGATTTATGTCATAGAGTGTTCTGCCTATGTTTTCCTATAAGAGTTTGATAGTGTCTGGTCTTACATTTAGGTCTTCAATCCATTTTGAGTTTATTTTTGTGTATGGTGTCAGGGAGTGTTCTCATTTCATACTTTTACATGTACCTGTCCAGTTTTCCCAGCACCACTTATTGAAGAGGCTGTCTTTTCTCCACTGTACACGCTTGCCTCCTTTATCAACAATAAGGTGACTATATGTGCGTGGGTTTATCTCTGGGCTTTCTATCCTGTTCCATTGATCTATGTTTCTGGTTTTGTGCTAGTACCATACTGTCTTGATTACTGTAGCTTTGTAGTATAGTCTGAAGTCAGGGAGCCTGATTCCTCCAGCTCCATTTTTCGTTCTCAAGATTGCTTTGGCTATTTGGGGTCTTTTGTGTTTCCATACAAATTTCTCATATCAGACAAAATAGACTTTAAAATAAAGACTATTACAAGAGACAAAGAAGGACACTATATAATGATCAAGGGATTGATCCAAGAAGAAGGTATAACAACTGTAAATATTTATGCACCCAACATAGGAGCACCTCAGTACATAAGGCAAATACTAACTGCCATAAAAGGGGAAATAGACAGTAACACAATCATAGTAGGGGACTTTAATACCCCACTTTCACCAATGGACAGATCATCCAAAATGAAAATAAGTAAGGAAACACAAGTGTTAAATGATACATTAAACAAGATGGACTTAATTGATATTTATAGGACATTCCATCCAAAAACAACAGAATACACATTTTTCTCAAGTGCTCATGGAACATTCTCCAGGATAGATCATATCTTGGGTCACAAATCAAGCCTTGGTAAATTTAAGAAAATTGAAATCGTATCAAGTATCTTTTCTGACCACAATGCTATGAAACTAGATATAAATTACAGGAAAAGATCTGTAAAAAATACAAACACACAGAGGCTAAACAATACACTACTTAATAACGAAGTGATCACTGAAGAAATCAAAGAGGAAATCAAAAAATACCTAGGAACAAATGACAATGGAGACACAACGACCCAAAACCTATGGGATGCAGCAAAAACAGTTCTAAGAGGGAAGTTTATAGCAATACAAGCCTACATCAAGAAACAGGAAACATCTCAAATAAACAACCTAACCTTGCACCTAAAGCAATTAGAGAAAGAAGAACAAAAAAACCCCAAAGTTAGCAGAAGGAAAGAAATCATAAAGATCAGATCAGAAATAACTGAAAAAGAAATGAAGGAAACAATAGCAAAGATCAATAAAACTAAAAGCTGGTTCTTTGAGAAGATAAACAAAATTGATAAACCATTAGCCAGACTCATCAAGAAAAAAAGGGAGAAGACTCAAATCAATAGAATTAGAAATGAAAAAGGAGAAGTAACAACTGACACTGCAGACATACAAACGATCATGAGAGATTACTACAAGCAACTCTATGCCAATAAAATGGACAACCTGGAAGAAATGGGCAAATTCTTAGAAATGACATCTTAATAATATTGACTCTTCCCATACATGAACCTGGTATATCCTTCCATTTTTTCATGTCTCCTTTAAATTTTCTTAACAATGTTTTGTAGTATTTAGTATACAGTTTTTAAACATCTTTTGTCAAATATATTCCTAAATGTCTCATATACTGATGCTAATGTAAAGATATTGTTTATTTAATTTAATTTTTGTATTTTGTATATTGACTTAGTATCCTGCAACCTTGCTAAACTCACTTATTACTTCTAGTTGCTTTTTATAGATTCCTTGGGATTTTCTGCATAAAATGTCATGTTTTCTGTGAATACAGTTTTACCTTTTCTTTTCAGCCTGTATGACTTTTATTTATTTTACTTGCCTTTTTGTGGTGGTTAGGACATTTATTATAATGCCAAATGGAATTAGGGAGAGTAAACACTCTTACCTTTTTGCCAGTGTTAAAGGGAAATCATTCAGTCTTTCATCACTAAATATTGGGTTGGCCAAAAAGTGCCTTCGGTTTTTAAGTAAAAACAAAGGATACATTTTTCATTTTCAGCAAGAACTTTACTAAACAATGTATTCACCTTTTTGTTCCACTACCTTCTGCCATTTTTCAGGCAACTTCATAATTCTATCTTCCCAAAACTTTTTATTTTTTTGAGCAAAGAACTGTTACAGGTGCCTTTTACAGTCTTCCAGGGAATTGACATTTTTTCCATTAAGAGAATTTTGTAAAGACCAAAATAAATGGAAATCCGAAGGTGCAATGTCTGGTGAATATGGTGGATGAATCAGAACTTCCCAACCAAGCTGTAACAGTTTTTGCTTCGTCATCAAAGAAACATGCGGTCTTGCGTTATCCTGATAGAAGATTATGCATTTTCTATTGACTAATTCCAGACACTTTTCGTCGAGTGCTGCTTTTGGTTGGTCTAACTGGGACCAGTTCTTGTTGGAAATAATTGTTTCCTTTTCCGGAAGGAGCTCATAATAGAGTACTCCCTTCCAATCCTACCATATACACAACATCACCTTCTTTGGTTGAAGACCAGCCTTTGGTGTGCTTGGTGGTTGTTTATTTCTCTTGCCCCACGATCTCTTCTGTTCCACATTATTGTATAGCATCCACTTTTCATCACCCGTCACAATTTGTTTTAAAAACGGAACGTTTTCATTACGTTTAAGTAGAGAATTTCATGCAGAAATACTGTCAGGAAGGTTTTTTTCACTTAACTGGAACCCAATCATCAAAGCGCTGAACATAACCAAGCTGGTGCAAATGACTTTCAGTGCTTGACTTGGATATTTTGAGTGTGTCAGCTATCTCCCGCCTGGTATAACGTTTAATGACTCTATTTGATCGCTATCAACTTCAACTGGTCTACCCGACCATGGAGCGTCGTCCAGCGAGAAATCTCCAGCATGAAACTTCACAAACCACTTTTGACATGTTCAATCAGTCACAGCACCTTCTCCATACACTGCACAAATCTTTTTTTGCATTTCAGTTGCTTTTTTACCCTTCTTGAAATAATAAAGCATAATATGCTGAAAATGTTGTTTTCTCTTCCATCTTCCATATTAAAACAGCTACACAAAAATTCACCAATTTTGATGTCTTTTTTTATTTTCTAAAGAATTTATTTATTTATTTATTTATTGGCTGCGTTGGGTCTTCGTTGCTGCGTGCGGGCTTTCTCTAGTTGCGGTGAGTGGGGGCTACTCTTGTTGCGGTGCACTGGCTTCTCATTGCGGTGGCTTCTGTTGTTGCGGAGCACGGGTTCTAGGTGAGCCAGCTTCAGTAGTTGTGGCACATGGGCTTCAGTAGTTGTGGCTCACAGGCTCTAGAGTGCAGGCTCAGTAGTTGTGGTGCATGGGCTTAGTTGCTCCACGGCATGTGGGATCTGCCTGGGCCAGGGTTCGAACCCATGTCCCCTGCATTGGCAGGAGGATTCTTTTTTTTTTTTTTTTAAATTTATTTATTTATTTATTTATGGCTGTGTTGGGTCCCCGTTTCTGCGCGAGGGCCCTCTCCAGTTGCGGCAAGCGGGGGCCACTCTTCATCGCGTTGCGTGGGCCTCTCACTATCGCGGCCTCTCTTGTCGCGGAGCACAGGCTCCAGACGCGCAGGCCCAGCAATTGTAGCCCACGGGCCCAGCTGCTCCGCGGCACGCGGGATCCTCCCAGACCAGGGCTCGAACCCATGTCCCCTGCATTGGCAGGCAGACCCCCAACCACTGCGCCACCAGGGAAGCCCGGCAGGAGGATTCTTAACCACTGTGCCACCAGGGAAGCCCCAGATAAGTCTTTTTTTAAATGCACGCTGATATGACAGCTGTCACATACAATCTAACAAAATTGTTTTGAATGAAGTTAATGACAACTCAGTGCTACTAGGGCCATCTTACAGAAGAAACCAAACAAAACTTTTGGGCAACCCAATATAGTGTTGGTTGTAAGTTTCTCATAGATGCTCTTTATCAGGTTGGGGAAATTCCCTTGTATTTCTACTTTTATCAGGAAGCAGTGTTGAATTTTTTCAAATGCTTTTTCAGTATCTTACAAGAAAATCATATGTTTTTCTTTTTTCATTCTGTTAATATTAAAATTACATGATTACTTTTTTCAATGTTAAACCAGCTTTGCATTCCTGGGATAAACACCATTTGGTCGTGATATATTATTCTTTTACCATATTGCTAGATTCAATTTGCTAATTCTCAAATGATTTTTTGCATTCATGTTTGTGAGAGATATTGGTCTCTAGTTTCTTGTCATGTCTTTGTCTAATTTTGGTATCAGGATTATTCTGTAGTCATAAAACGAATTGGAAATTTCCCTCTCCTATTCTGTTTTTTGGGGAAAAAAATGTGTAAAATTGGTTTTTCTTCCTCAAATATGTGGTAGAATTCACCATGAAATCTTCTGGGCCTGGGGTTTTCTTTGTGAGAAGATTTTTTAACTACAAATTCCATTTATTTAATAGATATAGGGCTACTCAGGCCATCTATTTCTTTTTATTTGAGCTTCAGCAGTTTGTATCTTTTCAAGAAATTTGTTTGTTTATCAACGTTATTGAATTAATTAGCATAAAGTTGTTCATAATATATTCATAATAAACATCCTTTTAATATATGTAGGATTTGCTCTAGGATTACAGTATACATATTTAAGTTATTACAGTCTATGTTCAACTAATATTACACCACTTCACAGACAGCATTAGACCCCTATCTACTTACATTTCCCCCATCCTGGACCTTATGCCACTATTGTCATACAGTTTACCCATACTGTCATACAATTATGTTATAAACTGTACAATACATTGTCACTATTTTTGCTTTAAAGAGTCAATTATCTTTTAATGAATTTTTTTAAATAAGGAAAAAACTTTTATATTTACATAAATAGTTTTTACTTCTGATTCTCTTCATTTCTTTAAGTAGGCATAAATTTCTATCTGACATCATTTTCCTTTTCCTTGAAGGACTTTCTATGGCATTTCTTGTTGTACTACTCTGCTGGTAATAAATTCTATCAGCTTTTGTATGTCTTTTAAGAAATCTTTATTTTACCTTCATTTTAT